>NW_012149474.1:236623-255738 GCF_000956105.1 Propithecus coquereli
TTAAACCATTTTTCAGTGTATATTAAGGTGCATTAAGTACATTCACAGTGTTATGCAGCCACGACCACCATCCCTCTCCAGAACTTTCTCATCCTCCCAGCTGAAGCTCTGTGCCCATTAAACACCAACTCCCTGTCCCCTCGCCAGCCCCGGCAACCACCCTCCTACTCTCTGTCGCTATGGATTTGATGACCCTGGGACCCTATAGGAGTGGGATTGTAGGGGATTTGTCCTTCTGCGTCCGGCTTATTTCACGGAGCAAAATGCCCTCCATGTTCACCAGTGTTGTAGCGTGTGTCAGATGTGAACAGAATGAAGCCGTCACGGCACAGTGACCGTCACCATCATACAGTAACGTGCGCGTGCGTGTTCACCAGGGATCCGGCTACGTTCAAATCCAGCCTACATACCGTGTCCGTAACCTGGGGATCGCCTGCATTTGAGTGTTGAGGAACCAACCGCCCAACCGTTCTCCACGGCAGTTGCAGCCTTTTACCTTCCTGCCGACAGGGCACAGGGTTCCTGTCTTTCCACAGCCTCACAGACACTTGCTATTTTCCATTTTTGGGGTTTTGTTTTTTAAATTATCGTCATCCTAATGGGTGTGAGGTGATTGCACAGTGGTTTTGGTTTGAGTTTCCCTGGTGACGAGTGACCGTGAGTGTCGCCTTGTGTGTTCTGCGGCCACTGCATGTGTTCTTTGGAGACCCGCTGTGGTTGGGATTGATTTTTTTTAATGGTCAGTATTTTGATGTATTCATTGAAAATAAACTTTTTAATTTTAAAACAGATGTACGAATTGCAAAGACGGCACAGAGTACCCGTGTGTCCGATACACGGTTTCCACTATTGATGATACGTTAACACGGCACGTTTGTTACAGACAACCATGTGACACGTCGTTACCCCAAGTCCATGCTTCATTCGGATTTCTTTAGTTTTTACTTAATGCCCTCTTTTTGTCCCAGGAAACCACATCACATCTAAATGTTTTGTCCTTTTAGGCTCCTCCTGCCTGTGGCAGTTTCTGAGCCCTTGGCGACACCCTGGGCAGGCAGGTGTGTGTGTGGCAGACATGTCCAGTGACATCTGAAGTTGGGCAGGGTGGGTCCTCCTGCTGTGTTCTTTTTCAAGGTCGTTTGAATTATCCGGGTCTCCAGATATTGTGTTTCCAGATGAATGTTAAGATCACCTTTTCCGTTTCTGTAAAAAGAGCAGGCAAAACGTTAACATGCGTCGTGCCGAATCTGTAGCTCTCTGCTGGGAGTGTTATCGCCCTAAGAATATCGAGTCTTTCCATTTATTTAGGTCTTTAATTTCTTTCAACAATGTTTTGGGGTTGTCAGAGTTTAGATTTTGCACTTCATTCAATTTATTTCCAGGTGTTTTGTTCATTTTCATGTTACGGTAAATGGAATTGTTTTCTTAATTTCATTTTTGCGTTGCTCATTGCCAGTGCGTAGAAATGCGACTCACCTCTGTGCGTTGATCTTGTGTTCTGCAACCTTGCTGAGCTTGTTCATCAGCACGAATAGTTTGTGGTTTGGAGAGGGGATTTTTTGGTGGATTTTCTAGGATTTTCTACATTCAAGATCGTGTCATCTGCAAAGCGAGGTAGTTTTGCCTCTTCCCTTCCAGTCGGGATACCTCTCCTTGCTTTCCTGTCTAACTGCCCATCTGGAGACCCAGGGCAGCGTTGCCTGCAGCTGGCAAGGACGGACGTGCTCGTCTCGCTCCTGGTCTTGGGAAGACACCTGGTCTCTGCCCACCGAGTCTGTGTCACTGTGGGTTTCTCATGGGTGCCCCTCTCAGGTGGGGGAAGTTCTGTTGCATTCCTAGTTTGTTGAGCATTTTTATCATGAAAATGCTTCTTCTGTGTGAAATGAGATGGTGATACGGGTTTTTTCCCTTGATCAATATGATGTATTACATTAACTGATTTTCTTATTTTGAATCACCCTGCGTTCCTGGGATAAATCCTATTGGTCGTGAGGTAGAACCCTTTTTGTATACTGTTGGATTTGGTTTCTTAGTATTTTGTCTAGGACTTCTGCACCCATATTCGTGAGAGAAATTGTTCTGTAATTTTCCTGGAATATGTCTTTGTTCTGATTCAGGTATCGGCATCAATTAGGATTCGTGTGATGAATGTCTCATGGCTTGGCTAGGGTCAAGGCGCACACCATCACTACGGCTTGTCACTGGTGGTGCCGACCCGACCACCTGGCTGGGTGTCTGTCAGGTTTCTCCCCTGGACATGACTCTTTTACTGCCCCCCATGCCCTGCTATCTGGGGCTGTGGGGCCTGCGCCTGGGCGTGGATCAGGGTCCGGCTTCCATGTTGCTGCCTCAGAGCCTCTTGGTTACGGAGACACGGTTGCTAACAGTGTCGCCACGGCAGAGTCTGTCAGACCCCCTGGGAGGGGTGTTGTGCTGCGGGACAAGGCAGAGCACCTGTGTCCAGCACTGTCCGCCTCTGTCCCAGGAGACCGTGTCCCATCTGCTCCAGCCCCAGGCCGAGCTCGAGGGGGGGCCTCCTCCTGTCTTTGTCTCCTGTCCTCTGTGTGGCCAGGCCCTGCGCCAAGACAACCTGCTTGTTCTCATTCCTGCTGCGCCTCCTGGGCCTCTGCTTTGTCATCTGGTCTCCAGGCCACCGAGCCTCCTCCTCTTTGTCCCTTGGCTGGTGGCCAGAGGGACTTAAAGGGAGAGCCAGGCCTGCCCAAGGGTGAACCCCCTCCGTTGAGGGACAGTCCCAAAGTGGTTCTAAGACCAAGAGGACATCTGGCTAACGTTGACGTCCGTGTGTCTGTTGTGCGTCATATGAAGGCGGAAGAGATGTCCCACGAAGGTGACTCCTCTATGAGGGTTTCTGGCCCTGCAGACCCATCGGGGGTGGCGGGCAGAGGCACAAGCACACGGCCACCTCCATGGCCCATCTGACCAGTGTTCCGAGTCCCATCACCGGCCCCAGAGTGAGCACGGTGCAGAGACGTGGGGCAGGGGTCTAGGGGTCACCTCCCGCACCCGCCACCTTGCCAGGTCTTGGACCCCAGGTCTCCAGCCTGCCTGGGAGGGGAGAGCTGGCGAGACAGGGTGCTGCACTCGCCAGGCTGACTGAGATGCAGCCACATACCGTGACCCACGTTCCAAGTCGCCACCCCCGTCTCAGCCCTACTAACGCGGGCGTTGGCCTTGCAGACTGTGCAGGACGGCCGGCAGTTTCTGAAATACATCGACCCCAGCCTGGGGGTCCCGCTGCCAGAGAGGGACTACGGGGGAAACTGCCTCATCTACGACACAGACAACGAGACCGACCCCTTCCACAACGTCTGGGTAAGGGGCTGGGAGCCCTGAGGTGGGTCCCTCTCAGGTGCAGCACTGGGCCCCCCGAGGGTCAGGCACGGCGTTGGGGTGCCCAGCCATAAGGGGTTGCACAAGCTTCGTGACTGCTTGAGGTTGTCGCCCACTCGAGGGGTCTGGGCCCCGTCAGTTTAGGTGGGGCTCCCTGGGGTGGGGCACCTGCTCTCTCGGCTGTCTGGTGTGTCCCCTGCAGGGGCCGAGGGAGCGTCCCCCGGGCCTGGCAGGTGCTGCTCAGAGGTTCTGTGGTCCCAGCTGATCTGCCAGCGATGGGGGCAGCTCAAGCGGGGGGGTGGGGCTGTCGCCGAGGATCAGGCCCTGTCGCCCACAGGACAAGCTGGACGGCTTTGTTCCCGCACACTTTCTCGGCTGGTACCTGAAGGTACGGCAACCACCGCTTCTGACCCGACACCCTCAGGCCTGCTCTGCGCTCTGGGCTGTTTCTGGCCACAGGGTTGACCCTCTGTGCGCTTTGAGTGTGGTGGGTGGGTGAGCCCTGGCCGTGAGGCACTGTGCCGTCCTGAAGGGTCCGTGAAAACGCCTGGGAGCCCCAGGTCTCCCACAGGGCTGGAATGGGAGCTCTGCCCACGCACGGATCCTTGCTCTGTCCCCAGCATTGTGGGGGCTGGTTAGGGAAGGGGTAGAGAGAGAGGCAGGAAGTCCTGCCCCAGCCTGGGCTCAGGCACCACTCCTGAGCCCGGCGTCTGGCTTTGGCTGGCCTGGCGGTGGGACCAGGCCTTCCCTGTAGAGCTCAGAGCTCAGGTCCGGGGTGTGTGGATGCTGCCTCATTTGCTGAAAGTCTTAAAAATCAAGGCTGCTGGGGGGACAGCTGCCCACCTCACACGCTCTGCCTGGACCTCACCGGGGCCGGCGGCCCTGCTGGTGGGAGGTGGGGCTGGCATTCCCCAAGGGTGAGGCTTGTGTGCGGCAGACCCCTCGCACGCTCAGTGACGAGCCCCGACCCCGGCGTCCGACCCGCAGACGCTGATGATCCGGGACTGGTGGATGTGCATGATAGTGAGTGTGATGTTCGAGTTCCTGGAGTACAGCCTCGAGCACCAGCTGCCCAACTTCAGCGAGTGCTGGTGGGATCACGTAGGTGCCCTGCGCGGCCTCCCAGGGTGGTGGGCTCAGGCCGGGTGGGCTGGTGCGTCCAGGGCAGGAGGGACACGATAGGGACGGCTGTGGGCCTTGTGGGGCCTCGTGCCCCCAGCTCTGTGGGGCTGGGCGTCGCCTCCTGGTGCTGGGTGGGGGGTCCCACGGTGTCTGCCTCCCATCTGGTTCCTCCCCAGTGGATCATGGACGTGCTCGTCTGCAATGGGCTGGGCATCTACTGCGGCATGAAGACCCTCGAGTGGCTGTCTCTGAAGACCTACAAGTGGCAGGGCCTCTGGAACATTCCAACCTACAAGTATATCTGGGGAGCCTCAGTAGGGCCTGGGTGGGTGTGGTGGCTGAGGTGGCTTCTGCTGCCCTGCCTTGGTGGACCCGAGGGCCAGGCCTGTCCCGCGTGCTGCTGGCCGGGGAGGCCCTCCTGGAATCTCCACTCTGTTGCTCCGTCTGCCCCAGCACCGCCCCTTGCTTGTGGTCTCGTTACGAAGTAGTTGCACGTGCTCTGTTGTTTTTACTTTGGGATTTGAAAAAAAAGAAACAAAAGTCTAAGAAAAGTCCTGGGGCCATGCTAGGGAGGTCTCACCTCCTGTCTGTCGGTGCCCTAGGCCCACCTGCAGCCAGCGCGGAGCCCTTGGAGGGGCCAGGGCCGCTCTGGCTGGACTGGAAGAGGGTTCTAAGCAGGGGAGGGCCGTGGCAGGTGGGGCTTGTGCCTGGGTGGCTAGACCCAGTTGCTCCGCCTCTGTCCCCGGGGCTGGCGCTGCCCCACAGCTAGACAGTGGCCTGGCGGCGGCCTCGTGACCTAGAGCAGAGCAGTCCCGATGTGCAAGGTGGGGCTCCGGTAGGCCCTTGTCCTCAGGCTGATGGCTCTCTGGTCCCCAGGGGCAAGATGAAGAGGATCGCCTTCCAGTTCACGCCCTACAGCTGGGTCCGCTTCGAGTGGAAGCCCGCCTCCAGCCTGCGCCGCTGGCTGGCCGTGTGCGGCATCATCCTGGTGGTAAGGCCGGGCTGCCTTGTGGTCGTACGGCTGACCGGGCAGCCAGAGCAAGGGCTCACCCTCTTCCGCCCCCCAGTTTTTGCTGGCAGAACTGAACACGTTCTACTTGAAGTTTGTGCTGTGGATGCCACCCGAGCACTACCTGGTCCTCCTGCGGCTGGTCTTCTTCGTGAACGTGGGCGGCGTGGCCATGCGCGAGATCTATGACTTCATGGATGACCCGTGAGGGCCGCGGGCCAGGGCCGGGGTGCGGGGAGGAGGTGCGGAGGGTGGGAGGCAGAGCCTGGGTGTGGTCGCCTGGGGGGCCCCGCGGGGCTGGGGGAGCTGGGCCAGCCACTGCCCCCTCTGCAGGAAGCCCCACAGGAAGCTGGGCCCACAGGCCTGGCTGGTGGCAGCCATCACGGTCACGGAGCTGCTCATCGTGGTGAAGTACGACCCCCACACGCTCACCCTGTCCCTGCCCTTCTACATCTCCCAGTGCTGGACCCTCGGCTCCGTCCTGGTGCTCACCTGGACCATCTGGCGCTTCTTCCTGCGGTCAGTGGGGGGTCCTGGGGGGGCAGGGGTGGTGGTCTTGACGGAGGGCCCCCCGCCCCGGCCAGCTGGCACAAGCTCTGCCACAGTCTGTTTAATTGGCGTTTGAGCAGCTGGCCCTGCCCGACCGCTGGCTGCCGCTGTGCAAGCTTCCCTGGGGCAGCCAGCCTCGGCCCCTCCAGAACCCTGGGGTCCTAGGGGCTTGGCCTTGTGACCTCTGAAGGCACGAAGGTGCCCGGGTGTCCACGGGGCCTGCACCGGGGGCTGGTGCGGGAGCAGGTGTGATTAGGCCTCCCTGCCCCCACCCCCAGGGACATCACCTTGAGGTATAAGGAGACCCGGCGGCAGAAGCAGCAGAGCAGGGGTGGCCCAGACAGAGCCGTTGGCAACGGGGACCAGCACCCGCTGGGGCTGGACGAAGACCTGCCAGGGCCTGAGGTGGCTGAGGGGACGGGGGAACCAGCTCCAAACTGATCTGCGCCTCAGCCACCCCGGGAGCCTCCCAGAACCCAGGCCCGCTAGGAACCGCTGCCGGGCCTCGCCCTGAGGTTTTGTTTTCCTTCCTCCTGTGCCCTCCACTCAGCAGGGATCGAGGAGGGGGTGAAGGGAGCCCCGCCCGGCTTCATCTACGTGTGTGCATGTAAGCGTGTGCACACGTGTGTCCTTGGCTCCGGGGCTTGCCCCAGGGCAGCTGGTTCCCCTGGAGTGGGGGTCCCTGCTCCCCTCCTGCCTGCTCAGCCCAGTGGCCTCTGGCTCCAAGTGCCCCGTCACCCAGCCCTGGCACGGCCTGGCCCTGGCACCGCCCGCCCTCTCCACGCCCCTTGCCCCAGCTGCTCTGAGGCAGCACGGTGGGGCCAGACGCCCCTCCTGGCGGCGTGTGTCGGAGGACAGTCATCCACACTCGGTGGCTGAGAGGCGTCGATGTGGGTGGCAGCACTGAGCCACTTCCTCGAGTCTTCGTTGGGCAGATGGACCTGCCGGCGTGTGGATGGTGTCGGAGGCTACTGGACTGGTTCCTCAGGGGACACTGAGTCAGAAACTCCACGGGCCAGAGGCCAGGAACTGGGTGCTGGGACCCGTGTCCATGGCTCCCTGAGTTTAGGGTCATCCCCACGAGCAAACAGAATAAAGTGGCGACGAAGGTCTGCAGCCGCCTCCTCCCTGGGAAACCTCGAAGCAGCGGGGCCCGCAGGTCGGCTCCGCCTCTGCCCAAGGCCCCCTGAACTGCGGTGGGTGCCTGTGCAGGATGGGACGCCAGGGCCACCTCCCCGCCCGCTGCATCTGTCCCCGGCTGTGGGATGGGGCTGGGGACCCGCTGGGCAGTGGCCACAGGGCTCTTGGGAGGGGCAGCCACCTTCTCAAACCTTACCATGAAAATTTTCAAACGCACGTGAAGAGGCAAAAGTACAGCGGAAAATTCCGCCTTCCGTGAGCTGACGCTGGAACGTGGGGTGCGCTTGAGAACTGCACCCCAGATGCCTCTGCCCTGCCCAGCACCCAGCCGGGCCCTGCCCAAGAGCCGGCAGGTCGGTCCCTCAGCGGTTTCCTTGAGTCTTCGTTGTGTCCCCGAGGCTGTCCCACCGTGGGCCTCTGTGGTCCTGCACGGGCCAGGGTCACGCCAGCTGCCCTCGTGCTTCCCTGGAGCTGCTCGACACACTCTCAGCGCCCCCGGGAGGCATGTTCTGCTCCCCTCACGTGTGGCAGCTTCGACCCCTTGGTGAGAGTGGCTGCCCCGCCTCCCCGCTGCAGGGACAGGCCCCCTTGGCCACCGTGGACCCTCTGGGCTGCACCTGGGCGGGTGGAGATGGCGCCTTGCTGGGGGGCACGGCCCCATCCCGTCCTCACTTGTCCCAGCTCTGATGTCCGAGGCTACGACCCACTCCAGGCCCACCTTGTGCCCCAGGCCCGGGTCACCCTTTTCTCCTCTGAATAGGGGATCGCATCTGTCATAGAAACGTAAGATCGTGGGGCACCTTAACAGGCGTCACAGCGGCAAACCTGAAGTGTCCGCCCAGGCACTGGGCCCTCCGAGGGCTGATGAGTATCCCGCAGGCCTCGCGGAGCAGCCCCCTCCTGACGGTGCAGGTCACCCCTGGGCTGCCCGCCCTGGGCAAGACGAGGCCAGCGGGGCGGAGGTGCACCCGCCCACCCCCTCCAGAGAGCGCACAGCTGACGGGGCTCGGGCAGGAGGGGAGGCGGGCGGTGCTGAGGCCCGGGCTGCAGGCGGCCAGGCCAGGGCAGCTCCCCGCAGGCCCCCAGCGTGGTGGGAGGTGGGCGTCACTGACAATGGCAGCAAGGGGTGAGACCTGCTAGCCCTGCGCAGTGCGGTCTCCTCAGGGGGCCCCATAAGGAAGGACGGGCACCCTCCTGCCACGAAAGTGCTTTAATGATTATAAAGTGTCTAAAATGTTCTAAAATAAGTTGATTTAAGCGTTTCTCTCCAGGCAAAGCTAGGACACCCACAGAGTGAGCCCCCCGGGGAGCTGGTCCACCCTGTGGTGGGCTGAGGCCGCTGTCCAGAGAGCAGGTTTAGGAGCCCGGTGGCCAGCGGTGCTCTCAGGAGATGATCCTCAGGGATGGCTTGTCCTCCTCCAGGGCCCTCAGCTGGTTGTCCATCTCCTCAGACCAGTAGATGTCGTACAGGCTGCGCACGGGCGGCAAAGGGCAGTGGGCTGGGTGTCCCCGCCAACCCCCCCACCCCGGTCTGCCTGAGCCCCGCGGCCAGGCGTCCACTCACACCAGCTGCTCCAGGGCGCAGGCCGGCTGCCGGAGGCTCTCTATGAGCTGCAGGACGCCCGGGTCTCCCATGCAGTTGTTGCTGAGGTCCAGCTCGCGCAGGCTGCGGTTGGCCAGCAGGGTGGAGGCGAGGCTGCCGCAGCCACCATCAGTCACCTCACAGTCCCCTATCCTGGGAGGAGCAGGGTGGAGGTCAGGACCAAGAACAGGCCGCGGGACCTGGGCCTGAGTTGCCACCAGACCACGGGATGGTGACAGAGGCCCGTGCCCGGCATGCCCGAGGACCCCGAGATGGGCCTGCGCGGGGTTGCTCCCCCAGTTCAGCCTGGCAGCGGTGTCTCAGTCCCCGTTCAGCCCCAGGCACATGAAGCCCCAAATACAATGACGGAGAGGATCACAGTGGATTAGGGATCAGGACAGCAGAGTCCTTCCCAGAAGACAGAAAATGACACGGCAGCCCCGGCCAGCGTGCGGCCCAGGACCCCACCCTCAGCCAAAGGCTCCAGAGTTACTCCACAGCACGCTTCTTGGGAAGCTGCCAGAGAAGGTGCTTTAGCAAGAGTCGGGGAGACCCGGACAGACACCAGCCTTCACGTGTGGGAACCCCTGACTGCGCTCACTGTTAAAACAGGAGGCACGCGCGCACGCACCAGAGCACCCGCAGCACGGAGCTGGGCTGGCGCAGGCCCTGGCCGAGCTCACGCACGCCCGCGTCGCCCAGCTTGTTGCTGCTCATCTGCAGCTCCAGCAGGGACTTGTTCTGTGCCAGCACCGAGCTGAAGTGGGGGCAGCACGCGGCGGTGAGGCCGCAGGTCTTCACCCTGTGGACGGGTGAGGGTTGGGCCACGGCTGCACCAGCCCTTCCCCCCGGCCCCCAGCACCCCCTTGCCAGGCACCCCCAGGCCACACCCCTCCCAGGCAGGACGCAGGGTCAGGGCTGAGCCGGCAGCCCCAGCGCCGCGCCGCTCCCCTCTCGGGGCCTCACCACAGCGACTCCAGCTGGCAGCCGGGCTCCAGCAGGCTCTCGCACAGCAGCCGGGCGCCCGCGTCCCCCAGCTCGTTGCCCGACAGGCTGAGCTCCTTGAGGCTCTCCTTGGCCCTGAGGACGCGGCACAGCTCCCGGCAGCCCTCGGCGGTGATGCCACACTCCCAGAGCCTGCGGGGCACCGACATGCTCTACGGATGTTCCTCACCGGCACTGGGCGTGGGGAGGGCTCCCGGGACAACCGTACCCCGTGGGAGGCCGACTCACCACAGAGTCCTGAGCCGGGAGCTGGGCCGCAGCAACCCGGAGCACAGCTCCGCCAGCCCCGCATCGCCCAGCTGGTTGCTGCCCAGGTCCAGCTCCCGCAGCGAGGCCTTGGAAGCCACGACGCCGCACAAGTCCCTGCAGTTGGCTGCTGTGACACCGCAGCTCTCCAGCCTGGGACACAAGATGTGTGTGGGAGCAGGGAGCCCCCCCCAACCCCCACCCCCACCCGGCCCTGCACCTACTTGAGCGACTCGAGCTGGCAGGTGGAGTCCTGCAGGCCCTGGCACAGCACGCGGACGCCAGCCTCGCCGAGGTCGTTGTTGCTCAGCATCAGCTCCTTGAAGTCCGGCTTGGCCCTGAGCACCGAGGCCAGGGGCTCGCAGCTGGCAGCCGTGAGGTTGCAGTACTCCAGCCTGGGGCAGGCAACCGGGTCTCAGCCCCCAACGGGACCAGCTGAGGGGTGAGCCACCAGGGCGCCGCCTTGGGAGGTGGTGTCCCCTTAGCATCGTGGGAGCGCCGAGGCCCAGAGACCCGTCATCAGGGCTCAGGTCAGGGATGCCCAGAGCTCCAGCCACGTGGACACTGGAAACCCTTCACCAACCAAGAGGCCACCTCACACCCCAGGGCTCTGCCAGACCCGGGAGAAATCATCACTCGTGGTGGCCGGGCCACCTGACACAGCCGGCATCGGTTCCCGCCATGGGGTCCCAGGATGGCTGCCTGCTCCTTGCAGAGACAACTGGACAGGGAGGTGGGGAGACGACGGAGCCCCCAGCCGCAGGGCCACGGGGGAGGAGCACCGCAGGGCCCTGCGACCCCAGTCCCCTCCTCAGGGTTCCCTGCAGCCCGTGTGCCGTGGAGGGGCAGCAGGGGCCGGCCCCAGGCAGAGCACACACTCACTGCAGCCTTTCGAGGTGGCACCGGGGGTCCAGGAGTCCCTCGCAGAGCAGCCGCAGGCCCGCGTCCCCCAAGGGGTTGTCGCTGAGGTGCAGCTCGCGCAGGGTGGGCACAGAGCGCAGCACGCCGGGCAGGACCCCACAGCCGGCCTCCGTCAGGCAGCAGTTCTGCAGGCTGGCGCACACCGGCTGTCAGGGCCTGCCCACGGGCCAGGTCTGTGCCTGCTCCTTCCCTGGGCAGGCTCTGGTCTGCAGGCCGGGGGCTGTGGGAGGCTGTGTCTGCAAAGCCCCTTGTCAGCAGGGTGGCGCCGTGACGCCCAGGGTGACAGGAGGGGCCCTGTCCCCGCACAGTGTGGACACCACCCCCCGTGCCTCTGGCTGAAGACATCGCACCCGCAGCCCCCGCCTGCCCTGGGCAGGGCCCCACCTCACCTCAGCTTCTGGATCTTGCAGGTGGGGCTCTGCAGGCCCTGCAGCACCAGGCGCACGCCGGCGTCACCCAGCTCGTTGGTGCGCAGGTTGAGCTCGGTCAGGGCAGGGTTGGCCCGCAGGGCGGAGCTGATGTCCCGGCACTGCACCTCCGTGAGGCCACAGTCATCCAGCCTGCAGGCAGGACCCCGGGAGTCACCATGTGGCCCACCCCACACGCAGGGTGTGGCCCGTCAGTGGGCCAAGAAATCAGCAAGATGGGTCACACAGGGACATTTCAAAAACGAAACAAAAAGCAGGGAACTGTTGTACAAAACTTCTGTTTAAGGTGCTCAACCACGTACAGATGTGTGTCTGGGCATAATGTATTCTCCATGTCCTGCTGTGGGGCACAGAGCACGAGCGCGCCTGGTCTGTCTAGAGGTGACAGCTGGGGGAAGTGCTTGGGACAGGACACAGCAGCCGACGGGAGGGGCTCCTAGCAGAGCTGCGATGCGTGAGCAAAAATAAACAATGATGTTCGATACTAACTCAGCAAAGTAAGTGTCTTCAAGTCATCCCGAGTAAATGAATACATGCATGACTACAGGTGGGAGGAAAGCCAGCTCTTGTTCACAAAGGAACGTTGGCTGATAAATGTGGAGGGAACGGCAGAATTACAATACCACGCAATAACCGTTCAAGTACGAGCCACCGACGCTGCTGAAACCAGCAGGCAAGAGTCTGCGCAGAAACAGTGTTGGCAGAATCTCAAAGTGCCTCCCCTGACGCTGGCCAGTGACCAGGGAAGAACAGCAGCTGCATGGGGGAGAAGCCCGGCAGACACTCAGGTGGCTGCGTGGTGCCACGATGGGCCCACGAGCACACGCCGGCAGGACCCAACAGCAGTCTCCGCGTTCCTGCCAAAAACGTGTGACTTCAGCCACGGGAAAAGCCCAGACAAGCCCAAACGGAGGGAGTCCGCAGGGGCCTGGCCACGCGCAGCTGTCAGAGCACCGGGGCATGGAGGGACGGGGCCGTCACGGATGGGAGGGGCTGAGGGGACGGGAGGAGCAAACGCCACGTGGAATCCTGGACTGACCAGGGACAGGGAAAGGACGTGGTGGGAAAGCGGACTCGCGCCTGCAGCTGGACGTGCGTGGCCAGCGCTAGCGTCTCTGTTTGCCGAGTGCCCAGCTGCCGCGAGATGCTCTCATCGCGGGAGGCTGGGGAGGGTGCACGGGAGCCCCATGCTACCTTCCTGTCTCTTCTGCAGATCTGAAACTACTTCAGATAACACATTCACGGTGAGGACTGCGCAGGCACCTGTCTCTTGCTGTGAAACCTCTGGCATTGCTGGGTTTGTGAGAACTTTGAGCACAGAGGCCAGTCTGACTTGGCAGCGCCAGGCAGCACCTCCACAGCCACGGACCGGGGCGCCTCAGCCCAGTCCCGCCCCCGTGTTCCCAGAGGAAGGGAGGAGCCGAGCCCATGGGGCCAGAGACCCCACCAGGCAGCCCCAGCCTGTGTCTAGAATGGGTTTTACATTTCTAAATGGTTGGAAAAAGCACAGGAATAACCTTTCATGCCACGTGAAAATTACACGAGATTCACGTTTCACGTCCATAGACAGTGCTCCCGAGCACACACCCACCTGTGTGTCTGCCGGGGCAGAGGCCAGCGATCTGGCTGCCACGTGGGAGCCACTACCCGGAGCCCACGCCCACAAGCCTGGCCCCGCCAGCACCCACGAGGCAGCCCAGGGCCTCACCTGACCACTTGGCTCTGCTGGATCCGCGGGAGGAGCTCTTTCCACCTGGTGTCACTCAGCTGCTCACACTGGATGTCCAGACTCATGGTGGAGCTGAGGTGTTGCCTGCGTCAGAGAGAACGTCTCAGCCAGATTCTCCCAAGCTTTGACAGGCCAGAGATTCTGCAAAGGGGGAAAAAAGCCCAAACAGGACCCCAGTGGGGCTGGTGCTTCGGGAAGAGCCATAGCCTCCCGTGGCAGGGGCCTGCTTTGCTCCCTGTTGTCACACTCTCCCGCTCAGCCTCCCCGAGTGGACGTCGCGGCAGAGGCTGCGCTTACCAGCTCCCCTGGCAAAGGCCACCACAGGCAGGAGCCTCGCCGCCCGCCCACATGCCCTCGGTGGGCACCTCTGGCCCAAGAGAAGGTGGGGACGGCAAGTCTGGCCCAGGAAGCCCCTGCCTCTTATTTGCCTGGACAAGGGCAGGGTGGGATGGGGTGGTCTGTGGGCCTGGAGACCCCCGGGGAGCACAGGGGCTGTGGAAACCC
The DNA here is from genome assembly GCF_000956105.1 of Propithecus coquereli. Classification (NCBI taxonomy): domain Eukaryota; kingdom Metazoa; phylum Chordata; class Mammalia; order Primates; family Indriidae; genus Propithecus; species Propithecus coquereli. Next base: position 250,210 of record NW_012149474.1, read on the forward strand.
TCCCTGTCCGCTTGGCCTGCATCTCGCTGAGGACAGGAGGGTCAGGCTCCCACTTGGCCACGGACCCTCAGGATCCTGGACTCCAGGAGCCCACAGGCAGCCTGGGCAAGACAGGGTAGGGTGTTTTCGGGTGCCCACTGGGGGCACAAGCTTCCATGACCCCCTTCTGGGCTGGGGACATCCTCTGGGCCAGCCCACAGAGAAGCCAGGCTGCCAGGCAGGCTGGGTTGCAGGCCCCAAAACCTCACCAGGGACAAGCTCAGAGCCTGAATGAAGGAGGCGGCACTGCAAGGGTGTCCCTGAGGACCAGGCCAATAGCACAGCACAGGTGCCCTGCCATCAGAGCACCGTGGGACGTCCACCCACGCCAGCTCCAGCACATGCCGCTGGCGGGCGGACATGTTCCCTGAGCAACCACCAAGCAGTGGCTGGGGACAAGGGCTGGGCAGAACCCACCCCGGGTGTATGGACACCTGGAGAGGTATCCGGGGACAGCCAAGGAGGGCTCCCTGGACAAAGTGACCCATGATGCCGACACTGGCCGAGGGGCAGCTGGGTTTCATTCAGAAGCCGCAGAAAGCCCAGGAAAGATGCACTGCAGGGCATGACGCAACTCCAGCCGCCTTTGCACACGTGCCAAACAGGATGATGCAGCCTTGCGTGAGTTCCTGGTTCCCCGAATCTCCCGGCTTCCTGAAAGCGCTGCTCTCTCTCCTGTTTTGCCCGTGCCTGGCACGGCCTGGCCTTGCTGCAGGGGCCCTCCCCACTCCCTTCCCAGGGCTGGTCAGGGTGACAGGGACGGTGGCCAAAGTGGAGGGAGAGGCCCTGGTGCCAACCAGGAGGGAAGACATGCTCACACAGGCCTGCAGAGGAAACTGAGGCAAGGGCGCCAGTAACTCACAGGGTCACCCAGCCCACTGCCCAGAGCACAAGAACAAAACCAGCCCCGCCTGGGTGGAGGCCTAGGGAGGCCAGGGTGTGGTCACCCAAACAGACTGGAATTCACAGGCAGTGACAGTCATCTCCTGACACACTGTGGGCGTGGGGGCGGGAGGGGCCGCAGGGCTGCCGATGGAAACTGTGACCCTTCCCTCCCCACGGGAGGACCTCCAGCCCCAGCACCCGCTCCCCAGTCCAGCCTGGGAGCACCGCTGCCTTCTGCACCCCAAGCGTCTTCCTCCTGGGACAGCACGAGGGCCTCTCCCGCTGTGGTCTGGGATGAAGGACACGGATGGGGCGTGGAGGTGGCGGCTGAGCCCGCACGCCCTGGGCCAGACCCTGCCGGCTGGGCCCTGGGACCAGGAAGACGCCTCTTAACGCGTGGCTCTCTGATGCCAGAGAAGCCCGTGGATGCCGCGTGTGCGACCTTCTCTAGACGCTACGAGGCCCCACAAGCGGGTAAGGGCACGTTTCAGGCCCACGGGGGAACCAGCGCCCCGGCTGGGCTGCGGCCCGAGTTGGTCCGTCCGGGACCCGGACCGCAGTGGACACAGGCCTCGCTGCCGCCCCTGCGCCCCGGGCGGGCCGTCTGGGAGGCACGGGCCACGCTCGGCGGGTCCCGCGGACCTGCTAGTTCTGGACGCTCCGCCGCGTATCAGCAGGCCCGGGGGACCCCCAGAAAAAGCACGCAGGGGGCGCCCCGGACGCTCACCTGCGCGCAGAGCCAGGCCGCCGCGGCGCTCCTTCCGCCCAGGCCGGGCGGGGGCGGGGCTCCGGGAGGGCGGGGGCGGGGCTCCGAGCCCCAGGGGCGTGTCCGCCGTGGGGGCCCCGCCCCGCCCCGCCCCGCCCTGCCCTGCCCTGCCCTCGCCCACCCGACGCTCTGGCCCGCGCGCTGCCCCCACCCCTCCGGGCCCTTGCCCAGACGCCAGCGAAGCCCTGGCCGCTTTCCGCCAGGGGCGGCAAAAGCACGTCCCGTCCCACGTCCCACTTTCTGGCCCCAGCCGGCCTTTCAATTTTATCTCCAGAACCAGCGCCTGTGCCCCCCGCCCCAGGCCGTCCTGCCAGCAGGGAGGCAGCCCTGAGTCCCCTCACCGGGACCCCCGCCCTCATGGGGACCCCCCACCCTCGCCAGGGACCCCCAATCTGCCGCCTCCCACGAGCAGGCCGGACTCCAGGAATTCCCCGGAACACAGAAGTAAAACCCACCCGAGACACCCCTTTTTGCTGCCAGACTGGAAGAGATGGAAAGGGTAACAATAATTTGTTGTGGCTGACGGGAAGTGGGGGAGACCGTGATAGGGCTTTTTGGAGAACAATCTGGAACTGTGTAAAACATGCACACGCCGCTCCGTTTCTGTGTATCAGGCAACAGAAACATTCAGCAGTGAGCTTAGAAGACATGCTCAGGAATGTCACAGCATTTTGTGACTATCCAAACCTGGAAACAATCCAAAGAGCCATCAGTAGGAAAATGGTTAAATACTTTGACACACCACACCCTGCCGGTAGACAAGACTACTACATACAGGAAAAGATCTCAGGGTAGGCGGTTCATGCGGAGCAAGACTCAGATTAGAGCGCTATGCTTGCAAGAACCGAGGTGGGCACTGCCCCAGGCGCCCAGCCCTCCTGCACACACAGGCCCAGGCTACTCATTTATTCAAGACGTCCCCCCACGGACCTGCAGGCGTCTTAGAACACGGGAGCTCTGTGTGTTCCCACTGTGCAGCCATTCATCCATCCAGCGAATGCTTACTGGACACCTGCTGTGTGCCAGGCACGGTCATAGCAAAACAGGCAAAGGTGTCAGATCCCAGGAACTTACAGTCAAGGGGAGGAAGTACAGAATTAAAATGGGGAGAGTGCGAGGTGGGGGCAATTACTGCAGGGAAAGGGGGATCAGATGTGCTGGGGGGGAGGGAGGAGGTGAGGCCTGGCAGGGCGGGAGCTGGTGGGACAGGAAGGGGACTGGAGAGTGGTTGCAAAGGCACCGGACACAGTGCTCACTGCAGACCTGGCTTAATCTTCATGGCTGGAGCCAGGAGCTGACCAGTGGCCTGAGGGTCCGGTTCTTTTGGGTTGTACGGTGAAGGGTTACTCAGTATGGGGAAGAAAATTTGGCTGGGCCAGCCCTTGCTTGTTGCCCTAGTTTGCTGGGTGCAACAAAGGGGTGGGGATCACCAACTCAGGGTCCAGGGTTCCAGGAGAGCTAGTGGCTGGGCAGGGACAGTCCACACAGGTACAGACAACCCCAGGCACCTGCAGGCCAAGGGTGTGTCCAGGGCCTGCCAAGGTGCTCAGGACAAGTGGAGTGCAGACAGCATGCTCTCCTTCCACCCTTACGCAGGAAAAGGAGGGCTACTGCAGCCTGGGGAAGGGTGAGAACACAGGGAGAAAGGGATTAGGGGAAGGCTACGGAGGGGGCCTCTGAGTGCACTAGAGCCCCTGCCAACTTTCCTTTCTTCCTTTCTTTTAGAGTGCAGTGGCATGATCATGGCTCACTGTCACCTCAAACTGCTGGACTCAAGCAATCCTCCTGCCTAGGCCTCCCAAAGCTCTGGGACTACAGGCATGAGCCATGGTGCCCAGCCAACTTTAACATGGTTTTTACCCCACAAGCAGTATGTGCTTCTTGTAGAAAAATCAGAAGACAGAGATAAGAAAATGAAAAGCTCTAGAATCCTCATCTTCCAGAGATAAGCACTCTGACATTTGTGTATGTGTTGATACACCTTGTCTGTACACAACACACATTTTTAAAAATAAAAATGCCACATCAGGTATGGTAGTCAGAAGAATGGCTCCAAAAGGTGTCCTGGTCCTAATCTCCACACCTGTGAAGTCATTTTATATAAGGGAAAATGAAAATCTCAGGACCATCCCCTAACTCCTCAAGCAAATGAAGCTCAGGCCCAGAGGCTCAGTCCGCAACACCGTCTTCCACGTGAACAGCTGCTACTAACATCACATCAGCCAGATCCCAGGGCAGGTAAAGGCCTCAGGCATCTACAAGGGCTGTCCCCACAGATCACTTACAAGGAAATTCTTTGCTGGCCTCCCATAAACAAGGACTTGCTAATTGTAACTTTGGGTCTATAGTCTAAGTTTAGCTCCTGAAACTAAAGTCTGTTCAATTCGTCCACCCAAATAAATGACTGAGGCAAAAATCTCAATCGATAGAGGTTTATTAAGCCAAAATTGAAGACTGGACCAGGAAAAACACAAACCAAACCACAGGCAGTTACAGGTTTATCTTCCCAGATGCAGAACAGAGACGAGATGAGATCATTCCTCCACCTACCAAGGGACATCTACCTAGCGGATGCTTCCTTCGTTCCTTTTCTCTTGTAACATTTGCCTATCTTATGTAAAATACAGATTTCCTGGGCCTCAAAAGAATGTGACCATTTGTCTCACTACCCACTCCACTCCTCCTGTTTTCTTTCTGTAAGCCCTGTCCCTTTAAAAACTGAGTTCCCAAATCACACTTGGGAAAAACAGTCACCGATAGGACTGTGGTTTGTGTTTTTCCCGGGCTTGGGAAAATCAATGGAGGCATTGATTAAGATCTTTGCCTCCGTCACTTAGAGTTGTCACTTACGTGGCAAAATGGACTTTGCAAAAGTGACTCAGTTCAAGATTCTGAGATGGGGAGGTCATCCTGGGGTATCTGGGTGGGCCCAGTGCACTCAGTGTCCCTATAAGGACGGAGGCAGACACAGCGGTTCGAAGGTGGAAGGCAGCCTCTAGAAGCTGGAAAAAGTAAAGTAGCAGATTCCCCCAGAGAACTTCCAGGAGGAACCAGCACTGCTGACAGCTTGATTTTAACCCCCTAAAATTCATTTAGGACTTCTGACCTCCAGAAGTGTAAAATAACACATTGGCGGCAATTTTGTTAGAGCGGGGATTGCAACTGCTATAATAACCCTCACTTAAGAATGTATACAAAGAATGTATACAATGTAACTTTTAATGGCCACATTGTGTGCAAACACCGTATTCCTCAGCCAAGCTCTACATGTGGACATTCAGACTGTTCACAGGTGTTCAGGCTTTCCACCACCCCGGAAAGGGGCCTGCCTGGTGCTAAGGTCAGACTGCCCTCCAGCTTCCGCCGACCCGCGGGCGCCCCGCTGTGCGGTACCAGTGCTCAAAATGCCTGGGCCCCTTTCCCCACCGCAGCCAACCCCGCGACAGTCCTGACGCCCAGGCCTGGTTCCGCTCCCCTACGCACCGGGGCCGCCCGAGGGCCCAGACCACCGGGGACGTGCGCGCGACCCCCGAGGCCCCGCAGGACGGGAGCCCGCCCGCCAGCGCTCCGGGCGGGACGCGGGTGAGTCCTCTGCCCCGGCTGTCCTTCCTGGGGTCGGCTCTTTGGGCAGCAAGGCCAAGGCCACGCCACGCGAGAAGAGAGCTGGGCGCGGCACGCGCAGCCCCGGGCTCCCACCCGCAAGAGGAACAGGGGCCGCGCGGGGACGAACCACGCAGGCGCGGACCCGCCCCCCGCGACCGGACTCCCGGCGTGCCCCGGGAAGGCGCGATGACGCCATTGGGCGCGCCACGTCCGCGAACGCCCCGCCCCCGCCCGGC
>NW_012149474.1:256263-258033 GCF_000956105.1 Propithecus coquereli
GGGGTCGGGGTCTGGCAGGGCGGGGCCAGGGCGGGGCCTGCCAGGGCGGAGTAGAGTTCAGGGGCGGGGCCTGGCGGGGCGCGGTCTCGCCCGCCTTGGGCCGGCCTCGAGCAGGCCGAGACCTCCCGTATCCCTGAAGGAGGGACCCACGGAAGGGACGCCCAGGCCTGGGGGCGCCACCCACCCGGAAGGGGATGGGGTCCTGGGGGTGCCACCGGCCCGGGAGGCCCCCGCGCAGCCGCGTTGTGTAGTGTCCCCGAAGGTGACGTCTCCTGGGAACGGATTTATTTCGGTGTCAAAAGTTTAAACACTTTTGGTGAAAATGCATCGTCTGTGTTATTGTTCTCTGTCCTTGATGGACTTTTCTAAAACCGGTTCCAGCCGAGCGTTCGCGAGGGTCTCGGGCCGGCGCGGGGGTCTGTGAGCCAGGCGGGCTGCTCGGAAGAGGAGGACCGCCTCTGCTGCGGTGGGACCCCGCGTGCCTATGGCTGTTCTTCGTGCTTAATGGGCTCCAACTGGCCAGGCTTGGAATCGCGACTAAATTAAGAACAGTTTCTAGGCCGGGCGCGGCGACCTGCAATCCCGGCGCTCTGGGAGCACGAGGCGGGGGATCGCTTGAGCCTAGAGTTCGAGACCAGCCTGGGCAAGAGCAGATCCTTTCTCTAGAAAAAAATAGAAAAATCAGCAGGTGTGGTGGCCCACGTCTGTAGTCCCACCTACTGAGGAGGCTGAGGCAGGAGGACCGCATGAGTCAGGAGGCTGCAGTGAGCTGTGAAGACACCACTGTACTCCCGCCCCGGACACAGTGAAATCTTGTTTCCAGAAAAAGGGGTGGCTGCCTCAGGGGAAAGCTCAGGGCCTGGAACCAGTGACCTGTGGCAGATTCTTTACCCTTCAAAGCTTGATTGTTTCATCTGTAACCACGGCTACCAAATGTACCTCCCTCCCCGTGGCAAGGTTTTAGTGAGGTGATGCAGGTAGCTCCTCAGGGCACATGGGCTCTCAGTATTGTTTACACAAAGCGTAGGCTGCAAAAACAAAATGCTTTTGATTTAGACTCTGGATGTGAGGTTTAGAATTCATTGCAGGGTGCCACAAGGATGCTGCCGGCCTGATTCCTGGACTGCAAGAGTTACATTTTTAGGAAAGCTGCTCAAATGTTCTAGATTCATTTCACTCTTTTCTATGCCATCACCTCTTAGATCTGTTTCTTGCAGTTCTCATAAGGGTGAAGAGAGCTATTTAAAACAAGTGTTTGGCCCTGACGCTATCTGGCTCCCTTTTTGACCCCCCCATGAGGATGTGAGGACCAGGTGAGAAGCATCAACTTTGAGACTCCACAGGACCTGAGCGTAGGGATGACTACCACACCTGTGGCTGGACCGCCCTCCAGGACGGGACGCTGGCTGCAGTCGGGGGCCATGTGGGGCCCTGACCAAGACAAGAGGTCTCGGTCAGTTACCTCGGTGAGGCAGGGAGGTGACTTTATGCAGGAGACATCTGAGTTCACATGGTGTGTGGGGAAGGGCAGTCCAGGTAGAAGGAACAGCGTGTGCATGGGCACAGAGGTTTAAAATAAGCACTCTCCTAACTTCTAATTCCACAGACTAATTTTGCCTGTTTTGAACTTTATGTAAATGCAATCATATTGCATGTTCTCTTTTGGATCGGACTTTTTTCTCAGCGTGATGTGAGCGACACTCATCCACCTCATTGCAGGTAGCAGCAGTCAGCTCACTCTCGAACACACCATGATTTATTTACCTGTTA
>NW_012149474.1:258503-269616 GCF_000956105.1 Propithecus coquereli
GTCATTGAGGTACTTCTAGCTTTTGACTATTACAAAAAATGTTGCATTGTGTGAACGTTCTTGTGCATGTCTTTGCTGAACGTAAGTAGGTGTTTCTGGTTGGTGTATTTGTAGAAGTAGGAGTGGAATTGCTGAGTCAGAGGGTACACGTGTGTTCAGTTTTCGTATTGGGGTATCAAGGTTGTGGGGACTTCATAAAATGAGTTGGGAATTGTTTCCCCATTTTCTGGAAAAGGTAATATTGGTATTCATTATTTCTTAAATGTTTGGTAGAATTCACCAAATTCTTTTTTTCTGTGTAGGAAGTTTTTATATCATAGATTCCATTTCTATACTAGTTCTAGAACTATTCAGATTTTTCTATTTATTCTTGTGATGGTTTTTGTAAGTTGTATTTGTCTAGATTTGTCCATTTCCACTACAGTTTCAAAGCATTTGGCAAAAAGTTTTTCATAATATCCTGATTTTTTAAAAAAAGCCATTGGATCTGTAGTGATGTCCCCTTTTTCATTCCTGATATTGGTCATTTGTGGCTTTTCTTTTTTTATTCATCTTTCCAAAGAAACTAGCTTTCAGTTTATTGACCCTCGCTATTGTATTTTTTTCTATTTCACTGATTTCTGCTTTTTATTTCATATTTCTTTCTAATTTGGGGGAGTTTAACTTCTTATGCCAGTTCTTGAGACGGATGCTTAGATCACTTATTTTCTCCTGTTTGTAAATATGCATTAAGATGACTAAAATTCTCTTTCAGCTACTTCCCACTAGGGATTTGTGATTTTTTTAAACATTAAGTTCAAAAAAAATGTTTTTAAAGAGACAGGGTCTTGCCGTGTGGCCCTTGCTGGAGTGCGGGGAGATCACAGCTCACTGTGATCCTGGCTCAAGGCATCCTCCTGCCTCAGCCTCCCAAGTAGCTGGGATTGCAGGTACCACCACACCCAGCTTACTGTTCTCTACTTTTTTGAGAGACAGGGTCTTGCCATGTTGCCCAGCCTGGTCCCATCTGGGCTCTCTGTTTTTTCCTGCCTGGAGAATGCCTTCCAGTATCTCATTTGGTATGAATTTCCTGGTGACAGATTCTGCTAGTTTTTGTTTGTGTGAAAATTTCTTTGTAGCCCCTCTAGTTTTTAAGGATAGTTTCGCTGGGTATAGAATTATAGGTTGGCAGTTAGTTATTTCTGTCAGCATTTTGGGGATGCTATTCCATTGTCTTTTGGCTTCCATCATTTCTGTCAGTCAGAGGGGGGTGGTGAGGACATTGGGGGGCAGTCAGACCACTCTGGTCACGGAGGTAGTGTGGCAGGGGCTGAGGCTGCCGTGGGGGTCAGTTAGGTGCCCGGCAGGGCCAGCGTGGAGATGGCAGAGGAGTTGCTGGCAGAGGCGGGACACTGGAGGGGCAGGACGGGTCAGGGGTGAGGCAGAGCTTCCTGGGCGTGTGAGAGGGGACCACCAGCCACAGGCGTACGTCGTGGGTGTGGACGAGTTGCCAGTGGGCCGGCTCTCTGAAGCAGGAGGGAGCACACGGTGTGATGGCTGGCCATGAGGCAGGGGCTCTGAGGCCTGGCCTTCCTCCTTTGCGGGTCAGAGGCTGGCGCTGGTGAGTCACTCAGGGGAACGCGTGGCTGAAAATCAGAGGACATCCATGAAGAAGGCAGGCATCATCTTCCTCATTTCCGATCAGAGGCGGCCACAGCGGCTGCAGCAATAAGGGCTCAGGGCTGCTGTTCTGTGCTCTGGAGGCTGCAGGACAGTCACGGGGGCTCCGCCCTCAGGTGCTACGAGGTGGGGGACGGGTGGGCTGGACGAGAGCTCTTCTGTTCACAGTGTGGTTACTGAATATTTCAAGCCCATTGTTGAGGCCTACTGCTCAGAACGAGATTCCTTTTGTTTTTTTCTTTTCTTTTTTTTTTTTTTGAGACAGAGTCTCACTCTGTTGCCCGGCTAGAGTGCCGTGGCATCAGCCTAGCTCACAGCAACCTCAAACTCCTGGGCTCAAGTGATCCTCCTGTCTCAGCCTCCCGAGTGACTACAGGCACACGCCACCATGCCTGGCTAATTTTTTCTGTATATTTTTAGTTGTCTGGCTAATTTCTTTCTATTTTTTAGTAGAGATGGGGTCTCTCTCTTGCTCAGGCTGATCTCAAACTCCTGACCTCAAGGGATCCTCCCACCTTGGCCTCCCAGAGTGCTAGGATTACAGGTGTGAGCCACCGTGCCCGGCCACAAGTCTTATTATTTAAGAAACACATTTCATTCATGCTTTAAGAAGAGCTGTAAAAAAACAAAAAAGAAACACATTTCATAAAGCTAGAGCTGCATGGACAGTGAGTCCTCTGATGGATCTGGGCAAAAGTAAGTTGAAAACCTTCCGGAAAGGATTTGCCCTTCTAGGTGCTATTAAGAACATTCGTGATTTGGGAGGTGAAAAATGTCGAAATTAACAGGAGTCTGGCAGAAGTCGATTCCAGCCCTCGCAGATGACGGTGAGGGGTTCCCAACATCAGTGGCGGAGGCCACCGCAGACGTGGGAACAGCGAGAGAAGCAGACTCAGAGGTGGAGCCTGAGATGGTGCTGAATTGCTGTGATCTCAGGATAAAACCCGAACAGCCGAGGAGCGCTTCTTATGGATGGGCAAAGAGAGTGGTTTCTTGAGAAGGAATCACCTCCTGGTGACGGCGCCGTGAGCATCGTGGAAATGACAGCGAAGGGCTTAGACCAGTCCATGAGCAGCGGCAGGGTCTGGCGTCAACTCTGAAAGCAGCTCTGCTGTGAGTAAAACGCTGTCAAACAGCATCACATGCTACAGAGAAATCTCTCATAAAAGGAAGAGTCAGTCGCCGTGGCAGACTGCACTGTTGTTCCCAGGCGGATCTGGAGACTCTCACACTGCTGTCTTATTTCAAGAAATTGCCACAGGCCAGGCGCAGGGGGCTCAGGCCTGTAATCCCAGCACTCTGGGAGGCCGAGGCAGAAGCATCGCTAGAGCCGGGAGTTGCGGGTTGCAGTGAGCTGCGATGACACCACTGCATTCTGGCCTGGGCGAGAAAGTAAGACTCTGTCAAAAAAGAAGGAAGGAAGGGAAGGAGGAAAAAGAAATTGCCACAGGCACTCCAGCCTTCAGCAACCACCACCCTGTTGAACGGTCAGCTGCTACCAACACTGACACAAGACCTTCCATCAGCTGAAGGCTCAGATGATTGTTAACATTTTTTAGCAATAAAAGTATTTTTTATTTAAGGTATGTGCATTGTTTTTTAGACATATGCTGTTGCACACTTAATAGACCGTAGCGTCAAAATAACTTTTTTCTTTTTTTGAGACAGTCTCGCTCTGTCGCCCTGGGTAGAGGGCAGTGGCACAATCACAGCTCACTGCAACCTCCAACTCCTGGGCTCACGCGATCCTCCTGCCTCTGCCTCCCAGAGCGCTAGGATTACAGGCCTGAGCCACTGTGCCCGGCCTCAACATAACTTTTATATGCACCAGAAAACCCCAAAATTCGTGACTCACGTTATGGCAATATTTGCTTCATTGCGGTGGTCTGGAATCAGACCCACAATATCTGCAAGGCGTGCCTCTGAGTGCTTCTAACGCAACAGGGTTTAACGCAACTTGATGGTTTTTTTTTTTTTTTTTTTTTTTTTTTTGAGACAGAGTCTCACTGTGTTGCCCGGCTAGAGTGCCGTGGCGTCAGCCTAGCTCACAGCAACCTCAAACTCCTGGGCTCAAGCGATCCTCCTGCCTCAGCCTCCCAAGTAGCTGGGACTACAGGCATGCGCCACCATGCCCGGCTAGTTTTTTCTATATATTTTTAGCTGTCCAATTAATTTCTTTCTAATTTTAGTAGAGACAAGGTCTCGCTCTTGCTCAGGCTGGTTTCAAACTCCTGAGCTCAAACAATCTGCCCACTTCGGCCTCCCAGAATGCTAGGATTACAGGCGTGAGCCACCGCACCCGGCCGCAACTCGATGGTTTTATGAGCGGTTGGATGCTGCTTCTCACCTCCAGAGGCGCAGACTCCCTTGGGAGTGGGGTGGGACGTGATGCTGCCATAGCCACTGCTGGGGTTAACCTGAAATTCGGTCATTTGACAGAAAGGCTTGAAGGACCGCCAGTAAATTCATTTTTCCTTTTATCACCTTTTTCTGAAGGAGGGGCCCTGTCCCAAGAGGACCACAGGGCCTGCTCTGTGGGTGCAGGTGCGGGGAGGCAACGGTTTGCGGGCTGAGGACTGGGCTGGCCTGGGACTTTGGGTACCTGTGCTCAGGGCAGGAATGCCGGGCTGGGAGGCGTCTCCCGAGTCCGCCCACAGCCCAGCACCCAGTGACTCGGGAAGACTCGGGAGCCCAGTCCTAAGAGCTCTTTGTACGCCCGCGCAGGAGTCCTGCAGGGAGACCCGCAATCGCTCCTCCTGCCGGCCTCCGGTCTCCGCGCTCTGCACGCGCGTCCCACGCTTCCAGCGCTGCTGCCGTCTCCGGGTCACGTCTTGGAACCCGCTTGCTTCTTTCTTCTTTTTCTGAGTGGTTTCGACTCTGCTAGGTCAATGGAGCTGCCACCTGCAGGCACACGTGACCGCCAGCGCGCATGCGTGTCAGCACCCGTGGGAACACGTGCACATCGTGACTGAGTGAAATTCATTCCAGGAATGCAAGGCAGGCTCAGCGGGAAAAATGAGCTGATGGAATCCACTGCGTTAACAGATTAAAGGACAAATTAATTTCTATTAATAACAGGCTAACAAACTGGGAAGAGGCCAAATTCAGAACATGAGAAAGAAGATGTTAGAGCCAAGGGAGGCCGTGGACAGGAAGAGCACACTCACACTCACACTCTGTGACCCTGCAGAAAAGGCACAAACAGGAATCATGAGGTCAACGTTTAATCAGCCTGACCCTGGGCAGGGGTGTAAAGGGCCGGGGCTCAGGAGGCTCCACACCTGCTCCCTCCCTCTCACCTGCTCCCCTCACCTGCTCCTCCCTCAACCCACCAGAACCATGGGCTGCTGCGGCTGTTCCCGGGGCTGCGGCTCCGGCTGTGGGCTCTAGACGTACTGTCCTGCATAACCACAAGTCCCTGACCTGCTTCTCCCTGTTTCCTTCCTCCCCCCAGCTGCTGGTAACCACCACTCTACTCTGTGCATCTGTGTTTTTGACTTCTTTTAAAAAAGAAAATGTGGTACACGCACGCACACACACACACACACACCCACTTGCACAGTGGAATATTATTCAGCCTTAAAAAAGAAGGAAATCCTATCATTTGCAACAACATGGAGGGTTATGGAAAACATTACGTTGAATGGAAGAAGCCAGACAGAGAAAGACAAGCAGCGTATTCCACAGAGATGTGGGATCCAAAGGACGAAGCTCACGGCGGCAGAGGGTGGGATGGTGGTTCCCGGGGCTGGGGGAGGGGGAGATGAGGAAACGCTGGTCAAAGGTACGAAATTCCAGTCATGCAAGATGCGTAAGTTCTGGAGATCCAATGTACAGCCAAGTGACCACAGGGAACAAATACGGAATTTATTGTGTACTGAAATTGCTAAGAGGGTAGACCCTAAATGTTCTCACCACACACGCACAAAGAACTATGTGAAATGGTGGGTATCTGGATTGTGTTGACCGTGGTAGTTATTTTACAATGTAGACATACACGGAATCATCAAAAGCCAGTCACCCGGGACCAGCCCTGGTCCCAGAAGCCCCAGGCAGAAGGGTCTGGGGTGCGCCCCTGCCTGCCCCTCATACAATGTACACAAGCACCTACACGGTGGGGGGCGGGGGCATTTTTACCCGTTAGAATTTCAATACCCACATTTCTTTGCAACTCAGTTTCTTTCACTAAAACAGGTATCACAGACACCTCTCCTAGGAAGTGGCCATGGGCGTAGCTCTGTGCTGCTTTACGCACACGCAAACACACACGCACACACGTACATTTCCTCCGTAGGCAGGATTGTACGATACACTCTGCACTCGTTTCCATATTGTCATTTCTCTCTACTCCCTCCTGCCCTCCCCCACCCACTGTCCCAGCCACCCTCAGAGCATGCTCAGAACATGTGTGAAATGTCATTTGTGTGTTTGTTACCAAGATGGGACCCCACTATGCTCATCTCTCTACATCACATTTCACTCTGACCAAAGCCTTCAGGAAACTTCTCCAAGTCAACCGTATGGCTTTAGTCTAATCTTGTTGTAGGTGTTACCTTTTAGGGTTAGTTTCCAATCCGTTAGGGTTTTTTTTTTTTTGCCACTGCAAACAATCATACACATACATATATATGTTTACATTTGCTTTTATCTTCAGTAATTTCAAGGCTAATTGTATTGATATTACCTAATGCTGTTTTCAAAAAATACTGTAAAAAATTACATTCCAAAGAACAGTGTTTAAGAATACCCTTTTTCTCCCAATTTCACCAGCAATAGCTGCTAACATTCCTGTTAACTTTTGCCAGTCTGGTGGGTATGAAATAGATCATTGTTACTTTAACTTGAATTTATCTGACTATCACTAAATCTGTTCTACTTTTCAAATTTTTTATTGGACATTTCCATTTGCTCCTCGGTGAACTGCCTGTTTTTTGACCTGATTGTTTTTTGTCAGTTTGTAAGAGTTATTAATGTTTTATAGATAATAGAACTAATAAATGAATCCAGCAAGTTTTTGGAATGCAAAATCAATATACAAAAATCAATTACATTTCTATTCACTTGCAAAAAACAATCTGAAAATAAAATTAAGAAACCAGTTTTACATGCAGTAGTTCAACAACTAAAATACTTAGGAATAAATTTAACAAAAGAAGTACAAAACTATTTTTTTTCTTCACATCAGACGAGTTATGTGCCGACAACAAGGATTTAGGGAGGCACATCTCACGCGTGTGCGTGAAAACCCAATCGTCACGCTTATGAACGGCAAAAGGATCGGAAGTACAAAACTAATACTCTGAAAATGACAAAACAGAAAGAAATTGAGGAAGCCCTAAATAAAGAGACATTCCATGTTTGTTAGGGACTGTTTATGTTCCCCAAAATTTGTATGTGGAAGTGATAACCGCCACTGTGGCTATATTTAGAGATGGGGCCTCTTAGGAAGGGATTATCGCTGAGTAAGAGCGTAAGGTGAGGCTGGGAGTTGTGTTCTTGTAAGAAGAGGCCCCGGGCGCGTCCTCACTCTCCCTGTGCGCGCACAAGGAGAGGCCACGGGCTCGCAGTGCGCAGGCCGCGGCCTGCAAGCCCGGGGAGCCCTCACCAGCACCAGAAACTGAATCTCTGGCACCTTGGTCTTGGACTTCCGGTCTCCAGAATTGTGAAAAAATAAATATATGTTGTATTTTTATTTTACCACAGTTTTTAAAATGTCAACAAAGTCAATTTTGGTGTATAATAATTTTTTAAAAATTATTTTTAAAACTCAGCAGTTTTGGGGTGGGGCCTGAAATTCTGCATTTTTTTTTTCTAAGACAGGGTCTCACTCTGTTGCCCGGGCTGGAGTGCAGCGGTGTGGCCATGAGGCAGGATATCGGAATGGGGAGCACAGTGGGGTGGAACAGTAGGAACAAAATTAGGGTCGCAGATTGATGAGAACAAAAGCTGTGGTGAGGCTGTGATCGTGACCGTTACAGAAACATCACTGTCTCAGAAGCCTACGCTCTGTCTGATGCCATTCTTAGGATGTTCTTTTTTTTTTTTTGGAGACAGAGTCTCACTCTGTTGCCCAGGCTAGAGTGCCGTGGCGTCAGCCTAGCTCACAGCAACCTCAGACTCCTGAGCTCAAGCGATCCTCCTGCCTCAGCCTCCCACAGTGCTGGGATTATACGCGTAAGCCACTGCACCCGGCCTGTTAGGATGTTCTCAAAAAGGCTAAACTGTCAAGACGGAGAACAGACCAGTTGCTGGGGCTGGAGGTGGAAGGAAACTGACGACAGAGGTTTCTGCAGTGATGGAACCGTCCTGTATCCTGGTTACGATGATGGTGCGTGGATCTACATGTGTGCTAAAATCCATAGAACCAGACACCCCAAAAAATCAGTTTTGGCGAGGATGTCAAGAAATTAGAGCCCTCATAAATGGGTGGCAGGAACGCACGATGGTGCAGCCACTGAGGAGAGCAGTTTGGTGGTTCCATTAAAGGTGAGCACGGAGTTTCCAGTGACCCAGCAGTTCCAATCCTGGATACGTTCC
This sequence comes from Propithecus coquereli, assembly GCF_000956105.1. Classification (NCBI taxonomy): domain Eukaryota; kingdom Metazoa; phylum Chordata; class Mammalia; order Primates; family Indriidae; genus Propithecus; species Propithecus coquereli. Next base: position 266,700 of record NW_012149474.1, read on the forward strand.
CGAAAGACTGGGATGCAGGGACTCAAATGGATATGTGCACACGAGTGTTCCTTGTAGCATTACTCCCAACAGCCAAAAAATGAGACAGCCCGAGTGTCCACAGGCGGATGCAGGGATAGACAAACGTGGTCTGTCCACACAATGGAATATGATTCAGCCTTGAAAGGAAATTCTAACCCATTACAACGTGGATGAACCTCGAGGACATCATGCTCAGTGAAGCCAGCCAGACACGAAAGGACAGGTCCTGTCTGATTCACGTAAGTGGTTACATGAGGTCCCTGAGTTGTCAAATCCACAGGGACAGAAAGTGGAGTGGTGGGTGCCGGGGGCTGGAGAGGGGCTGGGAGTCGGTGTTTAATGGGGGCAGCGTTTCAGTTTGGGAAGATGAAAAAGTTCTGGTGACGGCTTCACGACATTGTGAATGTGCTTAATGCCACAGAAGTGTACACTTAAAAATGGTTAAAGTGGTAACTTTTATGTATATTTTGCCATAATTTTTTAAATGTCAACAAAACTTCAATTTTGTTGTATAATAATTTTAAAAATTAAAATTATGCAAAAAGGAATATTATAAATTGGGTGTACATGCAAATCTCCTGATGCTGACTCAGCAGGCTTGGGGCAGTGTCTGAGAGCCTGCATTTCCAGCCCTCTCCTGTGCAACGTGGAAGCAGCTGGTCAGGGAGCGGGGAGACAGCAACTAGAATTTTCATTGCAGCGCTGCCCCATGTGGCAAAAATTGCCACCTGAGTAGCCATCAGTGGCTAAACAGTCTATTCATACAACAGAGACCTATAAAGCAGGTAAAATGGAAGCACTAGCTCATTGGCATCAAAAGGACAGACAGGCCAGCACCATGCTGCACGCCTGTGATCCCAGCTACTTGGGAGGCTGAGGCGGGAGGATTGCTTGAGAAGAGTTTGAGACCAGCCTGGGCAACATAGCAAGATCCTGTCTCATTTTTTAAAACATTCATTTTAAAGGATAAGCAGGCTGGATAGTGAAAAAAAGCAAACTGGAAAAGAATAGTTACACTATGATACCCGTGTGTATTTGAAAGCACAAAAAATAAAGCTACCTGTTGTACTTGGAGACTTCCATATGCAGTAGAGCAGTAAAAGCAGCGCCAGGAAGACAGCCACAAACCTGAGTAGCAGCTGCCTCTGGAAAGAGGCATACAAGAGGGACGGAGAGCTTCACCTGCTGTTTTTCTAATCTGTAGCAAAAAGGGAAAAATGTTGACATTGCTGAGTCTAGCAGCTAAACATTTGTTATATTGTTCTCTAGGTACATTCGTAAGTTATAAAACTCCACAATAATAAACTATGAAAGAAAATAATCTGAAATGTGTGTTAAAAGCATATAAGAGCCAGACCTGGTGTGCACCTGTAGTCCCAGCTACTTGGGAGGCTGAGGCAGGAGGATCACTTGAGCCCAGGAGTTTGAGATTGCTGTGAGCTAGGCTGACATCACGGCACTCTAGCCTGGGCAACAGAGCGAGACTCTATCTCATAAAAAAAAAAAATGATTAAGATGGTAAATTCTGTGTTATGTGTATTTTACCACAATAAAACAATAATAACTTTTATAAAAAATAGGCAGGTGGATTGTTTGAGCTCAGGAGTTCGAGACCAGCCTGAGCAAGAGCGAGACCCCATCTCTACTAAAAATAGAAAGAAATTAATCAGACAACTAAAAATATATACAAAAAATTAGCCGGGCATGGTGGCACATGCCTGTAGTCCCAGCTACTCGGGAGGCTGAGGCAGGAGGATCGCTTGAGCCCAGGAGTTTGAGGTTGCTGTGAGCTAGGATGATGCCACGGCACTCACTCTAGCCCGGGCAAAAGAGTGAGGCTCTGTCTCAAAAAAAATAAAATAAAAATAAAAATAAAAATAAATGGAAGACAAATCTACTTGAACACCTGAGATGGGCATGTTATTGAGTTAACTACGCCTTGACTTAAAGGGAAATACAGTGACACAGATGTTCGTACATGTCATTAGCTGAAACAACTGCATGCAAATCAGCGAGAGAAGTGAACCTCACTTTTCTTCCAGCACGGAAAGGATGCCGCAGGACACCCCTGGACGTCCTCCCTGCAGCGGGAGGCGACGGAGGCCGATCCTGCGCCGCGGCCTGCGGGCGGCAGAGGGCGCGCGCGGACCGCCCGGCCGCCCCGCTGGAGCCACCTGCCCACAGGTGCGCGGCTCTGCCCCGCTGCTGGGCCCGCCGCGGCCTGGGCGCCTCCCCGAACGCGCAGGATTCTCCGCTGCCGCGGGGTGGGTGTCAGGGCCCAGCGGGCAGCCCCTCCAGTGTGGCGTCCCCCACTCCGATGCACATCTGTGCGGGGTGGCGCTGAGCTGACCCGGTCTGGGGTCATAAGCCCCAGGCCAGGCACCTGGCCGGCCCCCCACTGAGTGAGGGCGTGGAGCCTAGCACTGACCGGAGGGGGCCTAGGGCAGCAGAGCCAGCGGCCTCTGAAAGCCACTGTCCTCTGTAGAGCGGCGACCTCCCTAGCCCTCCAGCCTGGTGCGTGGCAGGACTTAAGGTTTTACGTGCTTCTGTGCATGAGAAATCACCGCTGGGATTATAGAAGAATCACCCTCCCAAGGGCACGCCCCTCCCCAGGGACAGCCCAGGCCTTCCAGGAAAACTTCTGTGCCATCCCTCAAGGTCGCCTCAAGGTCACCACCTGCCCACTGCTCAGGCCTAGCTAGGAACTGCCCAGGGTACGACCAGAGTTCTTAGGGGACAGTGTGCACTCCTAGGCCACCTGCAGATGCAGACCACATCCTGGCCGGGCAGAAGAGGAGCCCCTCAGGCGACACCCTCTGCCTCCTTGTCTCCCAGGGCTCACCCTGGGCCTGGCTGGAACGGCAAGGTCAGGCATCCCCTCCAGGTGTCACCCCCC
>NW_012149474.1:269666-272142 GCF_000956105.1 Propithecus coquereli
GTCCTCTGTCTAACAGGGACAACCCCACTCCAGGTCAGGCATCCCCTCCAGGTGTCACCCCCCAGGTGACAGTCCTCTGTCTAACAGGGACAACCACACTCCAGGTCAGGCATTTCTCCAGGTGACACCCCTCCAGGTGACAGTCCTCTGTCTAACCATCCCCTCCAGGTGTCACCCCCCAGGTGACAGTCCTCTGTCTAACAGGGACAACCACACTCCAGGTCAGGCATTTCTCCAGGTGACACCCCTCCAGGTGACAGTCCTCTGTCTAACAGGGACAACCACACTCCAGGTCAGGCATCCCCTCCAGGTGACACCCCCCTAGGTGACAGTCTTCTATCTAACAGTGACAGCCCCACTCCTGCAGGTCCCAGGTCTGTTGCTGCCTCCTTGGGGGTCCCCACTTGCTGCCTGGCCCCCTCCCCAGGGCACAGCCTCCCCACTTTTCAGACATCAGTGAGCCCAAGCCGAAGAAGGGCTGAGGCCAACCTGGCCATGCATCCCTGCGAGCCACCCCTCCAGCTCGGGGTCCACCTCCCGCCAGGGCCACCTGTCCCCAGAGCCCTCTCTGTGAGGGCCAGCCTGGGGCAGGGAAAAGGAAAGACCTGAGCCCAGCCCCCCCCCCCCGCCCAGTGACCCCTGGGAGCGCCCCACCCCCCACCCAGGTGTCTGTTTATCCCGTGGGCTGGCCGTGAGTCAGGAGCTCCACCACCCACCACCCCATAGACGCACACTGCCCCGACTCAGGCTAGCGAGGGATCAGAGCTACGGGGCACTTACTCATCGCCAACTGTGTGCGAAGTTGGGAGGCGGAAGGCAGCACAGCCTGGGAGGGACACTCGGCATGGCAGACGGAGCCCCGGGCCTGCCCAGCCTCTGCTGCCCTGGCCTGAGCGCAGACCCTCGTGGGGGGGGGGCAAGCCTGCTTCGCTGTGACCCCCCATTCAGCCGGCCTCTGCTGAGGGCAGCCTCCCAGGCCCTTGTCCCCAGGGAGCCGCTGGCAGGCCCGGGGTGGCTGGAGACGCCAGGATGGAAGGTGGATCACCCCACTCTCCACCGGGCAGTGAGGAGCGGGAGGGTCAGGCACACCCCAAGCGTAACTACTTTCGAAGTCTCCCAGGGCGCCTTGGTTGCCCTGAAGAAGGGGACGAAGACCCTTTCATCTTCGTCCCCTTCCTCAGGGCTGCGTCCTCAGTGTCCAGCACCAAGGCCTGGCCCACAAAAGGCGCCAGGTGAGTATTTGATGAATCGACAGACAGCGACTGCGCCCGTCCTCGGAGCCGCACCCCTCCCACCTGGGCCCCCCAAGGGGAAGGCCCAGGCCTCCCCGCCCGAGCTGCTGCGTCCCCCCCGCCTGGAGCGCCCTGCACCGGGGCTGCCTCCTCAACCGGGCCCTGTCCGCGGTCACCCCCGGGTGGTCTGGCTGCCCCCTGCTCCAGCGCGTCCGCCCCGTCTGCTTCTGGGACACGTGCCCAGGGTGTAATTACCTACGTTTTCCTCCTGCCCTGGACTCCCGGGCGGTCGTGTTCCCACAGGGGTCGTCGGGGGCGGACCCTGGAGCGCCTGGACCGGGGGCGTCAGGGTGGGCGCGGGGGCCTCTTCACTCGAAGCGTCGAGGGCCTCTGGGGGTTCCAGTGCCCGTCTCATGCCTCCGTCCTGGCGTGGGGGCTGCGCCCAGCGCCGCGCCGGAGACGCCCGCGGGTTCTGCGGACCCCCAGGGTTCAAGAGATGTGTGACCTGAGGCAAACCGTGTCGCCTCTGAGCTTCCGTTTGCTCCCAAGTGGAGATCGGGGCTCCCACCGCCCTGGTCTTGCAGCGGGCAAGCGCGGATGCTGCAGGTCGGGCTCGCCGCGGGCGGCCCCGCGCGAACAAAGGCGCGGAGGGAGGGAGCCGGCGGGCGGCGGGCGAGCGGGGACCCCAGGCCGCGCCGGCAGGACAGTCGGGGCTCTGGGTGCGGCGAGGCAGGGGGGTCCCGGCTGACGCAGAGCCCTGCGGCCAGGAAGGCTTCCTGGAGGCGGCGTCCCGGAGCACGGCCGCCGGCCCGCCGGGTCCTGGGCACGGGACGCGGCGCCGCGTGGCTCCTTTAAGAGCCGGTCCGGGGCAAGGGCGCGGGGCCAGGGCGCAGGGCGGCGGCGAGACCCGCCCCCCGCCCCCCGCAGCCGCCGCCTCTAATCTCCACCCGCAGCTCCGGCTCCGCTGACGTCACCTGCCCCCGAGCCGCGCGCGCTGATTGGCTGCAGGTGACGTCAGGGCCTTTTTTCGCCCGGCATGACCTCATCCCCGCCGGCGGCCCCGCCCTCCGCCCCGGGCCTGTCACTCGCGGCCGAGCGCGGTGGCCGAGCCGGCTCCGCCGCCCCCGCCCCGCCGGACGCCTGGACGCCGAGCCCGAGCCCATCCGCGCCGGAGCCGCCCGGCCGCGCCCGCCGAGCCGCGGGGCTGGGATGCGCGCCGCGAGCGCGCGTGCCCGCCCGCAGTG
>NW_012149474.1:272416-335049 GCF_000956105.1 Propithecus coquereli
CGGGCTCCTGGGACGCCGGGCCGGGGAAGCCCTTTCCCTCCCGCAGCGCCCGGCGGACCCGGTGCAGCCCACACCCGGGGGCCGCTGTGCAGCCTTCTCCCCGCAATTGCTTCGTGTGGGGGCGGAGGACAAAAATCAGGGACCCGGAAGGGCCACCGAGATCCAGCCTGGATCCTCCCGAGCCCCAGACACCCCCTGCAGCACCCTCGATGGGGCCGGAGCCGGAGAAGGTCGTCCCTGGCACTGAGCCGGTCGGGGAGACGGGAGGCACGGCCTTTGGCCCGTGGGAGGCCCAGGAAAGCGGAGGCTGCAGATCCATCCTCCGTCGGGCCGGGCCCCCTGGCACCCCCACCCCGGGGTGCTCAGCCGGCCCCGCGGAATAAAGGCCATCCCTCTGCCTGCTGCGGAGGCAGCCCGATGCTGGGGGAGGGGCTGGCACAGCCAGGCTGCCTGCGCCCCTCCTCCCAGGCCTATCTGCCCACCTGGGATGGCGAGCACGCCAGGTGGGGGGTACCTAATAGTCTAGCCTGGAGGGGGCAACAATAGGCCCGGCCCCCCAGGTCATCCCTTCTGGGAGAACTTGCCCCCTGACTCCCTGCTGCAGGGTGTCCCGGTTCCGTGGGGGGAGGCGGCCGAGGTGCTGCAGTGAGGGGCCGGGGGACTCCCGGATGGAGGAGGGGTGGCAGGATGTGGAGCGGAGTCTGCAGTGTTGCAGCGTCGCGCGGCTTGGGTTGGGGGTGGGGTGCTGAAGGCCAGGGAAGCCGCGTTCTTCCTCCTCTGCGCCCCTGCCTCTGGGGGTCCAAGTCCCCCACTCTCTTGCCTCCTTCCCAGCACAGACAGCCCTCAGACACTCTTGCTCCCAGGGCAGCCCAGGAGATGCATGTAGCATCCGGGGCCCCGGCCCCTTACCGGGAGGACAGTCCCATGTATTCGCTCCTAGCAAGCACCCGACATGGATGGGTAGATCATGTGACTGGGAGCTGGGAGTTCATCCTGAAGTCTCACTGAAATATCTCCTGCTGCAGTCAGCCTAGGGCTGGGGGAAAGTCACTGGGCAGGTTCTATTCCCTCCTGCCCGCAGCCCTAGGAGAGGCTCCTGGGCCCAAGGGCTGCCTCTGGGAACAAAATTCCATGAACGGAGATGCAGAAAGATGCTTAGAGTCGGCCGTGTCCCGGGAGGCTGGCATCAGGGCCCAGGAGTTTCAACCGGGCGCATGCCTGGAGGGGCACTGGCCAGGGGCTGGGGAGGCCCAGGTGTGCCCCCCGTAGAGAAAGCGGGGAGAGAGATGGCTAAACCCTGGCCACGGAGACTGCGTGGGCTGAGGCCCCACTGCCCAGAGTGCTCAGGCGATCCTCGTGGAAGCCCCGGCTGGCCCTGGCACGTACCGTGGGGCACAGTGACCAGCAGAAGCCCTGCAGATCAGTGGGGCTGGCACGGGCCAAGTGGGAACACAGGAAATGTGAAGAGTGTCAGTGTCCAGGGCTTAGCCCAGACCCCATCCCTGGCAGCCGAGTGGGCCTCCACGCCCTCCCCTCTCTTCCCACCCCAGGCCAGAGCTGGCTCTGCGTGGCCTTGCTGTGGGCCCAGCCGAGCACACTGAAGGTCAGCCAGGGTCCTCCCTGCTGAGCTCGGGGGGCTGAGGTGGGAGCCCACCCAGGGAGGGCGTGAAGATGGAGTGAGCCAACCAGTGTGAGCACAGGGCTCCTGCTTCCTAGAGGTTGCCGGCCACCGTCTGTCTCCCGGCCCTCCAGAGTGTGTCCCGGGTGGCAGTGGCCCGACTTCTCAGCACCTCGGGCTCCTCCACTGCTGGCTTCTTTCCCGGGGCCACCTGCGTGTGCAAGGGGCTGGGGCACCACCTGGATGAGACAGTGCCGTCCTTTGGGGCCGGCAACCCTGACTGCCGCCTCTGCAGGCAGCATGTCTGGCCCTAGTTGATGAGCAGAAGGTGACTTGGGGAGGGTGCTGTCATTTGGGGGCTGAGGGTGGGCCCAGGACTCGGGCTGTCCCTGGTCACGTATGTGCTGTATGGAGGCCCTGAGTGGAGACCCTGGAGCTGGCAGCCGGGCTGCAGGGGTCCTGGATTCTAGAGGAATTTGGCAGGCAGAAGGTGAGGATGTGCGTGTGTGCATGTGTGCACGCTCCAGCATGCGCCCAGTGTCCGGTGCACACATTTGTGCACATGCATTCACGCGTAATTGCACACAGGAGAGGTGGATTGTGGGTAAGGAGTCAGTGTGCACAGGGGCGTGTGCCGGCACGCACAGACAGCAGCGTGCATGCGCACCGCAGCCAGCTGTGTACCTGGCCCCTGAGGAAGGCGGCTCCCAGGAGGGGCGGGGCCTGAGCGGAGCCTCCTTCTGACTTTGGACTCAGAAACTGCTCCAGGCCCTTTGATGAGGGTGCCTGGGCTTCCCTGGGCCTTGCTCGCCGGGCTTCAGGCTCCGGAACAGCAGGGGGTAGAATTCTCCACCCGGCTCCCAAACAGGGTGTGGACCAAGGCTGGGGAGGAGGGCTTGGATCCGTGGCATCCACGTTTTTGTTTCCTCTGTGTCCACCTGGCCTGTGCCAGCCCAGCTGGTCTGCTCAAGGCTGTCTTGAGTGTCCCACGGCCCACCCCCAGCCTGCCAGTGACAGCCCAATCCATAGCACGGGGGGAGGCCAGAGGTGAGGGGTCTGCCCCCCAGGAGCTTTAGGTCCGGGAGACCCAGTGGTTGAGGATGGGCCCCCAGAGGCCAGCACCGGACAGAGGCTTCCTGCGGAGGGGGGGTGCTCATTCAGAGGGGGAGGGAGGCCCCTGAGCTACGCGGGGCGGGGGGGGGGACTGGGAGGAGGGTCAGGACCAGGTCTGGCAGGGCGGGGGAGGGGCTGGAGGAAGGGCGGCTGGGGGTCACTGCTGGCCCCGCTCCTGGGCAGCTGCTGCGGGCGGCAGGGAGGGAGAGCTCGAGGAGGGCGACCTGCCCACTCCGCTGCGGAGCCTGCTCTCGCTGCCCGCTGCCGCAGGAGCAGCGGTTGCCTGGCACCTCTGCTGTTGCCATGGCTACGTCGGAGGTGCTAACTTGCTAACGAGTCCCCTTTGGCTGCAAATGACAACGCTGTGGTGGTTCCTGGAGCGGAGAGGGTTGCCGGGGAGGCAGGGGCGTGGCCAGGTGCAGGCCCATCTGCCCACCCTCAGCCTGCTCAGCTTCTCTCTGGGCAGCCTGAACGCCAGGCCTGGCTGCAGGGGGTTGAGGGTCTCCCCAGCACCCACCGTGGCTGGCAGACCTGTTTGCTTCCGTTGTTTTAGGTGACAGGTGACCCGCCCCCACTTAACTGAGGGCGGACATTGAGGCTTCGCCGGCAGACCCCTGGCCTGCGGTGTCCACACCTCGCTGCGGCCCTCGGGGTCCTGGGCCTTGGAGTTGGGTTCTTGGTCCTCCGTCCAAGGATGGGAGGCTCTGCCCAGGCCAGCGGGACCTGGCAGACCTCCCCTCTCTACCTTGCCTGAGATTCAGGTTAGGACTCAGGAAAAACTGCCCAAAGCAGCCGGTGCAGGAATTGGGTCGGGGACCCCCTTTCGCAGACAGGCCCTTTTGCTGCTGAACTTGCTTGGTGTGGCCCGAGGGGCGGCCTCCCTAGCCTCGCCCCTGGGCCTCGTCCCCCCGTGGTGGAGATGGGCATCCAGGCCTGGGGGGGGTGTCTGCGATGGGGTCCCAGGTTCTGTCACGGCTCCTTGGTGGCAGCTGTGCTGCCTCGGCCTACGGCTGCCCTTCCAGGGGCCGGGGTTTCGCACCACCCCCAGGAGGGGAGGAGGGGGACATCTACAGCAGGGTGCTGGGGACAATGGGCACAGATGCCATGTGCCCACAAGGAGGGGCCAGGCAGGGCCAAGCCAGCAGTGTCTGGGGAAAGGAGAGCCCGCGGCCAGGACTCCCACGTGGGGTGGGGGTCTCAGCCCTGCCCCCGGTTTCTGCTCTGTGGACCCGTCCGTCAGCCCCTGCTCCGCCAGCCTAGGGGCTGACCCAGGGTGGTGGCACTGTTGTCCCCAGCATTGCTGTTTGTGCAGTGCAAGGGTCATCAGGGCACCTCCTCCCAGCGCCCTCCGTCTCTGTGGCTATAGATTGGGGGCCTGTGTAGGGGCCTTTGCCACTGTGGCCCTCGGGGCCTCCCCCAGCGCTGAGCTGGGTGGGGAGGGCCTTGCGGGGACACCCAGGAGCCCTGTCCAGTCTTGTGTGTGACTTTGTGCTGGTCCCATCCCTGCCCTGAGCCTCAGTTTCCCCACATTTAAAACAAACTCGTCACTGTGATGCTGTGTGCCTCTTGGGTCTGTGAGTCTCGGGTGGGCCTAGGGGAAGGCCAGTCCTGGCAGGTGGCAGAGGAGACAGGGCCTGACAGGCGGGGTGGCAGAAGCTGGCCACTGAGCCGCAGGAGGGGCTTCTGAGTCCCCAGACCCCAGCCACACCTCCCGGCACCCCCGTGCCCCAAGCCTTTGCAGGCTACGCCGAGGACACCAGCACCCCCGAGGGTCCCAGACACGTGGACCTTCATCCTAGGGCTGCCCCCACTCAACCCAACCTGGGACTCCAGGCCCCGAGGGACCGCCGGGCCCCAGGCCTGTGCTGAGCCTGAGGCCCCACCCTGCTCTGAGGGTGAGACGTACCCCTGCAGGGGCTGGGCCCTTGCCCCCAGACCCTTGGGCAGTGGGCTGGCAGGGCGCGAAACCTCAGCCTGCAGAGCTAGGACAACGGCAGGAACAAAGGAGCCCCCACACCCAAGCCCCCAGCCGGCCTGTCCACCCGCCTCTGGAAAGCACCCACATCTGCCTCAGTCCGGATTATCCATTTACAGAGCGGCCCGGAACTTCATCTCCATGGATTGGGCTCCCCAGGGTTGAGCCAGGAGGGGAGGGGAAAGTTCTAGACCCCTGGACTCCTTGGCTCCTGGTGGTTGGGAAGATGAGGAGGCCAGCGCAGAAGAGGCATGCACCCCAGTGCTGGGATGGAGTGTTCTGGAATGCGTGGCTGTGATGTGCCCAGGGACCAGGCCAGCCCCGAGAAGGTGCCCTCTGGGTGCCCCGTGGGCCTCCCCTGCCTCGCTGTGTCCACCAGGAGCTGGCACTGTGGCGTGGACAGCAGCGGCGGAACAGCAGCGGGTCTCTCCCGCGGGCTCCTCCAACTTGCTGACACTTTGGTTCCTCCGAGGGAGAAGGCCCCTCGGCACGTGTCGGGCCCAGACACTCTGGTGGCCTCAGGTCCCAGCCCCAGCCCCTGCAGGGGCGCTGGCCGGGTGCGCTCTGGGGCCTGCAGCACTGCTGACGTCCTCCTCTCCCATAGGTCTGGCGCCATGTGCTAGGTGACACTGAGCGCAAGGCCACGCCCCGGGCCGTCGGAGCAGCCCCTCCTCGTGTCGGGGGTCGCCGCACTGCCCAGGACCCCACCATGGCTGGGGACCGGCTCCCGAGGAAGGTGATGGATGCCAAGAAGCTGGCCAGCCTGCTGCGGGGAGGGCCTGGGGGGCCGCTGGTGATCGACAGCCGCTCCTTCGTGGAGTACAACAGCTGGCACGTGCTCAGCTCCGTCAACATCTGCTGCTCCAAGCTGGTGAAGCGGCGGCTGCAGCAGGGCAAGGTGACCATCGCGGAGCTCGTCCAGCCGGCCGTGCGCAGCCAGGTACCCGGGCCGACTGCCTCCTGCTGGGCCCCGGGTGGGGCAGCCCCTTTCTATGCTCTTGAGACCCAACTGGGTTTCTTGGGGTCACAGCTCGGGCATTGTGGGGCACCCCCCAGCTTGCCTCTTTCTGCACACGTGCCCCTTCCTGCACCGAGGTCTGGGCGTGCCTGCTCCTCCCACACACACACATGGTGGGCCAGGACGGAGTCCGGGGCGGTGTCCCCAGCAGCCCAGGCTCACCACGCAGCACCGCGTCAGCTGCGGGCTCTTGGCTCAACGGACCGGGCCGTGTCTCCTGACACCTCCGCAACGGCAGGTCCCGGGGACGCATCCACCGCCTTCCCCAGCAGCCCAGGCTCAGAAAGAGGCACACTGCGGGGAGGAGTGAGCTGTGAATGCAGGGGAGAGGCCGGACCAGCTGCGGGGGGGGGGGGTAACGTGCCTGGAGGCTGCAGGGGAGGCCGGTCACACACCTGCCTGCTCAGAGCCAGGGCGGGAGAGGACAGGTGGGCTGGCCTGTCGGGAGCCCACCCCAAGGCCAGAACCGGCTCCCTGCAGCCTGCAATGAGGGGAATCCGGTGATTAATCACCCCCAGCGAGGACTCCTGGCTGGAGTGCCGTCCCATTGGCTGCCGGTGACATCACCCAGCGCGGGGCTGGCAGCTCAGCTGGCTTAAGGGCCCAGTGTGCTTGGGGGGCGGGGCGCCCGTGCTGTCAGAGCAAAAGCCGCCCAACATCTGGCCCGAAGGCTGGGCTGGGGTGGGGGGAGGGCAGGAGGAACCGACCCAGCTTCCAGCTGCTGCCCCTGAATCGGTGCAGGGGTGGGGGGACCTCCTGGGTCCCTGGGGGCCGCGGAGGGAAGAAGAGCCGTGCGGGCTCTGCGGGAGCCTTCGAGCTCCGACATGTGGGAGCCAGCCCAGGCCACGTCCTGGGCAGGCAGGTGGAGAGGCCCCAGGGACCCTGTCATGCTCACCTTGTCTGCTCCCTACAGCCCTGGCCCCCAGGGGTGCCACGGTGTCCATCCCCTCAGCCATGTGAGAGTGCCTGGGGTGCGGCTGCACAGAGCAGCACCTGCCTGGTGGCTGTGGGCGGCTGTACCTGTCCCCCACCCCCGCAGGAGGAAAGTGTGAGGTGTGGGGAGGCCCCTGCCAGGTGACAGCTGCCCCTTCCCCACCGTCGTCTGGCCCTGTGTGGCCTCCCCTTGGGCCAGTGAGGGCAGGCTGGGGCAGGGCAGGGGCACGGTGTCCGACGGGGGCCAGCAGACCCTGAGCTCACCTTGACCTCTACCCTTGCGGCCCCCAGGTGGAGGCTGCGGAGCCGCAGGACGTGGTGGTCTACGACCAGAGCACCCGGGACGCCAGCGTGCTGGCCGCAGACAGCTTCCTGTCCATCCTGCTGAGCAAGCTGGACGGCTGCTTCCACAGCGTGGCCATCCTCACAGGTGGGTGCCAGGCCCCGCCCTGCCACCGTCAGCCTGGGCGGGGGGACTCTTGGTACCTCTGGGTTCCTTGGGGACCCCATACTCAGGCCCCTCCAATACAGGCCCACCCAGCACAGGAGGAAGCCCCCAGAGGCCCGGCGTCCAGGCAGAGATGTGCAGAGCTCCCTGTCGGTGGGGAGGCAGAGCCCCACCCTCTGGAAGCCTCAGTCTGCCCCAGAGGGGTCCCACGCCCAAAATCCCTGAAAGCCCAGCTGAGCGCAGGTTGCCTAGCAACAGCCTAGTGCTCACGGCTGCTGCCTGGGGTCTAGCAGGGCCCCTCAGGGATACCTGAGCCCCCAAACCGGAGGCGGGGACCCCCTCCCCCACGCACACTCACACACACTCCGGTTCCTTCCTCCTGGGGCCGTGGCTGAGGGTGCTTCGGCAGAATCCACCTCCTGGAGGGCCCAGGGCCTAGAGCCGGACCCTCCCTGGCCCAGGACAGGGGTCTTTGTTGATGTCCCTGCCACCAGGCCTCCGGGCACCAGGGGCTGGGGTGGGCAGGGGAGAGTGTGGAGGGCTGAGGTCCCCACTCCCCCCCCCAGCGACAGAGCGCCCTGAGCCCCCGCCACCTGCAGACACGGGGGGCAAGTGGGCAGCCTGGTGGCCCCAGCACCAGCGTCCTGTGGGGGCAGGGACCTTCAGCCAGCCTGGGAGGGGGCCACAGGGTGTGCCAGCCGCCTTGGCCATCTGTGCCCAGCCCTGGAGGGTGCCTAGGAGGCTTGGGGGTGGCGGTTCAGTGTCGCGTACAGGACATGGGCTACCCTCTCTCCACGTGTGTCTGGGCACGAGCCAAGTGTCCCCCGTTTCTGGACTGGCGCAGTCACGGGGTGCCCGGCAGCCAGCATCTGCCTGTGAGTGCGTGTGTCCCGCCTCCAGCGTCTGCAGGGACCCTGAGCCTGCTGGGTGGGATTTGGGGTTTGTGTGCATGTGTGCACTCTTGGAACCAGAGGCCTCAGAATGGGGCACCCTTGGATCCAACCTCCATCCTCCAGGTTCCGTTTGGAGGGAGGGCTGGAGAGTTCTGGGCTTTTTGCAGGTGCCCCGGGCATAGCTGGAACCTTCCTGGGGCCCAGCTTGCTGTCCTGGTCAGGAATGGGGCCATGAGGCCCTCTGGGAATCTAAGAGGGCCCCCAGTGGCACCCTCCCAGCCCCGGGCTGCGCTGGGAAAAGGCCAGAGCGCTGAAGGGGCTGTCTCCGTGGTGGCCAGGCTAGGACAGCGTGGGAGGCTGGGTCCTCTCTAGCACCTGGTGGGGCAGGCCTGGCCTGGGATTCGCCAGGAGGGCTCACGGGTGACCTGGCTGTGCCCTGCTCGACTCTGAGCCCTCTGGGCTGCCTTCCTGCCTGTGTCCAGCCTGTGAAGGGACAGTAGGTGTCCCCATTTCTCCAAAGGCCAAGCCAGGGAGGAGTCATGGCCCCCAGGTGTACGGGAAGCTCACAGGGGCACCAAATCGGGACCCCGCGTGCAGGATGGCCTCCCTGCCTTGCCCACAAGCCCCCCCACCCCTGGGTGGGCACAGCCTCTGCTCTCGGCTGGCTCTGCCCCGAACCCGTGAGAACAGGAAGGAAAATGTTGATTGGGGGACGGGGTGCGCGCCTTTGTGCGCTCTGGGTTTCGCAGCGAGTAGTGGGTGAGCCGCTGTGCCCTCCCTGACCCCTGGGGGGCCTCCTGGGGGATGCAGGGGGAGGGGTGCCTCCCCAGGCCCCAAGGACTGCCGGGACCTACAAAGGGTCACTCATTCAGTCCGTCACCCACCCCAGGGCCTGGGTGGCCCCGGGATCGCCGGAACCCATAGCAGAGTGGGCAGGGGCACCCAAGCTACCTGGCTCCGTGGGGGTCCCGGGAAGCGTCCCTGAGGGACTGCTGAGAAGGTGTCAGGGCTCTCATCTGTCCAGGGACACTCCTGCCTTCCCTCCTTCGGGAGGTGGGCAGGGCTGGGGAGGGTTCTGATGGCCTTCGCCCCCAACCACTCTGGCCAGGCCCCGCCAAGAGCAGCGAGCAGAGCAAAGACCCCTGGCGCGGGTGGGGAGGACGGGAGGCGCACACCACAGCCCACGGAGAGACGGCGCAGACCCCCAGCAAACATCCGGGAGCCCCTGCCCAGCCTGCTCTCAGGGCAGCCTGCGAACCTGTGCCCTGTGGCACGATGGCGACCCCAGTCAGCTGCTTCTCCCCGTGAGGCCAGCAGCTTCCCCAGGAAGGGACTGCTTCTCCTCCAGGGATAGTACCTGGAGGTGCCCCATCTCTGTGGCCCCCACGGTCATGCCCTCTTCAGGCCCTGGGAGCTGACACGCAGGCATTCTGGGTGGGCATCTGCAGAACTGGCCACTGAGCCCGGCCAGGGATCAAGGTGGAGCCCAGATTCCTGTCTCCGGGAAGCACCAGCCTCTTCTGCAGACCAGGGCAGGGAAGTGCCAGGACCCTGGGCCTGAGACCCACTGAGCGTCCTCGCTGCCTCTGGTGGGAGAAGGTGGCCGTGTCCAGTTGTCTCTGGTGCTGGTTGGGCCCACGGGGCCCAGAAACAGTAGCCCACCCGCTGTGGGGGCTGTGTCCCCAGAGGCACACTCAGCCCTGGGGCTTGCCGAGCCGTTCTCACCCTACCAAGGCGGGCGTCCCCCGTTCCTAGTCTGAGTCGGGATCAGCCCCGTCGGGCCGGGTGTGGCCAGGTCCACTCTCACTGTGTCCTCACGGTCATCGTCTTCTCTGAGCCTCACAACAATGCCGCGTGGCAGGCAGAACCAGGAAACTGAGGCGGGAGGCGTGGCGAGCCCTGCCCAGAGTCACGGAGTCAGGTGAGGCCAGGACTCGGCGGAGGGGCTTCTCCCCGCACCGCGCCCCAGGACCTGGATGTGCGTGGAAGGCGGCAGGCGTGTGCCCGCCAGCGTGCGGCGAGCTCCCACTACCAGGGCTCCTCTGCTCCTTGTCCTCCCCTGCTGGGCAGGGTGGAGCTGTGACCAACCGCAAACGCCCTGCTGCCGTGCCAGTTCCCGTGCCAGTTCCCGTGGGTGATGTCATGCCCGGGGCAGGGGGAGGGCCCCCGCAGAAGCCCTTGTCTCCCGGTGCTGGCACCCAAGCCTGGGCCAGGGCCCGGCCAGCAGTAGGCAGGGAGGGGTGGAGGAAGGCTCGGCCCGGCCCGGCCCGCGCGTGCTGTGCTGGCCACCCCGGCCTGTCCTCAGCTGGGTCAGCCCCTCGTCTGCGTGAGGAAGACGTGGGCATTGGTGCAGGCTCAGGGCGGCAGCACGCACCCCTGCTGTGGGGAGAGCGGGCCTCAGGCCGGAGGCCAGGCGCTCAGGCCAGAGGCTCTGCCCGCTCCTGGCCCTGCCTGGGTCCGGGCTGGCAGGGCTGGGCGTGGCTGGGCCACAGCGGTAGATGGGGCACCCCAGGCCCTCTCTCCTGCCCACACTCCCGTCTTTGCCTCTCCGCAGGGGGCTTTGCCACGTTCTCCTCCTGCTTCCCTGGCCTCTGTGAGGGCCGGCCTGGCACCCTGCTGTCCGTGAGCCTCTCCCAGCCCTGCCTGCCCGCCCCTAGCGTGGGCCTGACCCGCATCCTGCCTCACCTCTACCTGGGCTCTCAGAAGGACGTCCTGGACAAGGTGTGTGCACAGCCGGGGGAGGAAGGGGGCTGCAGGCTGGCGGGGGAGGGCCGGGTGTGGGGTGAGCGTGGGTGAGGTGCGGGGACCAAGGCCTCCAGCCCCAGGACCACAGCAGGGCTTCAGGGAGGAGCCCCGCAGGGCTGGGTCAGAAGCGGTGGCCCCACATGCCATACTGCTGATGTCACTGGCCCCTGGCCAGCTCTGAAAGAATCCCGTGTTTGAAAACCGGTGACGGAAAAGGGTGAAGCCACCGCCCAGGCCACTGTACATTCCTGGGAGCCCAGTGCAGGCTGCGGGCGGGGCTGGCAGAGGAGGCCAGCCGTGCTTCCCCGCGGGCTCCTGGGCCCAGCTCCTCGGACACAGCCGAGACCCCAGGAGCCAGGCTGCACAGCACCCCAAGGTTCTGAAGTCCCTCCCGGCTGCGGGGGGAGCCCCCGCTGCTCCCTGGCGCCAGGCCCTTCTCCTTTCTTGCCGCCCCTTCCAACGAGCCCTCCCTCCCCCAGGACCTGATGACCCAGAACGGAATAAGCTACGTCCTGAACGCCAGCAACTCCTGCCCCAAGCCTGACTTCATCTGCGAGAGCCGCTTCATGCGCATCCCCATCAACGACAACTACTGTGAAAAGCTGCTGCCCTGGCTGGACAAGTCCATCGAGTTCATTGGTGAGGCGGGGCAGGTGGAGGGGCTGCTTCCCCACCCCAGGGGCCGGCCTGGCCCTTCTCAGGCCGGGGAGGGGCCCTGAGCAGCACGGACGGTTGCCAGCCGGGAGGGCGGGGAGGGCTCGGTCCAGCCCTCACCTGGTCGCTGTGGCTCACCTGCCCCCAGACAAAGCCAAGCTGTCCAGCTGCCAAGTCATCGTCCACTGTCTGGCCGGCATCTCGCGCTCTGCCACCATCGCCATCGCCTACATCATGAAGACCATGGGCATGTCCTCAGACGACGCGTACAGGTACCGCCTTCCCCCGCCCGTGGCTCAACACCCCCCCTTGCGTTGGCTGCGGTCCTGGCGGCACCAGAACGGCCCTAACCTGTGCTGGTCTGGCCTAAGCCCAGCCCGCACTCAACGGCTTGTGTGCCGGGGTTGGGCTGGGCGAGCCGGGTGGGCAGCCTGGCCTGGCCGGAAGCCCCTCCCCACTGGCGCCCTCTCCCGCAGGTTCGTGAAGGACCGGCGCCCGTCCATCTCGCCCAACTTCAACTTCCTGGGCCAGCTGCTGGAGTACGAGCGCAGCCTGAAGCTGCTGGCCGCCCTGCAGGGCGACGCGGGCCCCCACTCGGGGACGCCCGAGGCCCCGCTGCCGCAGCTGCCACCACCTACCTCAGAGAGAGCTGCCACCGGGAGCGCGGCGGCCTCCGCAGCCAGGGACGGCGGCCCCGGCGCCTGCGGGGAGCCCCCTGCGCCCTCCGCGGCGCCGGCCACCAGCGCGCTGCAGCAGGGCCTGCGCGGCCTGCACCTCTCCTCCGATCGCCTCCAGGACACCAACCGCCTCAAGCGCTCCTTCTCCCTGGACATCAAGTCGGCCTACGCCCCGAGCGGGCGGCCCGACGGCCCCGGCGCGCCCGACCCCGGCGAGGCCCCGAAGCTCTGCAAGCTGGACAGCCCGTCCGGGGGCGCGCTGGGCCTGCCCTCGCCCAGCCCGGACAGCCCGGACGCGGCCCCCGAGGCGCGGCCCCGGCCCCGCAGGCGGCCCCGGCCCCCCGCCAGCTCCCCCGCGCGCTCCCCCGCGCACGGCCTCGGCCTGAACTTCGGCGACGCGGCCCGGCAGACTCCGCGGCACGGCCTCTCGGCGCTGTCGGCGCCGGGGCTGCCCGGCCCGGGCCAGCCGGCCGGCCCCGGGGCCTGGGCGCCGCTCGACTCCCCGGGCACGCCGTCGCCCGACGGGCCCTGGTGCTTCAGCCCCGAGGGCGCGCAGGGCGCGGGCGGCTCGCGGTTCGCGCCCTTCGGCGGCGGCAGCAGCGGGGACCTGCGGCGGCGGGAGGCGGCGCGGGCCGAGCCCCGGGACGCGCGGACGGGCTGGCCCGACGAGCCGGGCCCCGAGACGCAGTTCAAGCGCCGCAGCTGCCAGATGCAGTTCGAGGAGGGCATGGCCGAGGGGCGCGCGCGCGGCGAGGAGCTGGCCGCCCTGGGCAAGCAGGCGAGCTTCTCGGGCAGCGTGGAGGTCATCGAGGTGTCCTGACCCGCGGGTCCCCGCGCCCCTGCCGCCCTCGGCGCCCCGGCTCGGCCGCCCGCAGCCGGGCCGTTATAAATATATTATATATAATGCAAAGAAAGGTAAATGGTTTTACTGCGATTTTTATCGAGAAGTAAATATTTCGATTTTTTTATTTATTTAAGCTGTTCATTCTGGCAATGATTTGGCAACAGTGCCGGGTGGTCCTCGGAGCTCTATTTTTACTGTCTGATATTTAAACTGAAACATGTTTCTAAGCAATATGAGGCCACCTTCAGTCGCAAGCTGGGGTGCCAGGGCTGGGGTCCCCTCGCTGACTCCACCGCACCCGCAGGAACACTGCTGACCTTTGCAAAGAGGCTGCCGAGCTTTCGGAGCTTTTGTGCACTTTTTACATAAGAAAAAGGGGAAAAAAGGAAAAAAAAACTTCTTTGCCACAAACTGAGCCGCAGAACCTCCCTTCCCTCCCACCCCCAGTCCTCTCGGCCCCTCCCTCTCCTCTGCGCCTCCGAACCAAAGCCATAGGTTTGGGGGTGGCCCCGGGAGCTCGCGTGCCCTGAAGGGTACTGCCAGCCCTCCACCAGCTCCAGGACCAAATCTTGGCGGCACGGAGGGCACCCTCGCCACCCACCGCCCCAGAGCTGTTCTGTTCCCTGGCAGGTGTGGATGGGCATTTGGCCCAATGGGGCAGGTTTCAGAGGGGCTGGGAGTAGGACAGAGGGGGTGTTTGGCAAGGGGGCTCTTGAATGTGAGCTGAGGTGGGTCCCCAGGGCGGGGGCAGGGTCCAGTCCTAGGAGGGTATTTCCCACCCTCTCCTTTGGAGTGTCCCAGAGCCCCCTGCCCGGTGGGAGGCACCCCTCCCCCGCCAGGAAGGGGCTTGGCCTCTGGGGTGCCAGGCGGGAGGGCCCTGCTGGCCAGTGCTGGCTCCACTGGTCAGAGGGGAGCTGCCGGCCCAGGTGTTGGAGGGGTGGTTTTAGGGCTCGTCCTGGGCTCTTGTGCTCTCCCAGCCCAAGCCCCACGCGGGACTTGGAATTCAGGCGTCTGCACGTTGAGGGGCCTCCGTGAGCAGGTGCTGCCTTGCTCGGGGAAGTCCTTCCTGTGGTCCTCCCAGGGTCTCGGGGTCCTGCACTTTGGGAGAGCCATCTGAAGGCAGAGAAAGACCCCGTCTCCCCTACCGTGGGAGCCTCTTAGGAGAGGAAACCCCCCACACTCCTTTCCCAGGGTCCTCCCGGCATCTTCAAGGTGACATGCCAGCCCCCACCCCCGGGTGGGCCCACGTAGGCCCAGGTGGGTCAGCCTGGGAGTGAGGGCAGGAGAAGAGCCCAGCTGCCCCTCCCCCGCACCCGCCTGGGTCATTGGGACCCAAGGCTTTGAGGGCAGATGTCCCCTGCCCTTCAGATGTCCTGAGACTAGGAGTGGGCCCAGCCAGTCACCTTGCGGAGATGCCGGGGCAGGAGGGGCTGCCCCCAGCTGTTTCTTCTCTTTGTTCTTTTGACCCCAGCCCTCTGTCCCTGTCATCCCTCTTTTAAGCAAAAGTCCTGTTCCTGTTCCCTGTGTCCCAGCCACTCCTGTTCCCAAGAAAATAAGCTATCATTGTTGTATTTGCAATCTATGGATTAGAGGTTTAAGTATTTATTATTGGTTAATTATTATTATTAATTATGTAAATTTGCCTCCTGTCTGTTGCGTTGGGTTTCTGAGGTGACCCTGGGTGTGGAGGATGCACTGGCTCCCCCCTCACCCCCACCCCTGTGCTGTCTGGGAGACAGTTTTGGGGCCACTGGTTGGGTCCCAAAACCCTGGGTGCAGGTCCCATGGTCCCACGGACCCCCACCCTTTCTCCAGGGCCGCCAGCATCGCTGTGGCTCCTGTCCTGGGGCACGTGGGGCCTGTCGAGCTCCGTCTCTGCTCTCGCTGGTGAGGCACGGGCCACCCCGAAGGGGGCAGCCGAGATGTGGGGGAAGGCCCTGCCTTGGCTGCTGCCTCCTTTGTGTGCCGGGGCAGCCAGGCAAGGGCCTGTCCCAGGTTGCTTCCCCCACCCTTCCAGGTACAGAGGGCTGGGATGCTAAGTCTGCCAGCCCTCCCGGCCCCTCCCACCCCTGCCTGGCCACTGCCCGGCTTTGGGGTCGCCCCCCAAGGGCCCACCCCTTCCTATTATTTGCTGGAAGGTCCAGCAGAGGAGAGGTGGCAGGCCCCCCAGCCGAGCCTCCTGTCTCTGTGGACCGGGCTGCCAGCCGTCAGCCCGCTCCCCTTCCGCCTCAGAACCCCTCCCCCAGGGGCCACACTTCCAGGTCCTAGGCCTGTCCCCTCCTTTTGTCTTTGGAAACAATGTGTTGTAATAAATCCTGAGATGGACATTTTTCCCGGGCCTCTGGCTACCTGTTTCTTCAGACTGTTGTGGGGTGGGCGGAGGGGCTGGGAGTGGGCCGGCGCGGCGGCTCCCTGAGGTCAGAAGACTGGTGTGCAGGGCCTGGAACCTTGGACCAGGCCGATTGGGCCAGGGGGTAGGCAGGGAGGGGTGTCAGGGCCCTGTAGTGGGCCGGGTCTGAGAACTGTCCCTGCCGGACCAGGCATTGTGGGGGTGGGGGGGCAGGCTCTCAGCTGCACCCCTAGGATGCGAAGCTCCCTTTTCCATGGTTGCATGCTAGTAAGCGTAAATAACTTAAAACTATAAAACACTCAGTTTTGTCCACCACCTCCCCTTCCCCCACAGTCCCGCTGTGGACAGCTGCATGCTTCTCTGCAGACCTCCGAGTGTACACGTGTGCGCACCAGCGTGTGCGTACACACCACACCATGGCTTTTCCAGCAACGAGCTTTTCAGATGTTGTCTGCTGAATGTGTGCACGAGGCACAAGGGTCGGAAACACACCAGGGATCTGCGGGAGGCACCCGCACGGACTCTCCCAGCCACCGGGCTCCGTTCCGGGAGGCAGCCCTGGCCCAGCCTGCAGACCCGGCCGTGCGGTGTGCCCCAGAGTCGCAACCACGCAGCGCGAGCATCCTCGTGCCATTCCCATGGATGGGTTTTTAAACATGGTTTTTCTGGGTCACTTCAACATCTGCTCGGTTGTTACGACAACCACAGCTCCTACGCACCGAGCGCTTGCTGTGTGACGGCACAACTCCAGGGACCCTCCCAGGCTTCCAGGCGGGCTCCCCGCAGAGCTGTGTCCTCAGCCCCGCGCCCCGCAGTGCTCGGCTCACCCGGCTTCCTCAGCCGCAGCCTGCCTCGCCCAGGGACCCTTCCCAACCACGACTCCAGCCAGCCCGTGTGCGCGTGCGTGTGCGTGCGTGCGTGTGCGTGCGTGTGCACGCTGCGCTTCAGGAGACTGGAGGAAGAGGGGAAGGGGGCCTGTCCGGCCCCTCCTGGGGGCTGCGGAGGAGGTAAGGGCCTTGAATCCTGCATCCTTGAGTCCTCACAGAGGCTGACGCTGGAAGCTGGTCTGACTCCAGCGAGGCTATTTTTAGCTTAAGAACGGCTATTTATAACTCTGGCAGCCCCTAGGAGTCAATAAAACCCGGGACTGGAAAAAGCTGGGGGCTGTCTCAAGCCGCAGCGACCGCCCCGCCCCCACTAATGCCCGTGAACACCTGCGGCTGCGGGGCGGGGGGCACCGGGCCTTTCCTGGGATGCCCAGCTGGGCCTGTGAGGTCTCAGCCCCGGGCAAGGTAGGACTCTAAATGAGGGGTCCCCTCACCCCTCAGCCGGCCCCTCATCAACTTGAGCAGGAGCGGCACTGGGCGGCAGTGAAGCAGAAGGGGACGCTGGGGGGCTGGCCCCCCTGCCACACTGCCAGACACCCCTGCCCCACAGGGTCCCCCAAAGGCCTGACGCCTGCTCGTGCCTCTGTGTCTCCCTCCCCCCAGGCCAAGAGCTTTAGGCGCTTGGTGGGCCGTGGATCGGCGGGTGAGGGGGTGGCTGGGTAATGAGCGGGTGGGTAGGTGCACAGGGGGATGGATGGAGCGTGAGGGGGAGGGCAGGGGTGGGCGATAAGGTCACGTTGCATCCGTGTGCTTCTGTTAGTCTGCGTCACACTAACGCCGTGCGCCAACCTCCGTGCTCCCGCTGGACTGCAGACAGGCGCCCAGCGAACGTCCAGTGAACACTCCACAGACTAACAGTCCTGGGTGTGGGTCCGCGGTGGAGACTCGGATCAACCCTCTCCCGCCCTGGGAGAGAAGTGGGCGTGTCCAGTGTTCCTCAGGGGTGAAGCTGGGGCTGGACTTGGTTCCTCATGTCCCAGGCACCCCTCCTCCGCCCCGCCGGGCAGCCCCTGGGAGAGTCCTGGAAGGACCGGTCCCAGCGGCCCCTCAGGCCTCCTCCAGCTCAGACTGTTCTCTGGGGGGATTTAGCAGGGTGCTTGTGAGGCTCCGAGCTGCAGGGCCTCAGCGGGAGGAAGGGGAGAAGAGGGCCAGTGCCCAGGAAGGCTGCAGGAGGAGGGAGCGTTTGCTTCTGAAGGCCAGGTTGTGTTTGTAGGGCCGGGGCATGTGTGGGGGTGCTGCAAAGGTCGTGGTGTGGGAGCAGGGGCCGAGGGGGGAGTGCAGAGCTGGGAGCCAGGGCGAGGTGGTGTGGGGGGTGTTGGCTTTCCTGCCGAAAAGTGGGGGACTTTGCCATTAAGGAGAAGCCATGGAGCCTCCGAGGGCTCTGAACAACGGACGTGGGCGTGGGTGTCCCACTCCTCCAGGAAGGGTGCAGGGCCCTGGGTTGACAGGTGAGTGTGGGGGGCCAGGGGCCTTGTGTCGCTGGTGCGAACCGTGGGGGAAACACAGTCATCCCTCCTGCTCAGCGTGAGCTCAGGGACCCAACCCTGCAGTGCGATCTCTTCCTCCCTGGCAGGGGCTGAGGGTCTAGACCACAGTCCCAGGGCCCCCTCCTGGCCCCTGGGCTGGGAGGTCTCCAGATGTAGGGCCATTTATGGAAGGAGAGGCCAGGCCCTGAGGATGTGATGACGGCTTTATGGAGGGCATGGTCCCCTGAGGATGGGGACCAGAGCCCAGAGTCGTGTCCTGGCTGGGGGCACATGCGTGTGCCACAAAGCAGAGTGGTGCCAGGCAGGGCAGGCCTTTGCCAAACGCTAGGCAGGCATCCGGTGAGCCCGCTTGGGCCTTTCCAAACTGAGCAAGGACTCGTGTTGCTTCAGAACCTTCCAGTGTCCCCCTCCTGGGGAGCTCCCGGGAGGGGCCGAGAGAGGGGGAGGTCTCAGGGAGGGAAGGTGTCTGGGAGCTGGAGCTGAGTGAGACTTCAGTGAGGGGCAGGGTGGGTGGAGAGGCCGAGCCAGGCTCCTGAAGGCTGGAGGAGGCTGAGGGGTGAGGCCCTGGGGGCATCTCTCCTGGTCTTTGCAAACACCAACCATGAGATGGGAGAGAAGTGGGTCCTCAGGCAGCCCAGCACGAGGACATTCTGGGAACAGAGGGGAAGGTGCCCCTAACCCTGCACCAGTCCCTGGCACCAGTCCCGAGTCCCCTCCACCCCTTCACATGCGCCCCGGCAGGGTCCGTCCCACACCTGGGGCATCTGACCGACCTAGCAGGGCAGGTGACAGCCTGCGAAGCCGGGTGTGTAGGGACACTGACGCAATCCGCGGACACCACTATAAATAGCCAGGGACAGCTTGAAATAGAGCGGGGGCGGGGTGGAGAGGCGTGGGGGGCGGGAGTCCTGGAGCCCGGCTGTGTCTGAGCACCTGCCGCCAGCCCATTCCGGCCTCCACCCCCGCCCCAGCCGCATAGGGTGTCTGCACCCCAAACGTCTAGGCAGGCAGGGGGAAGTCAAGCACTCTGCCAGGCTGTGCCAGGGTAGTGACTCAGAGTGGGCCTCTCAGCCGCTCAGCTGGGGGGGGCTGGGGAGGAATGGGGACCTGCTCTGCCCACAGCTCCCCTTCCTGGCTGTGGGTCACCTCCAGGGCAGGGCCTCTCCTCCTGTTGCCCCCAGGACCAGCAGAAAGAAGATTCGGTGCCTCTCCACCCCCTTCTCCCTCCCAGTCAAGCCCCTGGCCCAGGTGGCCCCTCCAACCCCTCGAAACACCCCATGGGGCCAGGGACAGTGGACACTGGGCCTGCCCACGCTTGGCAGGAAGGAGGCTCTGCTCCATGGGCCTCTGACACATTACCTAGCCGGAACCGCCCCTGCTCAGAGACTTTGCCCACCTGTCCAAGGACAGACTGCAGCTAACGGGAGGCCAGCCCCACGCCCAGGCGCTCCTGGTGCAGAGCAGGGCCCTCTCCCACCCGGGTCCCGGCCAGGCACCCACAGGCTGGGGGCCCAGAAGTGGAACAGAGAACCCCAGGACCTGGTCCCCCTTCAAGTAGTGACTTCGCCCAGTTCCTGCTGGGACCTCCTCCTCTTGAAAAGTTTCCCACCCAGGCGCCCCTCTCTGCTCCTGATTTCCCTGGTGGGCAGCCCTGGGGCGGGAGGCAGGCCTTAGGGCTAATAAGAACAAGTGGGCTGCCTGGAAGCAGGGCTTCAGGCCCTGCGAGTCATCCCTAACAGGAAACTCGAGGAGGGGCAGGATTCACGGCGGAGGGTGGGGGCCGGGACGTTCGGGGCTCCCACCTCTCCCGGCAGGTGGCTGCCCACCCCTCCCCTGGTGAGCACCGGCGGTAGTGTCAGCTCAGGAGTAGGGGTGCCCGCAGGGAGCACCTGGTGGCTAGTGTGGGAGGATGGACGCCTCCAAGCGCCTTGTCACATTCCCGCCCCAGTGGTCCCCAACCCGGGAGCCCAGGGCCTGCCTAACCTGCGTGCAGCCCAGCGCTCCGGGGCCAGGGGCTGGGTGCGATGGGCGTGGGCGTGCCGCACCGCCGCGATGACCTCACGCCCCGCTGGCCGCGCCCCCCGGACGCGCGCCCGCTTCTCCTCCTCAAAGCGCCGCCGCCCCCTCGGCCCCAGCCCCACTCGCCCCTCGCAGGCCGGGATCCCAGGGCGCAGCGCGAGCAGGGGCGGGCGCGGGGAGCATCTGTTCCGCGAGGCCCGGGGTGCTGGGCCCAGGCGGGCAAACACCTGCCGCGGCCGCAGTGTGCGCGCGTCTCACGCCTGGCTCAGACCCGGCTCGCTCCGCACCGGCACCCGCACCCCGCGGCCCCCGCGCCCAGGCCGAGCACCCCGGCGGCGCCCTCTGCCGCCCGCCGGGAGGAGGACGGCCCCGCAGCCCGCAGCCGCCTTTGCGCGGACGCTCCCCTGTCCTCCAGCCCGCGCACGGCCCGCACCTGCCCCGGGCCCCCGTCCTAGAGGGCGCCGCGCCACGGCTTCGGGGCGCGCGTGGGCCCAGCGCCTGTCCAGCCGCGCTCCGCTGGGCCCTGCAGACTGCAGGGTGCCCCGTCTCACACGCCAGCCTCCTCCCGCCGACCGCCCTCACCCCACCCCTCCGGCGCCCAGGCGCTCACCTGCTCTGCTCCCACCGGCCAGCAGAGCTGGCCACCGAGAGCCCCGTCCCGCAGTTCTGTGGGAGTTTTCCGGGGCTGCTGTAACGAGGCTCCAGACACTGGCCGGCTTCAGCAACGGAAATTTCCTCAGCATTCTGGAGGCCTCGGACCTCTGACAGGTGCGGTGTCAGTAGAGGGAGGGCAGCACGCTCTGGGCCCGCTGCCGTTGGCGAGCCCCAGACCACTCTCACGGCTCTGCTGGGCCACTAGGCTCTGCAGCTGCAGGGCAGACAGGAGTCTGATTAGGAAAAGCAGCCAGGGCCTGGGCTGGGGGAGGCCCACCCCACAGCCCTCCAGCAGGGCCCCCCGGCCTGCAAAGCCAGGCTCCAGGGGGCGCAGGGCCAGGAAGCTATATCCTGGTGTTTCTCCAGGGAGTCTGCTACACATACTGGTGGGGAGATCCAGTGGTCCCCACCCACGGGACCGAGCGGACAAGGAACGAGCCCATGCTGGCCAGCAACGGAGCCAGGAGAAGGCCCGGGTCTCCGGGCACCCTCTGGGGCCTGCGCCATCCACCGGCACCTGCCAGGGGCCATGGCCTAGGGACCCTCAGCCTGCCCAGCCAGCCAGGGGGGAGGGAGCCTTGGGAATACAGTGGCCTGACCCCTGACCTCAGGCCACTCTGCCATTCTGTTCCACTGGCTGACTGGAGTCCAAAGCCAGGACATTCAGCTGGGAGGCCACCGGGCAAGGCAGAGGCTGGTTGGGCGGTCTCCACGAGAGCTCGTGGAGGGCTAGGTGACAGGGAGTGAGGCCTCAGGGTCCCCACCACCTTCCACCACCCTGCTCACTCTCCTCTCACCTCTTCAGACCCCACCCAGCTGGAGGGGCCCTGCTGAGGTCTCCGAGGGGGAGGCCTGGCCAGCCCAGCAATGCCTGCCGGCTGCAGCTGGAACTGGGAGCGGCAGCATCCACGCAGGCGGGGCCCTGCCTGCCCACCTCCCCCAGGCTGTCCTATGCCCATCTGCAATGTCCCCTCCTTCCCATGGTGCTGGTGGCCCCCAGGACAGCCTCTCCCACACCCTGATCTGCCCCCCAGGGGGATGGGGGGCTCCAGAGGGCAGAGCATCCTCAGTGCCCTCCTGGCTCTCGGGCCTCAGGGTCCCCCCCCGCCCCGAGAAAGGGGGTGGGAGCGGCCCAGTGCCGCCTCCTGCGTCCAGCCTGGCCCTGGGTCTGCAGTTCTCACTAGGCCCCCTGGGCAAGCCCCCTACCCCTGGGCCTCAGTTTCTCGTCTGTGACGTGGCAGTGGGGGGGGATATCAGCGACTTACTCTCCTGCTCCTGCTTTTTGCGGATTTGTGCCATTGATGTGTGCTGCGGTCCCCAGTGCACGGGTCACCACGAGCCCGCTGGTTCCTGCGACTGTGTGTGCAAGAGATGCCACGGCTCAGAGCAGGGCATGGAGAGAGGCCTGGGAGGCCGGGCAGTTCTCCGGGAGGAACTCCCTTCAGAAAGGAGGAGTAGCACTGCAAAGCCCGGAGCTCGGGAGGCTGCAGCTTCCGGCCACACAAGCCCTTTGCTGGCCAGGCCCCTGCCCAGGTGCGTCGGGGGGAGCACAGGTCTGGGGGCAGGGCCCGGCCAGCTCCAAAGGAGCTTGGATGGTGTCCTGAGGGCCGTGCCTTAGAAAGGGTGGTTTGCTGGGGGCTGGCACCACAGACAAGGAGGGGTGGTGGCTTCCTCCAGTAGGGGTGCCAGGTGGCCAATGGGTCAGTGACGTCTCTGCTCGGAGGTGTGGCCTGCAGGTGACCCTGTGGGGTCCTCTCAGGGAAGTCAGCAGCAGTCTGCCCAGGCAGGGTGGGGGCTTTGCCGGTGCTGCACCCACCTGCAGGCAGGTGAGCCCCCACCCAGCCTCAGGCCTTGGCTGTGTTTGCAGACGACTGGCGCTTTGCAAGGCTGTCCTGAGAATTCCTGGGACACGGCGTGTTGCACTGGGCAGGGAGGGTGCTCCGCACTTCCTCCTGGGAGTTGGGAGCTTGGGTCCTGGGTGTGCCTGGGGAACCCCTTTCTTGCCACCTCCTTCCTCAGTTGCAGGATCCGGGGATGCCCCCGTCCCCCCCAGGCCTGCTCTGGCCACTGTGCCAGTCGACAGCCATTCCAGGGACCCTGCCCGACGGGCACTGCCTTCCCCTGGACGCCCCCTCGCCTCTCCCATCAATGGAAGATGTGGGCCCTTTGCTACCACTCTCTCGCCTCCCCTCCTGTCCTCAGTGGGTGGGACCCCCAGGAACCTGGGGGTGGGACAGTGGTGCCTCTGGGGGGTAGGGGTGGGAAGGCCCCTTGGGGACCCAGGTCTGAAGGATTCAGGTAACGCTTAGACTTGGCCGGGCGCCACCTGCAGGCCTGTGGGGCGCCCCCCCATGTTCCTGTCTGGACTTTGTCTGGAATGGGGGTCCTGAGACCAGGGTTGGGGCCAGGGTGAGGCAAGAGAGGCACCAGGGCTCCCCCAGCACAACCCCCTTGAGACTCACGGCTCCGTTCACAATCCACCTTCCCGCCAGCTGCACCTGTGCTGGGTCTGGGGCGTTGTCCTGTTCACTGGAGCACGTGGTCCCTGAGGCTGCTCTCCGCGGCCCATGCTGGGGACGCCAAGAGAAGGCCGGGGTCCAGAGCTGGCAGCCAGGCGCTGGAGCGGGTGGGAGATGTTGCACGAATGTCTACATGTTCATCTTGATATGAGGAATGGGACGGCCTGGCAACGCTGAACCTGGATTCCAGGCAGGGGTGATCGGGACACGCAGGACCCCTGGCCTGCAGCCCGACGGAGGTCTGTGCGAGGGCGAGGCTGGGAGGAACTTTCCTTGCTGGAGTCCTGTCCTGGGCTCTCAGCCTGTCCCTCGGAACAGGCTCCCTCCTCTCCTCTCTGCAGGAGGGCTGGGAAGAGGAGGCTGAGGTCGAGAGAGGACTGGGGTTAGCAGAGCTTCTGAAAGTGGCCTCTGGAGACGCGTGTGAGTAGGACACCAACCAGATGGCGCAGGGTCGGGAGGGCAGCGAGCCCTGCCTTAGGTTGGCACCGTGTTCGGTTAATGCTGGAGTCATGGTAGCTCGGCGACATGTAGCAAACCCAGAGCTGAAACTGTCTGGGGGTTTCGGGAGTCCCATCTGAACGCAGCGGACGCAGCGCATGGGACATGGGACATGGGACCCAGGAGCTGCCCCTGCCGGGCTGGATCGTGTGCCCAGAAGGGAGCGCTCCAGTCCCGAGCCGGCTGCCCGTGAATGTGACCTTACTTGGAAATAGGGTCTTTGCAGGGGTTGCTGAGTTACGACCAGGTTGCCCTGCATCAAGGCGGGCTCTGATCTGTCGGCCGTGTCCTCGCAAGAAGAAGGAAGTTTGGGCGCAGGGACGCGCAGGGGAGAAGGCCGTGTGAACACAGAGGTGGAGACGGAGCGATGTGTGTCCAAGCCGAGAGACGCCAAGGAACGCAGGAGCCAGGAAGAAGCTCCGAGTGACCACCGTCCCTGAGGCCTGCCCACACCTGGCCTAGGTAGCGAAATCTCAATTCGATCTTTTCTACAGGTTCGGTCCACAAACTTAAGTCTGAACTGAGAGCCAGTGACCCAGGGGTGGGCGGGGGCAGGCAGAGCATTTGCGCTGGAGCACCCAGTGAGCCTCCCGGTCAGAGAGGCAAGCGAGCTTCATAGGCGCCAGCGCCCGCCCCGGACAGCAGCCCCCACTTAAGTGAACAAGTGGCTTTCTGGAAGCAGGGGCTCTGGCTGCCACCGTGCTGGCTCTCAGGGGACCTTGGCTGGTGGGAGCTCTGACGGGGGCTGCGCGGTCACCTGTGGGTTCTGGGGGAGGAAGTGGCTGGGAAGGCCCCACGTGGACGGGGCAGCTCACAGCCCAGGAGTGGGAAGCAGGAGCCTGCCAGACAGCGCCCAGCAGGGCCCCTCGGCCAGGCTACATAGCTGCCCCTGAAAGACGGAGTGCTGAGGGCACCCACCCCCAGGTGGCGCATATGGGCCTGCACCAGTCCCCCCACCCCGTTAAGTCCATGCTCCGCACAGGGGGTCGACACTGAAGTCTGAATGTCCCTAGAGACAACTCAGCCCTTCTGCTGCCAGACAGGAAGGACCTGTCCCCAGCCTGCTCCCCGCGTGCCCAGCTCGACTGTCCTGAGAAGACAGTCCCCTTTGGGAGGCAGGTGGCAGTGGGAAGATGCTGGGCATGGGAGCAGGTGGTTCTCAGTTCCCCACCTGCTCGCCGAGTGACCCTGGATAAGCCCCTGGCACTGTAGCAGCCTGGGTCTCCTCGTTGCACAATTGCGGTCTGGGGACGAGGGAAGGAGCAGGTGCGGGCGGCTGCACTGTGCGGGCTGCAGGAGGGCGCGGGGTGTTGGTGAAGGCCTGGAAGAGCTGCCGCCTTGGGAGGGGAGGCTGAGGAGGAGGCGGCCGCCGCCCACCACAGCTCCCTGGAGACTGGCTTCCCACCATGCCTTCCCCAGATCAGACCTCCAGGCCACTGAGATAAAGCAATGGGGTAGCGGGGATGGAGGGGCTGCCCTGCAGGCGCTAGCAGCTGTTCCCCCTCAGCCTCACTTGGGACCGTCCCAAGCACAAGGACCAGCTCGCGAGGTGAGAGGGAACCATTGTTCTCCAGCCTCCGCAGTGTAGGCGGGTGTGTGTCACGAGGCCCACCCCGTGCCAAGGCCTCGGGGGGCAGCCCAGGACAAGAGAGGGTGCTGAGCAACGACGGGCCGTGTCCCTGCTGGCTGTCGGTGGGGGGCAGCGGTGGGCCCGAGGGAAGGACAGACGGGGTCGGTGAACGGAAGGACTTGCAGGCAGGGCAAGGTCTCCCCGAAACTTGTGCTCGTCCCGGAAGCCTCAGCCCCCCATCCCACGATGGAGGGCAACTGCCTGGGGTGGGGGGATCTCTGCACAGGTCCTGCCTTCAGGGGCCCCCAGTCCAGAGTGAAGCACAATTGGGAAAACCAAGGCCCTCATTTTCCCGCCGGCACAGCAAGCCCCGGGGCCCCTGGAGCTGGGCAGAGGAAGGCGTCACCGCAAGGTGCCACCGACCGAGCAGTTTCAAACAGCAGAAACGTATCGTGGCCCAGTCCTGGAGGCCAGAAGTCCCAGATCTTCAGCGTCACCAGCGCTGGCTCCTGCCGAGGGCTGTGCGGGAAGGACCTTTCCGGCCTCTCTCCTTGTCTCCTACTGCAGGTGGCTGTCCTCCCTCTACACCTGTGTCCAAATCTCCCCCTTTAATGGGTCACCAGGCACACTGGACCAGGCCCACCCTACTCCATGACCTTAACAAAGGACATCTGTGAGACTGTGTCCCAAATATGGTCACGTTCTGAGGTGCTGGGGGTTAGGGCTCCAACACACCTGTTTGGGGCGCGATTCAGCCCGCAGCACCCGGCACCTGTTCCTCCGGCTGGCTTTATTTTCCTCCCAAGCACTCACCACTGTCCCATGTGGTACATGTCCCACTAGTTTTTTGTTGACTGTCCACTGCTGCCGTACCCTGCAAGGGCAGTTTTTGTCTGTTTCGTCTACCGCCGCTTTCCGAGTACCCCGCCAGTGCCTCCTATACAGCTGGTACTTGGTACTTTTTGCCAAAGAAATGCACGAACGGGGAGAAGAGAGGGCTCAGTGGAAGCTCCCTGGTTCCGCCTCCCTGCTAACATGGTGACCCGAGGCAAAGCTTCACCCCAGCGGTGCCCAGAGGTGGGTACCACCCTCCCAGACCCGACAGATGCCGGGAAGGAGGCCCCTCTGCGATTCCAATTTCTCTCCCGTGTCTCGTCTGCGCAGGAGCCAGAGGAGGGTTGGTGATTGACAGTGGGTTATCGCAAATTGAAAGACGTCGTGATTCCAACTGCAGCGGCTCTTCCAGATGTGGCGTCCTTACGGGGGCAAATCAACGGTTGTCATTCAGCTACGCCCCTCCCCAGTCCCAATAAGCAGAGAGCACCAGAGCAGCAGGGGCCCTCCACCACCTTGCCCCAGGGGCGTGTCGGTCTAGTGCTCGGCCACAATTTGGTCCACACGGATTTGTCTTGGCGTGTCTCAGGGTATCGCATCGTTCAATCACATGGACGATGTCACGTCGATGGGCCCTGGAGCCAGGACCTAGATACGCTAGATGCTAATTAATACGTGTGCTTGCCAAAGGGATATATCCCATGGAAAGTTAGGAACTTACCACCTAGGTGACATTGTGGGGATCCAGTGGCCTGGGACTATCAAGATGTTCCCTTCAAAGCAAAGGATGAGTTGTTACACCTTGAGCACCTTACGACCAGGAAAAAGACAGACACACATTTTGATGAACATATCAATTACAAGTGCTTCAAGTGGAGACACTGGAAAGAACAGTAATTTAATCCAGAGTTTTTCCAATTAAAATAAGTATAGATGCAAGAAGTTCAGCACTGCTGTGGAGGTTCCAGAGTTTCAGCGGGAACCCGAGTTCTGTCTTTCTGCTGTGCCATCACTACCTGCCTCACACTCCCAGATGGCTGCAAGGGCTCCAGCCATCACTTTCCCATCTTGGTCAGGAGGCAAGAGACTGGATGAGGGTTGGGATGGGAAGGACAAGAGAGATTTCCTGGAAGCCACCCAACAACTTCCACTTACGTCTCGTTGGCCACCCTGCCTGCGTGGGAAGCTGGGTAAGAGTTTTTCATGTGGTCATTTTGCTCAGCATTCCATTACCAAGGAAGAGGAGGAGGAGGAATGAGGAGGATGGGGGGAAGAGAAGGCAGGAAAAGGACGTGGATATAGACACGGGCAGGTGACTCATCCTTTCTGATCAGCACTCACTGTCAGTGCTGTTCTTAACTAGTTAGCAAGAGACCCGAGTAGACACGCTTTGAATGTGCCCCAAACTGACAGAAGGGTGTAGCCGAGGCTGCGGCACAGGCAGTTCCATGGCTCGTCACCGCGACCCAACAGATGCAGCAGCGCTCGCGGTGAGGCTAAGGATTTGTGGCAAGCTCTCCTGGGAGGGTGACATTGGAGGGCCCCAGGGTGTCGGAGCACAGCCACCTCCTCTCGAGAAATAAACTGTGGTTCTTCGGAATGCAAGTTTTAGCTCGCCGCTGGGCTCCAGCTCGGACGATACCTAAGACCGTGGGATGTCACATGACGTGTGATCCGAACTGCCCCTTCTGGTCTGGGCAAAATAGAGCCGTAAAACGGGGTGTGCCCAGCATTGCACCAGCATCACGGAAGAGCAGGAGGCGTGAGCACGGGCAAGGTAGCTGATCAGGTGACTGTGCTCCCAGCCTGCCTGGTCATACTTGGCTGCTCCCCTACCTCCAGCCTACACCAGGGACTGCACGAGAGAGTCCTAGGACAGGTTTGGTAATATTGATATTCCCATTACACAAAAAAGGAAACCGAGGCAAGGAGGCGTGGAACAGCTTCTCCAAGCCGATGCGCTAGTCACTGGAGGGGCTGTTGGCACACGGGGCTCCCGCCAGCAGTGCCAGGAACATGGGGGGACCTGGAGGGTTGCCCGCACTGCCTCCTGGGACGCCCGTGTCCAGGGGAACAGATAATGGAAGATTAAGGTGGCCCAAAGAAGGCAGGGTCACCAAGGGCTCATCCTCCTCACGCACGACGGGTTGGGTCACTCTGTCAGTTGGTGGGTGGCTAGAAGCAGTGACTAGGGGCCGGGAGAAGGAAAGTCATCAACCACGGCCACACGCGCTGTGCAAGTGAAGACCCTTGCTTGTATCTGCGTTTTCTGCCTTCCCGAGACGTGACGTATTAAATGAGCTCTCCTCTTCTGTCCTTCATCTGTCCTCACTGTTTTATCTCAGGTGGTTGTTGGTGATCAAGTTTGCATGGTGACCCCAAGAGCCTCATGACCATGCAGGCGATTAAGGGGGAGCCGGAATCTCCCAGCGTCCTCCTGGCAGTTGCTCACGAGAGTGGGCTGGGCCCCCTGGGGAGCATAGTTTCAGGTGTTAAGGGTCAGCTGCATCCTCGTGGGCAGAGTAGTGTGGGGGAGGGGAGCGGTGTTAGTGTAAACAGCAGGGCAGGGCGGACTGTGGGCAGTTCTGTTCTCCACCTGCCGATTATCTGAACTTCCTGGGAACCCTCCTCAGAAGGTCGATCTGCCTCCCATCCTAGAAGCTGCCAGCCGGGTGCAGGCAAGTGCCCTTGGCTTCCCCGGTCAGCAGCCCCTTCCCCAGGGAGCATTTCAGGAGTAGGGGCTTCCAGTGCCTGTGGTGGCAGCACTGTCCCTTCACTACCCAGCTCTGCAGGTCACACATCAGGTGGGAATAGGCTCAGTTGCAACCAGCAGAAATTCCAACGGGGTTCCACGCGACTCACCCGTCGACAACTGTGGAGAAAGCAGCCCAGGGCTGAGTAGCAGCTCTTTGAAGACATTCCCGTCCCAAGCCCTTTTGTCTTCTTGGTCTTTGTTTTCAGTCAGTGCCTCCCACGAAGGGGTCGCAAGATGGCTCCCGGGCCTCGTGGACTCACCCCACGCGGAAGCAGCTCCCTTCGTAGGAAGGGAAGCTCCCCCACCAGCCGACTTGTTTTTACCTCATTGACCATAACCACAACACAGCCTCCTGAGGCTGCGGGTCTCACTGTGAGGGGAAGGCAGGAGAGAGGGGCTCAGGGGCTCAGGAGGAGGCCGCTGTGATTGGGGGCGTTCCCAGAGGCAAGGTCTCACAAGTCCTCCATTTTTCCTGGCAATGCTCTGAGCTACCCAGTATCTGTTAATTCGTTTTCACCTCAAACTTTTCTGTTGATGGCAACTGAGAGTCGTACCTGAGCCTTCCTGAGCTGGAGAGGCCAGGTGGCAGGAGGGGACCTGGGGGTGACAGGAGCGTTGGAGAGGCTCCTCTGAGAGTGGGGAAGGGCTGCTTCCCCCTGGCTGAGGATGGGACAGCAGACCGGGCTGACCCCGGAGTGGGCGAGGTCAGTTGGCCTGAAGCTGTCACCTGTCTGATGCCCAGTGACTGTGTCCCCCACTGCAGGACGTCCCTGTGGGCGAGGCTTCCTCTGCTCTGGTTCCTGCTTCTCCAAGCATCTCCCCAGGGAGAACAGGGAATCCAGCCCTTTGACAAGTTGTCACTGAGCACCTGCTGCCGGCCAGGCCCTGGGACAGAGAAGGACAGATGCTCCGGGGCACATGGGGAGGCCCAGGTGCTCAAGAGGAGAGTCCAGGATGGGGGGACAGCCAGAGTGAGGGGGACAGTCCAGGGCTCGTGGGGAGAGGCCTGGGTGCGGGGAGGACAGTCCGGAGCGCCGGGGGGGGGGGGGGGGGGGGGGGCAGACAGTCCGGAGTCGGGGAAGAGAGTCGGGGTGGGAGGGAGAGCTGGGGTGCGGGGGGGAGAGAGTCGGGGTGCGGGAGGAGAGACTCGGGGTGCGGGGGGGACAGTCCGGGCGCGCGGGGACAGCCTCGAAAGCAGCATCCGCAGGGCAGGGCGCGAGGCGGGCGGGGCCGCAGGGGCCGCCGGGACTACGCGTCCCAGCAGGCTGCGCGCGGCGCGTCACTTCCGGCGGCGCGGGCGGCGCGCGTGTGGGAGTGAGCGAGCGAGTGTTTACTTCCGGCCGCCGGGCTGAGGCCGAGCGAAGCGGGCGGCGGGCGCGGCGGCCCCGCGCAGCCATGGACTGGCTCATGGGGTGAGTCGGCGGGCGGGGCGCGGGGCAGCCGCGGGTCAAGGGCGTCGGGCGCGGGCTGCGGCCGGGGACCCGCTCGGGCCGGCGGCGGGCCGGGGCCGTCCGTCTCGGGGACAGTCCGGCTCCGTCCCCGTCCGGGGTCAGGCCCCGCGACCCCGCGCCGCCCCGGCGTCGGGGCCGGGCGGTGGGGGCTGTGCTGCCCGCCCCGGTTGCTGCGGGGAAGTAGTTTCCGGAATAATAACTGGAACGCCGGCAGAAAACAGCCTCTTTAAGAAAAGCCAAAAGTAAGGGACCCCAACTTCTCCGAGACACCAGCCGGATGGCGGCGAAGGCGGAGAGCGGGGCCGACCGTCGGGCGCGGCGGGGCAGGGTCCCGCGAGGCGAGGGCTCGCTGCGCTGGGCGTCTGCCGCGCGGCCGAGCCGAGGGTGGAGTAGGAAGGAAGCCGGGAAGCCGCTCGCGCTTAGGGAGCAGCGGCCGGGCTTCCCCTCTTGTTTGCTTTTGTGTTCAGCTTGCTGGAAATTAGAGAAACAAGGTAAAACAGGTAAAACGTCGTCACGTTGCCTGCAAAAAGTTATGCTGGCTAAAGTGATTTAAATTTTTTTTTCCACTTTTTTCCTTTTGAGAAACAAGAGGGCAGGCAGCGTGGTCCTTATGCATCTGTGCTTATCTCCGTAGCTATACCTGGAGCACTCCTCCGGAGTCAGCTCACTCATTCCAGGGGCCTGGGGCGAGAGTGGGGAGCTGTCGCTGTTGGTGTTGGGGTGGTGCAAGGGCTTGTCCAGACACTGAAGTGCAGCAAGGGGGGTGAAAGGCTTGGTGGACGTTTTACTTCTGTCTCTCAGGCCCTTGCGGGAGGGTGGGGCAGGGCCGCGGTTGGTGCTGTGAGGATAACCAAGGAGGTGGATCAGAACCATCCTTGCGTTCAGATTGCCCGGAGTCCAGTGGAGGGGAGGCCAGGGAAGACTCGCTGCATGGGGGACAAATGAAAAGACAAAGTAGTGCTGAGTGTGGCAGCGACGATAGTCCTGGAGCCAGGACTGCGTGTGGGGTGCGGGGGACCAGCCACGCATGGGAGGGCTCACCTGGCTTCTTAAAGAGCCAGCACTGCCACTCCAGCCCTGTGCTTCTTAGCTGTGTGCCTTCGGGTGGCCACTTCACCTCTTTATAAAAATCCCTTGTAAGATGGAATTGTACTACTCGCAGTGCGGGCTGTGGAAGGATAAACTGAAGTGAAGTCTTAGCGCAGTCCTGGCACGTGGTAAATGTTGGTTACTGTTGGTACGGAGAGGTGTTTCGTGTGAGGCCTCTGAAACCCGCAGGCACTGAGAGTTTAGGGCACACAGCTGTGTTTGCTTTATTCTGATCATACACACTTGCTTGTTGTGTGTATTCATTGGATTTATTGGGAGGCACTGCTTTGGAAGCAACCTGGCCTCCGAGTGAGTCTGTTTTGGAGAAACAGACTCTTGATCCAGTGAGTGGAATTCACAGGGCTTCGTGTCAGAGGACCAGCGGGATCAGTGGGGTTGTGGAAGAGACAGCAGATTGCATTTTGCGCCTGTGCTTCCTGCATTGCGAATGTCCGTAAGTAGCAGGTACTTTGTGCCTGGAAACTGACTGAGGCTACGGACTTTGCTGTCACTGTTGTGAATATTCAGACATTAACCACAGTTAGGTTTCTGAGGAACTGGTTCTTGTGACCCTTGTGAGGACTTTGGTAACCAAGTAGTCCCCCAGCGAAGGACAGTGGAGCACCCATGTCATGGGCCGCAGGCTGGGGCTCTGTCAGCCCAGGTGCCAGAGGAAAGCTGGCGAGCTCCCCTGGGAGCTGCTGCCTCTCTGAGGGCCCTGGGAGTGGAAGGAACGTCCATTGCTGCCTGGCCGTAAAAACGCACAGTTCCAAAAGGGCGATAGAGATTTTTAAGGAGGGTTATGATGGAGCGTGGTTATCTTTGTGTATGTGTTTTTCTTTCTCTTTATTTTTTTGTTTTTGAGTCCCATTTACCTCGACCTGAATGCATCTGTGTTTTTAAACTTAGTGGGTTGCATGTTGGACATTGTGAATCGTGGTTTCTTTAACAGTCCCTTAAATGTGCGCCTCCTGTTTTCAGTGGCGTATTTCGGTTGTCAAGTACTGTTCCCCCTCGAGAGCTTGTGTTCAAGCTGGTACGCCCAGGGGTTCCTCTGTCCCTCCTTCCTTCTGCCCATTTTGCGTGTTTATTGTGCGTCTAGTGTAAGAATAGGAAGATGTGCAGGCTGCAGAGTGAGCGAGCCACGGAGACCCCCAGGTCTCTCCCGTTGCCGGGAGGAGAGCCTCGCGGCCGCGAGGGGTCCACAATGGGTGAGGAGGCTCGCTCCTGCCTGTGCAGCTCTCGGTGCTCAGTGCCAGGCTTTAGTTGGCTGTTAATCCTTTAACTAGGTTTCAGTCTGGAAGAATTGGGAGAAATGTGTTATTTTCTACTATTACCTGATATTTTTATTATTTGAAACCATTCAAAGACAACCAGGTAGTCTGGAGTACAGTTCTCATGTTTTAAAAGTTTTTTTGTTTTTTTTTTTAAAGAAAGTGTTTCTTTGAATTAGTTCATCTCAGGGGACAACGTATGGACTTAGCTTAGGAGCAAACCAAGCAGCAGAAGGTGCTCACGGCCTTCTCTCCCGTCAGGGTTAGACAGAAGCGTGGCCTGCAGCCGTGCAGGTGAAGCAGTCTAGCACCCTTATCTTCGGCGCTCCCAGCTGCTGCTGAGGAAGGGGCCCTTTGGGGCAGCCTGCTGCGGAAGCCAAAACGTAGCCAGCGCACCGGGAGCGTTGCTGGGACTTCTCTGGAGGTGGTTTGCAGGCGTGGCTCTCTGCTGTCTCTTTCCCGGGTGTTTCCTCTGCCTGGTATTGCCTTGAGCTTGCAGGTGAAGTAGCTGTAGAGTTAAACTCTTTCTTTCTTTCTTTTCTTGCAAAGACTAGTTCATAACTCGGAAAGGGCTTCTACTTACAGTCGGGCTCTGTTGCATCTTGGACAGCTGATGACAAGGTGCCGTCTTTTGCCACCGAGTAGTAAGCCGGCTTGAGAGGAGACGTCGCGTGACTGCGGCAGCTCCCCGGAGTCCGGGAGAGGGAAGAACCCTACCACAATGTTGGGTGGTTTCGGAGAAACTTTTGTTTTATCCTTACCTGGCAGTGATGGCGTTTGTGACTGGAAGATACCAGTCTAAATTTTTACCCAAGAGAAAGCACAATCCAGAAGCTTCTGAGCATCTGGAAATGCAGGAGAGGAAACACACTTCCTCCCCTTGTGACCGGTAGGCGCAAACCCCCATCCACTGGCCCTGTATGGGGCCTGCTGGGCAAAGCCAGGACAAGCAGGCAGCTTCCTGGGAGCTCTCCTCCTCTTCTCGCTGGGGCTGCAGGTGAGGCGCAGGTTAGAGCTTCCTGGCTGCTCTGGAAAAGAAGGTGAAACCACAGTGTTGGTCATTGAATACAGGTGCCGTGGAAGACAGCCTCTCCAGGTCAGCTGACAGGTATTTGCTGAATGGTCTCAGGCCTTTTCGGCTCCCAGAGCTGCCTTCGGGTGTTGTCTGCTCTGAAAGAGACACACGTCTCTGCAGGGGTTTGTTTTTCTCTTGACCTCCTGGGAGGATGTCAGTGGTGTTAACAGTTGAATCTGATTAGGGGACACCAGACTGAGCCGGCTTGAGTTTCTAGACTTTTTTTTAATGGCCTTATTGAGATGTAATTTACATACCATAAAGTTAACTTGTTTTAAGTATACAATTAAATAATTTTTAGTAAGATTATAGGGTTGTGTAACCATCACCACAGTTTAATTTTAGAACATTGCCA
Source organism: Propithecus coquereli (assembly GCF_000956105.1). Classification (NCBI taxonomy): domain Eukaryota; kingdom Metazoa; phylum Chordata; class Mammalia; order Primates; family Indriidae; genus Propithecus; species Propithecus coquereli. The sequence continues at coordinate 306,152 of NW_012149474.1, forward strand.
TCACTCCCCAAAGAACCCTCCTGTCCAGTGGCAGTCACTCCCTGTCCCCACCCCCAGCCTGAGGCAACCGCTAATCTGTTTTCCGCCTATATGGATTTACTGATTCACATCTCGGGAATCCCAGTCTGTGGTCTTTTGTGACTGGTTCACGCAGTGTAATGTTTTTAAAGGTCGTCCATGTTGCACGTGTCAACGGTTCTGTCCTTATTGCAAGTGAGATTCCGTTGGGTGGAGGTGGGCACATTTTGCTTATCCTTCCACCAGTGATGGACATCGGGGTGTGTCCACTTTCTGCCGGGAACACAGCCTTTTATCACAGTGAGTGGCCCCTTCCTCAGCCAGGGCTGCGGGTTCTGACTGAGCTCCTGGGCTGCCTGCGCCGGGCCCTGTGCGGGGTCCCAGGGTCGAGAAGCAGCAGTGTCTGCTTACCAGGAGTTCTCAGGCTGGTGGGGGCTGTGGCCGAGGCCACGGGAGCACCGAGTGCGTGTATGCAGAGCTGGAGCGCGTGCAGGAGCTTCCTGCGTGGAAAGGAGGAAGGGGTGGCCCAGGAGCAAGGAAGGGCGCGTGCGGAGGCACAGAGGTGTGAGCAGAAAAGCCGTCCTGTTCGCTGGCACCTCCAGCCACGGCCCCCTTTGAAGCTGTGCTTTCAGGAGCAGCCTCTTCGCCTGAGGGCTACACCCAGGGGAGCTTCGGGGCTGGGGTTTATGGGGTGTTTGCCCGGGGGTGGTGCGTTCAGATTCCCTTTGGAAAGAGCAGTGGTCATGGGCACGGGACCCCACCCGCCTGTACACCTCAGCAGCACAGTGTTTCTCTTGCTGGGAGCGTCTGCCGGCAGCCCTTGCACAGGGCGTTGAAGCTGGCGAGGACTGGCTGTTGTGAGCCCACTGGAGGTGCCTTGGAGGAGCCCCCCTGGGGTGGGGCTGGCGGCCGGCAGGGCTGTGTTTCCCTTGGGTGCATCTGGGACAGCCAGCATGAAGGCTGGTGTTCGCCCCCCTCAGTGGCACTGGCTTCCAGCCTTTTGTCCCAGTGTTGCCACCACGAGGTGCCACCAGCCTCCCCTTGCTCACCAAGGCCAGACCTGGGTCCTGGGAAAGCCGCCCACGCTGGGGGCTGCCTGCCACATCCTGTTCTCAAGAGGGGCGCACTTTGGACAAAGAGGTGCTGGCCTGTTGTCTGCCCCCGTCTCGGGAGGAAGTGGTGGTCTCTGCTGTGGTCATCTGGTAGGGGGGTGTTGGGGCCACCTCTGGGGGGCTCCATGCCGATGCCCCCGTCATCCCAGCACTTCCTGCCTTGTCCATGTAGTGGCGTGGAAACTTAGAAACAGCCTGGCCCTGGGTCTTGCGTCTGTGCTGGACATGCTTGCGGCAGGGGCCGGAGGCTCCACCTGAAAGCTGCTCCCCAGTGCTCGGGGATGGGCACGCCCCGCTGCACCCGGTCCAGGCTGACGGAGGCAGCAGTTCCCACGGCCACTTTTGTGAGGGCCACTGAGTGCTGGCCATGGGCCGCAGGAGAAGGTCTTGTTTCTCCGTAGTATGTCTCTGTGTCAAGCCTCCCGCCAGTGCCAGACCTGTCCGGAAGGGAGGGCTGTGCCATTCCTATCTGTCTTGGCAGAGCACCTCCCATTCTCTGCCTTCGTGGTGTTTGTTTTTCTTTCTGCACAGGACTTCTCTGGCGGGGGCACACCCGCCGGTGTTAGTACAGTGCTCAGGACCGTGCCTGGGAACACGGAAGTAGGAACAATGGAAACAAACACCAAGTGTGGACGCCTGCAGGGACAGGAGGGGATGGTTGGCAGGGTGTCCAGGCCACGCACGTGTGGTCCACGGTGCCGCTCTGCCTGTGGACGGTGGCCACACTCGCGCTGTGGTCTGGTTCCCACTCTGCAGGGTCACCTGGGCTGGAATGTTCACCCAGTCCGTGCCTGCTGCTGCCTGGAGATGTGCTGCAGTTAGTGCCACAGCTCCTATTTTTTTTTTTTTTGTCTGTGTGGCATGTTGCTGCTGCTTGGATGGTAGTGATTGTTTTGGTCGCTGTTAATTGAGCTTTCCGGCATGACAGGCAGGCAGGGAGCTCCCAAAAAGGCATGCAGCTTCCCCCCACCCCCGCCAGAAGCAGGCCTGGCTGGAAGGCAGTCCTCAGAGTTCCTGACAGCGGCAGGTGACTCCAAGAAGCTGGATGGCTGAGCCTGGGGCCAGGCCTGGGAGTGAGCACGGGGCATAAAGTTGCTGGGGTGTGGGGTGAAAGTTGCTGGGGTGAGCACAGCTTGTCCGTGTCGGGTCCATTGTGTTTGGCCTGGGCCAGACCCTCTGCCAGGTGGGTGTCTCAGGCTGGCAGGAGCTGCCCGTGCCCTTCTAGCACGCCTGCCCTCTTGCTCCGTAGCCTGTTCCTTTGGTGCCACACGAGAGGAGGCTGTTTGTCACAGCAGTGGTGTCCTGAGTGCCGAGAACCTGGGTCAGTCAGGTGCCCACTGGAGGCCTCGAGCTGGGTGGCCCCTGGGTGCGGCCCCATTCTGGGTGCTTGGGACGTGGTGTGGACAGGTGTCACCACAGCTGCTGATGGGATGAAAGTAAGGAAGCCCAGGATGTGGCAGTGGAGGGCAGGGGCGCAGGGGAGCTGTTTCGACTGGGGCTCTGCAAGGCCTCTTGGGGAAGACGCGGTCAGTGAGACCTGGAGCGGGGAGGGCGCTGCCTCGCTGGCTCTCCTGGGCAGGAAGGCTGCTTGCCTCCTCCCTCTCACGGCACTCAGGACTCCTGGGCTTCACTCAGTATTTTTAAGTCAATTATAGTCTTTATTATTATTATTATTGTTATTATTTTTTTTTACTATTAAAATTTTTTAGAAAAGGGATCTCACTCTGTCGCTCGGGCTGCAGTGCAGGCGTGATCATAGCTCACTGCAGCCTCGAACTGCAGGACTCAAGTGATCCTGCTGCCTCAGCCTCCTGAGTAGCCACAGCTGTGTGCCACCACACCTGGCTAATTTTGTATTTTGTGTGGAGACAGGGTCTCACCATGTTGCCCAGGCTGGTCTCAAACTCCTGGCCTCAAGTGATCCTCCCACCTTGGCCTCCCATAGTGCTGGGATCATAGGCGTGAGCCACTACACCTGGCTCAGCCTTTATTGTTTTTTTATGAATGGATTGTCCCAAATTTAGCCAGTGGGAGCACATTCAAGTCGCCTCTGTGACGATTTAAATAGAACAGACAAATTCTATGAGATTGAATAGGAAAAGGGGCGGGAGTGAACCGTGAAGTAAGCAGAACCCAGGAGCCCATCCTCGGCTCATGCTGACGGCTGCAGAGGCGGCCGGGTCAACAGACACTGGGACACGCGTGAGGGGGTGTGGGCGAGCGTGTGGTCTAGGAGCAGAAAGACGGCAGGACTTCCTGGACTCCACTTAGCAGGTTTGTTATGTGAAAGGGAGTGTTGGTCTCGTGATTTGGCAACTAGTCTATGAATATTATGGGTTAAAACAAACGTGTCAGTATTATCAGTAGCCAGGTTTTTTTTTTTTTTTTTTAAATTTTTTTTGAGACAGAGTCTTACTGTGTCGACCGGCCTAGAGTGCCGTGGCGTCGGCCTCGCTCACAGCAACCTCAGACTCCTGGGCTCAAGCAGTCCTCCTGCCTCAGCCTCCCGAGTAGCTGGGACTACAGGCATGCACCACCATGCCTGACTAATTTTTCTATATATGTTTAGTTGTCCAGCTAATTTCTTTCTATTTTTTTAGTAGAGACGAGGTCTCGCCCTTGCTCAGGCTGGTCTCTAACTCCCGAGCTCAAACAGTCCTCCCACCTTGGCCTCCCAGAGTGCTAGGATTACAGGCGTGAGCCACCGCGCCCTGCCAGTAGCCAGGTTTTTGATGTTTAAAAAAAAAAAAAAGATACAGCATTAAGCAAGTTAACAAAAACATTGGAAATGTTACGTGGACTCTGGGTTTCATATGCATAATATGAGAACACCATGCGAGCAGTGGGTTTTCCCGTCGCCGCCCTGTGACACACCAGTGCAGGCCCAGCCCTCCCTGAGCAGTGCCGCCGTCCTGGTCAGAACCTCCGACATCCGTCAAGTGCCTTGTGCTAGGGGATGTTAGGGAGGAGGATGGAGCCCCTGCCCTGCCGGGACTCGGTGTTAAGTATCCCTTGTGGAAACATGAAACAAAACACAGAAAATACAAAGGAGTAGTCCTGCTACCCAGAGACAACCTCTCCATCTGGACTCTGAGTTAGAACTTTGTTGCACCACACATAGGCTTTTCCCAGGCTGGGAGCAGCTTTCTGTGGCTGCCCGCGGGGCGCCTTAGCTCACTCTGCTGCTGGTTCCGGGTGTTCCCAGGCTGTGGGTGCCTTTTGAACCCTTGCATTTGGAGCCTGGTGCCCGGTGCTGGTGTTGCTGTGGGTGCTGGCACACGCTCCCCTTGCACGGCATTGCCGGCTACGCATGTTCTCCTTCATGAAAAAATTGTTCGGCACGCTGAAGGCAAAGAATGGTGCCTTGGTTTAGTCCATGTTTCTTTGTGGGAGGGCTGGTGCGGTCGATGTTCCTGCGTGCCGGGCTGGGCAGGTTTCTCCTGTGAGTCACGTGCCTGCTCTCTGCCGCTGTGTCTGGAGTTGCTCTGGTCTTCTTAGTACCGGCCTGAGTTCTCCATCTTGGAGGTGTTCATCCTGGGTATTCAGATTTTAGAGCTGTCAGACAGGCGAAAGCCCAGACGGAAGCTCTGGGAGGTGCTGGCGCCTGGGGGTGTCTGCACCACGCTCCCTCCTAGGAGCAGAGGGCTGTGTGCCAGGAGCCAGGCGGGGGGCCTGGGGGTGGAGTGGGAGTGTGGGGGAGCTGGGGGGGAAGCCAGGAACCAGCCAGCAGTGGCTCCTCTCCTCATTCTCCTCTCCCTCCTCCTCCTCTCCCTCTTCCCCCCGCGGGTGCTTGAGGGGTGTTGTTTGCATCATCCCGTTTCCTTTTGTAACCGTGACCCCACCCGTGTTGCTGGATCTCGTACCGCTTGGTTCCTCCTTCAGGAAGGAATTCAGGCTTGACACCCGGGACTGTTCAGGAGCTGTCGGGTGCCCGCTGCAGGAGGAGGCAGCGGGGCAGGGGTGACGCAGAGGCCCTGGAGCAGTGTCTCTCTCAGGGACGCCTGTCCTCCACGACAGCCAGGTGGGTTTGGGGAGCCCTGGATGACGTCTGGAGCCCCTTCGGAAGCCCAGTGGCTAGCTGTGGGTATGGGTACTGCGCAGTCCCGCGTGAGGTGACCGTGGTTAACTCCATGTGACCAGTGGTTCCCACGCAACGCCTACTCCCGTCACCTACCGAAGGGGCAGGGCCACCTCTTCCCAGACCTCCTGTCCTCGTCCTTCTCTTGCTGTCAGGGGCGATGGTCAGACGAGAGTGGTCTCATAGAAGGACGTAAGGGCTGAGACGGTCCACAGGCACCTGCCGTCTGCCCACCCCCCGTCGTGGACGGGGTGCAGGCTGGTGTCTGCGCTGTGCTTCAGAAGTGCTTTGCTGCTTGGTGTGGGTGTGGGACGTTTGTCCCCGCGCTGTCAGAGTGGAGGCCTGGACGCTTTTCTGGAGATTGCCGCTGTCAGCGGGGTTTTAGAAACTTTTATTGTCAAGGACACGCTGGTATCCTGCTGGAAAGGCCTCCTGCCTTTGGCTGAAAAAGGGCTGGGCCAGGCTGAAATCTGTCGAGGGTTCCCGGGCATTTATAATCCACGTGAAAATAAAAGTGGTGTCTGCTTGTGACCTCGTGGCAGCCGTTTGCTGATGCTGCAGGACCCTCAGCCCCAGGTATGTGACTGACTTCTTGGTGGGAGCGGCAGTGTTTTGGGGGTGGTGCTGCTCCCTGTTGGGGTGCTCTTCCCGCCATTCTGTCTTCTCACTGGACACTCAGGTTCCGGTAGCCGCACTCACGGTGTGCTGGCTCCTGAGGTCTGAGCTGCCACCGGGAACGCAGCAAAGCGTCCTGTCCCCTGAGATGCTCCCTGCGAGAGGCCCTGCTGGCTCCGCCCTGATGGTGCAGCAGGGGCTCGGGGCCTGGGCACCCCTAGTCCAAATCCCACTCATACGAGGGTCCACTGGCTGGCCTGGGTCCAGGGCCCTGCCCAGCCTCTGAGCTGGACTCCGGGCCTGGACCACTGGGCTGAGCCAGGAGCCCCCAGCAGGAGGCCTGGGGCCTGCTGGGCCCCCCAGCAGCACCTCTGTGCATGCCTGTGCCCCCCGGAGTGGTGTATGCTTGAGGGGTCTGTGGCTGCCCAGGGCCGTGGGCAGTTCCAATGTGGCTGCCGGAGACCTGGGTGTGCCCGCGCCCTGTGGGTGGAGCAGCTCAGCTGTGTGTGCGCTGTCATTGTCCCAGGGGTGGTTGTTGAGTGGTTCACAGGCAGAGGGGCCTGGGGCAGGGGGTCCTGCCGCCAGTGTCTCCCACCTTGTGTCTGCCCTGTCAGCACGGGGAGGACACGTTGGCCTGGGCTGGCCGAGGCTGGCATGTGACACCTAGAGGCGCTGCCTCTGCCGTCCCACGCACCAGGCACCAGACCCCACCTGCCACAGGTTGTGTGACCTCAGGCTGTTGTGCTGGTCTCTGAGCTTCCGTCGCCCGCTTGTCATAGAGACGGGTCCTCACTGGCGGGCAGTGGATGTTCCTGCTGCAATTATAGTGGTGGGAACAGGTGTGCACCCCTCAGATGTGGGTGAGGCTGGAGGGCCTGACAGGTGGGTGTGGTGTGGTGAACAGGCTGCCTCTCCCCCCCCCCCGTGCTGCACCTGTGACGCTGCAAACAGGGACCTGCCTCCTCGGTCCCCTCTGGGACACCCCGGCCTGGTGACTGGGTCAGGTGGCTGTGCCCACCCGCTGGGGTCTCTGCCTCTCTTCTGATGCTTTGTTGTAGCTGACGGTCAGAGGCGGGATGTCGCAGGCATCCTGTTACTGCTCTGCTAATTTGGGGGTGTCGGGTCCTGAGGTCCTCCAGGTACCAGAGCAGGTGGGAGAGTCTCCTGCCCTTCCAAGGGCTGGCATGCCCGCCACGGACAGCTCACAGGCAGCACTGCAGTTTCATGGCATTTCTTCCCCAGAAGTCTAGGTCAGTTCATTTCTAATAAAAACAACAGAACGTTCTCTAGTGTAATGTTGGGAGAGCTTAGGGAGGACCGAGCTCTTTCAGGCGAGGGCCTCCGCCATGGGCGGGTTCCTGTTGTGGAGCCCGGGGTTGTGCGGTGGCCTGTGTGTGCTGCTGCCTGCACACCCCAAGGCCCCGGTCGTGGAACTTGACCCAGCAGCCTGCGAGGGCCCTGGTCTTGCTGGATTCTCTCCCGGTGGGCCAGGGTTCTCTGAGCTGACCCGGCCCTGGGGCCCGGGCTCTCATAGCCATCGGCACTTAGGAGGAGGGGACGCATTTCTTATCTTTGATCTGCATCCTCCACAAAGCTGCCAGAGAGGAATGGCCGTGTTGTCGTCCTGCTTAGAAGACCCTTCGGTGGACCCTGTTGCCTGTGGGCGATGTCCGGACCCCGGTTCCACATGCCTCAGGCTGCTGCAGCCACCAGGCCCTCTCGTGCCAGACCCCTGCCTGCACTCACGGTGTCCTCGGCCTGACTCCTGCTTGTCTTCCTACTGTGCAGACTCCTTGGGCTCTCAGACACTTGGCTCCAGCCTCCCTGTGGCCTGGAGCCTCAGGACCAAGACGCAGAGTGGGGTGGGAGCCTTCTAGTCACCTGGAAGATGCTCATCCTGGCCATGTCTTTGCCCCGCTGTCTGCCTTCCCAGGGTCCCTGGGCAGCCCCTGGCAAGGAGGCAGAGCAGCCCCGCCGGCCCAGGCCCCAGGAAGGTGTTGGGAAGCTGAGCGCATCCCTGTGTCCTGTGGTAATGCCAGAGAGGGGAGCAGCCCTTGGGGAGGCGCGTCTCTGTCCCTGCCGCTCAGCTCTGCGGCACTTGGAAGTATAGAGAACAGTGCACCCCCCACCAGCAGTCTGCACATGGTGCTCGTGAACATTCCCAGAAACTGACCCAAACCTCAGTAAATTTCAGTGAAATGAAATTATCCAGAGCACATTCTTGACCGAAGTGGAATTAAACTAGAGATCAGCAGAGTAGGAAGATAACTGCTTACATTTAGAAATTAGGAAGCACATTTCTGAGTCACCAGTGGGCAAGGAAGAATTTGTAATGGAAATTAGAAAACACTTTTTGTCTGAAAGGTGACAGAAATATCACCTGTCAAGGGCTGTGGGGTGCAGTAGCCGGGAGTAGCTCGGAGCCCGCAGTGTGTGCCGGAGGACGGGAGGAACACGGGAGAGGAAGTCAACAACACAGGAAGTAATCCCGCACGGCCGAGTCCTCGAGGCCAGACTCGATTCTCCCAGGTAGGAATGGAGCGCAGTCTGTGGTGAGACGCTCAAGGCAGGGGAAGGAGACGGCACGGATGGCCAGTGTTTCTCGTGCGTCCCGCTGGGCCACCCAGACAGCCACGTTCAGAAAGGATTCTGACCTGCACCTCACGGCATGCAAAGAATAGCTGGCCAGTAGGACGTAGGTCTAAGTGTGGAAGCTTCTGGAACTGTCGTCCAGGGCAGCCTGTAGCCACGTCTGGCTGTGGGGCGCTGGCGCTGCACCGTGTCAGTACCCTGGACTTCGGAAAGGTAACGTGGAGCATCGTGTCACTATCCTCTGTGCTCATTGCATGTTGAGATTATAATATTTTAGATCTTTTGAGTTAAATAAAAATAATTGCACCTGTTTCTTTTTCTTTTTAACGTGGCCATCAGAAAATTTAAAGTTACACGCGTGGCTTGCGTTTATGTCCTGTGCAGTATTTCTCTTGGACACCACTGTTGCAGCAGGTAATTTGGAAGATGCTCTTCTCAACCTACGGTTTAGGAGTTTTCTTAAACAGGATCAGACAGTGCTAGGCAGAAAGGGAAGACAGGTAATTCGGTTTGCGTTACAGTTAGGCAGCTCCGTTTATCAGAAGGTACCCTTAAAGAGCGGAAGCGCAGCCCGTGCGGGACTGGCAGAGGGCTCAGACCCAGACCTCGGGAGCGCCCGCGGCTAGTCCGTAGAGAGAGGGACGGGACCTGACCAGACGCCCCAGGGAAGAGGAAATGCAGGCGGCCCTGACCACAGGACGTCGCTCTGGGTGGCGTCGGTCACCCGTGAGCAAGACTTTGGCGGCTCTTGTGTGACTGGCGAGCAGCGTGTAACCGAGTGGTGCCAGGCTGTGTCGTTAGCCCTCACGTTCCGCGTTCCCTGTAGCTGCCGGTGTGTTCAGGTGAAGTTTTCCTCAGCGCTTGTGCTTTCTGTCCCCCCATTTGAATTTGTTCTTTAATTTTGTAGGAATCGTCCTTCCTCCCAAGCCCCACTGCTTTGGCAGCAATGTACTTCCTCTGTCTGAGCGGTCGTCTCTCGGCAGGCATTGCCTGCCCGCGTTTATCCTCCTCTCCTCGCGTGCGCTTGCCAAAGTGCGTTCCAAGCCCCACGGACCTCACTGTTGTTTTCCACGTTGGTATTTATTTGGATTTACTGATTTTATGTGAAATTTCTTTGGCTGTGTCGCTCTGTCCTGTGTCTTTCTGACTTTTTGCCCTTCTGTAACCGGTTTCCTCTGCCTGCAGGACGGCCTTTCACGTTTTCTTTCCGGCAGCTCTCCTGGTGGCGAACTCTGTCTGAATGTGCCGTCGGGCGGCCTTCGCTCTTGGAGGTTTCACTGCGTCACTGCGTGTGTCTTTCGGCTGGCTTTCCTTCAGCCCATGGGAGGTGCCGGCCTGCGGTCTGGTGGGCCCAGCGTCGCTGTGGGGAGGTCAGCTGCCTGCTGACCTGCTGCTCCCTCGGAGGTAGCGCGGCTCGGCCTCGGCTGCTTCTAGCATTTCATCGTTTCAGAGTTAGAGGGAAGCTGCAAAAATAGTGTAAATAATTGCTGTATTCCTTTACCCAGATTCCCTATATGTTAGAATTTTTGTCATGTTACTTTTATCATTTTCTCTTTAGACACGCGTGCACTTTTTTCCTTAAAGTTTGGGTGTGACCTGCCTCTTCACCCCAACACAGAATAGGTGTATTTCGGCATGAAGACGCTTGGGTGCGGCTGCACTGAAAGACATAGGGACGGATCAGGCTCTTCCGCCCCGCGCGGTGTGAGCTGTGAAACAGGCACAGGAGTGTCTCTGCGTGAGCGGGGAGCACAGGCCGGGCGGCTGTTCTGGTGTGGAAGCAGCTTGTGAGGAAGGAAGTGCTGTGGCTGCCTCCGTGAGGTTGTCTGAAGGCCCGTGTGAGGGTGCGGGACGCGCCAGTGGCGTCCTGAGTTCAGGGAGAGCCGCGTCAGGGGCTTTGGCAGAGTGGGAGTGAGACCCTGCAGGTGCAGCCCCTGTCCCCCGAACCCCACCCCTCCTCCTCCCTACGATGCGCAGCAAGGGGACAGACCCTCTGCTCACGTCCTGGCCGTGGCTGGCGGTGGGCGCTGGCACTGAAAGCCTCAGGAAGCTGAGGGGTGTCCCCAGCGGGCATCGAGCACAGTATCATCTGAGCTTTTTTTTGGAGACAGGGTCTCCCTCTGTCGCCCAGGCTTGAGCATGGTGGTGTCATCGCAGCCCACTGCAGCCTGAGCCTCCCGAGCAGCTGGGACCACAGGCGTGCACGACCATGTCTGGCCAGTCTTTAAATTTTTTGTAGAGACAGGGGTCTCAGCTCTCACTCAGGCTGGTCTCGAGCTCCCGGCCTCAAACGATCCTCCCGCCTCGGCCTCCCAGAGTGCTGGGATCACAGGCGAGAGCCATGCGCCCGGCCTTGTCTGAGCTTTTGCTTGTGGAAAGTCACGAACGTGGACAGAAGTAGAGAGGAAATTGTGGGTGGGGTCGTTCCTGGCCCAGCTTCCAAACAGCCCGGCTCTTGCAAAATATCGCTGGACTGATTTGAAATTCCGGTGTTCTGTTGGAAAATATTTCTGTGTGTATCTCTGAAAGAGAAAGAATCTTTTTTTAACATAGTCATAATAAATTTTATACCAAAAACGATAATAATTTCTTAGTATTGTCAATATTCCGTCATTGTTCACATTTTCCCGCAAAGGCCCCATAACGCTCTGCCCGCCCTCTGTTTCTCTCACCTTTTCATCCCCTTTCTTCTTCCTTCCTCTGCCTGCCTCCCTCTCGCTGCCTCTCACCACTTCATTCTCCTCTCCTCCTCCTCTTTCCCTCCCTCCTCCTCTCAGTTTTCCACTTCTCTTTTTCTCTTCTCCCTCCATCTCACGTTTTCATTCTTTCATCCCTTTCCTCCCTCACAGGTATTCGCAGGTGGCGGCTGGTTGACAGCTGCGGAGTGTGTCTGGGCTGTGGGTCCCGTCCTCCCTCTCCTTGCAGTGTCTTGAGCAGGAACCAGGGCGTGTTGTCCTGCAGGTTTCCACGTCTGGCTCGTGTCACTCCTGGCAGGAAGGCGTCTGTGAAGAGAAGCTTCTTCCTGTCGGCTCTGGTTATCCTGGGAAGTTAGGGTAACGCGCTTGGCACGAAGAAGTCGATTCCCTATTGTCTTCTAAAGGTGACCGCTGGGGGTTGGAGAAGCAGGCACACACGTAAATAAAACCTTTGCGAACTCACAGGTTAAAACAGTCTTGGTCTCCGCGTCCCTCGTCCTCACGGCTGATCCTGTCATCCTCTTTGGCCCTGGTGCTTACTCAGCCCTGGGACGTGGCCGTCGTGGCCTCGGACGGCTTTGCCGCTCTGCCGCGGGAGTGCGGTCCCTGCCCTGGACCCGGGATCTGCCTTTTCTCCAAGGAGTCCTGGTTTCTTGTGGCAGGAAACAGTTTGAGAGACCAGATTCCAGGCGGCAGAGGTGCCGCTGCTCCCAGGCCGTTGTGACGGGCACCGCGCACGGGAAGTCTGAAGTCACGTGGGCTCGCCTTGCCCTTCCCGTCCACGATCGGGGCCCAGGGCTTTTACTCACCCTCACCCTGCGTCATTCCCACGTGCCTCATTCCGCTGCGACGCGCGAGACCCAGCGTGTGGCTGCCAGAAGCAGTCTGGGCGCTGGGTGTTGTTGCGTGTTCCTCTGGGGGTGCCGTCACGAGAGTCACCGTGAGACGTGCCACCGGCCATACGGTTAGGTTCCTTTTCTGCAGTTCTTTCCAATTTTTCCCAACTCTGATTTGTGATGTTCTTTCATGGCTTCTGTTATTTTCCTAACTTTTTAGGCGGTTTTGAAGCCACAGGTTGCAGATTTTGTCTCTGTGGGTCTCTCTCTGGCCCGCCTTGGCGGTGCGCGGGATGTGTGGACCCTCGCCCGCTGCCGCTCACGCCCTTCGGCACCTCTGTGTTGGAGTCACCCACCACCTTCTGATCTCTTTTTAAGTGAAGTGCGTTTTCCTGTTTGGGGGGTATTGGGGTCTTGCTGGAATTGCTCTTTCAGCTTTGTGGCTCTAGAGGTCCCTTTTCTGTTGTTTTCAGCGAGAGACAAGGGCTGCCACCCCAAGCTCCTCCCACTGGTCTTCTGAATCGACGCTGGAACGACCCGGCAGGTTCTTAAGTGCGCAGTGGGCGCGATGCCGCACAGCGGATCTCCTGGCCTTGCTCATCCTGCATGGCGGGAGCCTCACACCCGTGTGGCAGATCCTCCACCCGTGTACCTCTCCCGGCCCCGCAGGCACCGTGCTGCGCTCTGCTGCTCAGAGTCGCCTGCTGGGGTCCCGTGTGGGGGAGGGGCGGGAGGCTTTACACTTCCCTGGTGTCCTCCAGGCTCAGCCACGGTGCGGTGCGGCAGCTGACAGATTCCCTTCTTTTCAAAGACTGAACGTGTTAATATCAGCCACTGAGGGCGAGTCCCGCACTCTCTCCATCCATCCCCTTGCGCCGGGCGTTTGGGTCCTTCCCTATGAGTGGTGTCTCGGGGAAGTGGGAGGCAGACATCTCTCTGAGAGCCACTTAAAGTTCTTTTGGATAAACGCTCGAAGAGAGGTTGCTGGGTTGTGTATGGAAGTTCTATTTTTAATTTTTTGAGGAGCCTCCGTGCTGTTTTCCGTGGTGGCCGCACCACGGTGCATTCCCACCGGCAGTGCACGAAGGTTTCCTTTCCTCTGCGTCCAAACCTCTTTTGGTCACTTTGTTTTGTTTTGATAATCACGTGCGAAGTAAGGTGTGAGGCGGTAGCTCCTTGTGGGTTTGATTTGCATTTCCCTGCTAGGTAGTGATGCTGAGGCTTCTTCCTACGTGGCCATTGTGTGTCTTCCTCAGGGGGTGTCTGTTCAGGCCCTTTCCCCATTTCTGAATTGGATTCCTCGGGGTGGTTTTGCTGCTGAGTTGTATGAGTGCCTGGTGTATTTTAGAGACCATCAGATAAATGGTTTGCAAACGTCCCCGCTTCTGTAGGCTGCATTTTCATTCTCTCCGTTGCTGCCTTTGCTGCGCAGAGACTTTCCAGTTCGATGTGATCCCACTCGTCTGTTTTTGCTTCTGTTGCCTGTGCGTTTGGCATCATGTACAGAAAGCCATTGCCAAGGCCAATGCCAGGGAGAGTTTCCCTCTGTTTTCTTCCGGGAGTTTCACGGTTTCAGGTTTTACATTTGCATGTTTACACTTGACCCTTGAACAACGTGGGGGTTGGGGGCACCCCCCTCTGCAGTGGAAAATCCACGTATAACTTTTGACTCATAAAAACCTTTACTAATAGCCTACTATCAACCAGAGACCTTACCAATAACACGGTTTATGAGCACATTTTGCATGTTGTGTGTATTGTGTATGTATTCTTACGGTAAACTAGAGAAAAACGTTACTATGAAAATCGTAGGGAAGAGACAGTATTTACTAACCGAGTGGAGGTGGATTGTCGCAAAGGTCTTCTTCCTGCCTTCGTGTGGGGGAGCGGGGGGACGAGGGGGGTCTTGCTGTCTCGGGCTGGCAGAGGCGGAAGAAAATCCACGTGTGAGTGGACCATGCAGGCAGACCGTGCTGCCCAGGGTCAGTTGTATCCAGCTCCGAGGTGGCGTTTGTGTACGGTGTGAGATGAGGGTGCAGGTTCGTTCCTTTCGTGGCGCCATTTCCTCTCCACTTTGGCCCGAGCCTTCCCCTGCGTGGCTCCGGGATGTCAGCAGTGCCCTGTCCCACTTCACCCCCTCGCGGCCTGGGCTCCTGTCCTCGCCACTGCCAGCAGGGCCCGGCGTGCCCCACGGCGCCGTCTTGCACCGGGCGGCCGGGCCCCGTGGGAGACTCTGCCGGGTGCAGTGGCTGTTTGTGGAGTGACCATGGGTCATCCGCTCTTGGCCAGCTGCTCCTTAAGTTGTAAACGCGGTTGCAGAGCAGGTCCTTGCATTTTCAAGGATGTTCCTCTTCACTTCTGTGTCTGTGAGCTCTTTGGAGCTGGCAGGTGGCAGTGTCCTCTGTCCTGTTGGGGGGGTTGTGGCAGGTCTGCCCAGGTGGCAGCTCCGTGGGAGGGGCCTCTGCTGTCCCACAGCAGAGAACGTGTGTCTCCTTACTGTACCCCAGCGCCTCTTTTCTGTGACGGGGGTTGCAAGGCCAGTTAGGACACCTTGCACGGCCTCAGCGGGCAGCAGTGCAGGCTGGGGGATGGCGGGGGGGCCCTGGAGCTCAGCCTGTGTTCCACACACCTGCTCCTCCCCCAGGGGAGCACTGTGCCCTGCGTATGTTTCCTGTGACCCTGCCGTATAGGCGGTGAGGGGGTGGGAGCCTGCCTGGGGTGCTGCGAGGTGGGCTGGCAGAGTCCAGTCCAGCCATGCTCCACCCTGCTCCTGGGTACCCTGGGTGGATTTGGGAAATCACGAGGGAGTCGACTGGCTTCACGTGGGGGTGGCAGTGGTGGCAGGTGGCAGCACCAGCGGCGAGGTGGGGTGTGGTCTGCAGGGTGCAGGCGTAGAGCCTCAGCGCACTGTGGACAAGGTGCGCTCTAGGCGCTGAGACGCCTGGGCAGGCAGCGGTCGGGCGGCAGTGAGTGTGCCCCGAGAGTGGGGAGGGAGGCCCGGCGCGGATCAAAGCCAGCGCCTGCTGCCCCACTGTGGGAGTCCACCTGATGCTCTGGGTTGCGCTTTCGTGTAATAATTTTCTTCATTGTTTAAAGTCACGGTGGAAGTAGAGCCTCCCCTCCCAAGGGCATGTGCTGCTGGACCTTTCTCTGCTCTGGATAAGTACTGGGCAGGCTTCTTCCTGGGGCTCCTGGAGGGCTGTGCCTTCGGCAGGAGCTCAGCCAACCCGTGTGTGAGCGTGACGTGCTTTTCCTCCCCACTCCCTCTTGAGGCTGGCGGTTCCGTGGTCGCCGTCTTGTGGTTGTCAGGAGCAGAGTCGCAGCCGCCCGCCGTCTGCGTCCCTGCAGCCCAGCCCCTGGCCCGTCATGTTCGCCGTCTTCTGACTCACTGGCAGGGGCAGGGTGGGCGTGGGGAGGTTGCTGGTCTTTTCTGGTTCCCCATTTGACAGTGAAACGTGATTTTGCTTTTATCTGTGTTTCTCTGGTCATCAGTGAGGTTGCACATACTTTTATGTGAGTTCTCTTCTGTGATTCGCTCACGATGATCTGCGTTTGGGTGCTGCCGTGGGGGCAGCACGGGGGGAGTGTCACAGTCAGACCTAGGGAGACCTCGAAAGTAGCTAGTGCCTGACACCTTCTGTTTGCACAGCTGGAAGCTTCGATTTCTCAGTGGCTACTCAGAGCTGTGCTTGGCGGACGAGTCTCTTTTCCTTGTTGCCATGATTCCATTCATTCTGAGAAGAACCCTCTGCCGTGTGCTTGGGCTCCCAGAGAGCACGGCTGCCTCTTGGCCCAGACCGTCTCTCGAGCAGCTGGGCGGCCCCTCGGCCTGCCTTTCCACACCCAGGAGTAGCCAGTGGTGTCCTGAGGCTGGGTTCCCAGGGCCAGAGCCCCTGCTCAGGACATACTGTGGTCGGCATTCCCGTTTCATGGATGAGCTGTGCTCGGAGTTTCTGAGGAGCAGCCCCCGTGCCCGTGATGAAGGCCTTGCCCCGGCGGGCGTCCAGGCAGCTCCGAGGAGCCGGCTGACTCCTGACCGCTCCTTTCGGGAGTCCCCACGCGGGAGCATGCCTGCAGCCTCTCGTTCCTGGAGGGCCATGGAGGCGTGCGGGTGGGAGAGCCCAGGGCCAGGCAGGGCAGCCCCTGGGGCTTGCGTGCGCCATCCGGTGCCTGGTACTTGGCTGGGGGCGGTTGGCTCCCCCAGAGGGCACTGCTGCCCACAACCAGGACCCCAAGTGTGTGCTGGTGGCGCCTCTGTGATGAACTCTTGGGTGTCCTCTGAGGCTGTCGTGTTGTGCTTGGTTGGGGCCACTTGGAGCCCGACCCCGTGGCTGTGCTGGTGCCTTTGTGTGGCCACCTGGCCACGCTGGTGTAGGTCCAGGACGTGAGCTCCAGGAAAGGCCCAGCGCGAGGGCAACACACCGAGTCCCTGGTGCAGAGTGAGAGCGGGGCAGCCGCTGCCAGGAGGCGCACACGTGCACATGTGGCCCAGAAGGAGGCCTGCGGGGCCTGGCCTTTGTCGGGTCCCTTGCCCTGCCGTGGCGGGACAGTGTGCGCGCACCTGTGTCCGTGCCCCGGCATCAGCATTTTTGTCGCTGACGGTCCCGCGGTGAGAAGAGCCTCCTCTGTCTCAGTTGCGCTGCTCCGGTCTCTCCTCCCTGCCCTCCCCACGCTGCAGTCTTGCCGGGAGGTTCCAGGCAGCCTGTGCGTCTGTGGCCCCCAGCACCTGTCAGGACGCTGGCCCTCAGGGACGTGTCCACTGTGTGGAGCACCTTTCTGAAGGGGCACGGAGAGGAGGGGTCTGTGGTTTGCCCCGCAGTTGACTCCAGGTGTTTGCTCTTCAGGGTTGCTCCTGGAGGGGGCACCCTGCCCAGAGGTCTCTGGCCACTGCAGCCACCGCCTCTCTCTCAGCGGGGCTGGGCCAGGCCCGACAAGATCGGGACCCCTGTGGCTCTCCACGGGGTGGAGCTCTCCAACCCTCCCAAACTGCTCCAGAGTTGCTGCAGAATTTTGCACAGGGTGTTGCTGTGTGGGTGTGGGGGGCGGCCGAGAGTGTGCAGTGTGTTGCGGGAGGCAGGGCGTGTCGGGGGAGCTGGGGTGTGGTGGGGGAGGCTGGTATGGGGGTGTCACAGGCTGGGTGGGCGCGGGTGGGCCTGCAGTCCACGTGCCCCATGTGCTGTGTCCTGGCCCGCGTGGTCCGGGTAACGCCCTGAACTAGCAGCGTGGGCCAGCACTTGGGGTTGAGAGTCCCGCTGGGGTGTCCGATTTTTGCTCTGTGTCTTGCTCTCTGAGCAGATCTCCCTGGAAACGGTGCTGTCAGCCTGGAAGCCTTGGGTCAGGACTCGGTATGGCCCATGGCCGTGGACAGGGTGGACCTCACTGACCTTTAGGTTTGGGGCAAGACCGTGGCCTTTGCCCGTAGTGGTTCTTGGTGGTGTTGGGCCTGCTGTGGGTCAGGGTGAAGGGCCTGTTTGCTGGTGGGTGTGGGACGTGGGCTGGCAGCCTGGCCTGTGGTGTCCTGGGGTTTCCTGCTGTCGGGCTCAGCCAGGAGCCGGTTGTGCGGACGGAGAGGAGGCCGTGGGTGTCGGCTGGCAGTCGTGTGTGGGGCCTTCTTGCAGGGAGGCTCCTGGTCACTGGTTGCGCTTGTCCTCCGTTCTGCCTGCCCCTCTCTGAGAGCTGAAGTCTGCTCTGGACCTGCCCCTCCCCAGCCCCACAGGGATGGGAGCTGAGGGGAAGGCAGAACCCACAGGAACACAGGGCGGGAGAGGAGACAGCGGACAGGGAGCTGGAGAACGGGGGGCCGCGTGGCGCAGCCTCAGGGAAGCTGGAATGGGGGGGTGGGGAGGGATTCTCTCTCGCTGAAGAGCCTGGGTCAGCTGCAGTGTTGCGGGGCTGCGCAGAGCAGCGCGGTTGGAGGCAAGGGGGGTGCTCAGGCAGCAGCTCGGCACCCCACGTCTGACAGGGTCTGCGGGGTCAGTCACCAGGCACAGCGCAGGCGGCGGCCACCCAGGTGGAGCTTCAGGTCGCTCCACGGCCCTCACACGGTCCTCAGGACCCGGCTGCCGTGGTTCCCTCAGGTGGTGAAGGGGGTCTGGCCATCCCAGAGAGAAGGCGTCCAGACGCCGGCGGTGGGGACGAGGCCCCGTGCTCCCTAGTGTCCAGGCTGTCACACCGTCGGCCCTAACGTGGGCCTTTTCATCCGTCGTGTTGGACACCGGGTGAGCCCGTTCTGTCCGGCAGCTCTTCCCTGTGCTCTGGGAAATGGCTGCAGGGACCAGATGGCCCTCCGCGGCGAGGCCCTGGTGCGCTGCAGTGCCTGTGTGATGTGGTTGGCCAGGGTCACCAGGCGTTCAAGACCAAAACAGATGGAGAAGGAGGCGACAACCCTTGAACAACAGAATGAAATGGAGCCCTGAAGACTGCGGCAGACGTGAAAAGTAAGAGCATTAAAAAAGGTGCCTGGGAATTGAAAATCAGACAGCAAGTGAGAAACCCGGTAAATGCATGGAAGATAAACTGGGCACAGTTTTCAGCAAGCAGAACAAGAAGTCAGGTACGGAAACGAGTTCAAAGGTTGGAAAGCAGAGCCCCAGGTAGGAGCCTCGCAGCTGAGCGGTTTGGAAGGAACCCGTCAGTCGTCCAGCACCACGGGGTGTGGGTTTCCAGGCTGAGTAGGTCACCCCGCGTCCAACACAGCGAACAGAAAGGCCCACATCAGGAGACACAGATGTGCCATCTCAGAACACCAGGGGTCAAGAAAGTATTCCAAAAACTTCCAGAGAGAAAACAAAACTCAAACACAGTCTGTTTTGTGCTGCTGCGGCAGAGCACCCGAGACCGGGCGATTTGCAAAGAGGTTTATCTCCCGCAGTTCCAAGGCCGGGGAGTCCCAGGTCAGGGGCTGTGCCTGGTGGCGGAGGTGCAGGGCGAGAGACGGAGGTCACAGGGTCCACGCGCAGGCGGCACGAAGCTGCCAGCACGAAGCTGCCAGCACCTGCTCTGGGGATGTTCAGAGCACAGCACCAGGTGGTCGGCGGTGACCAGGAGCCAGGATAGAAGGCCCCACCTGGACGCCGAAAAACTGTTTCCAAAGTGCCGTCAGAGAAGGGTTTCTGTGTAGACTTCAGGGTCAGTCAGTCCGCGTAGCACGCGTGAGGGGAGAATAAAAACGCCTTGTAATGTGCAAGTGCTGCACAGTGGCTTCCCAAGAGCCCCTTCAGGAAGCTTCTGGGGAGGTTCCGTGCGAGGAGGGGCGAGGGGTCTGGTGTCAGGTGAGACTCCCGCTCTGGTCACTGTCAGAGACGCTCGGGGAGCACTGGGTCGTTGGGGGACCTCCTCTGTCACGCCCGTCCTCCTGTTTTAAACTTCCTAGTGGAGTGTGCCCTGGTTTCCCTTTCTAGACGTGCCACGCGAAGCCATGTCCCTGTGAGTGGCGTGGACGTGCCCACTGACGGCCACCGTGGGGCAGGCGTGTGTCTGTGGTGTTCTGACCAGCATCTTTCATTTTTCCCCATTACATTTTATAGAAATTGTGACTGAAAAATATGAAAAGTGGAAGGAGATTCGCCCACGACCCTGCATTCCATCGTAGACTGAGTTCTGACGGTGCGCGTGGGTGGCTGGCAGCGGGTGCCGGGCACTGCGGCGGCCCGGCAGGGTGGGCTACAGGCTGGTCCACGGGGCTGGTCTCCGCAGTTTCAGAACGCTCTGGGAAAGCACGTGTCCTGTAGACACCGTGAATTCTCTGATTTCCAGGCCTACTTCTGTGGGTTTGGGCAAGCAACAGCTGCCATGTCCAGCCCTCAGGAAAAGCTCCCGCGCAGCAGCGCTGGCGGCTGCCCCGTGCTTTCAGGGACGGCGGCCTTGCCTGTTCCTGGACGTGAGTAGGCCGTGTGGTCATGTGTTCTGCATCTGCCTTCCTGCTCAGCGCGGGAGTCATCTTGCTGTGTCCAGTTGGTTCCTCTCGACCGTGGGGCACAGTCCACGTGGGGACCCGCACTGTGTCCGTGCCCTGCTGCGCACTGTGGGTGTCAGCTTTCGGCCGCACGGCCAGGGCTGCTCTGACCCCTGACAGGTCCTCACTTCCCTCGGTGGATGGTGGCGTTGCTAAGGGGTATGGTAAGGGTGTGTCTAACTTTTTAGGAAACTGCAAAATGTTTTGCTGTGTATGATTTTTAAAATGTATGTTAGGATCTAGGTAGTAAGTTTTTTTCCAATCACAAGCAAGATTACTGAAAATTCAGAGACTGGAAAACGATGCCTCCTGTCGGCATTTTCTTCCTGGGCCGGGTCGGGGTCAGCAGGTGGCCGGCGCAGGGGCACCAGGCCAGGCTTCGTCCCGTGGTGGGAGCCCACGGGCGCTTCGTGTCGAGTGTCCCTTCCCTGCGTGCTTGTCCTCAGCGGCCGGGCCTCGTGGAGAGGTCTGGAGCGCAGGCTGCTGTGGCACCGCCCGGTCTGGCTCCCCCCTCGCCGCTCTCACTCTTGGAGTGTGGGAGCGCCCACGTCTAATGCCCCCTCCAGGTTCACAGATACAAACGGCCTTTCCAGTGAGAAGGGCGGGGCCCGAGGGGGGCTGCCTGCCCAGTGCCCTTTTGAGGGGGAGCAGGCGGCCCGTGGAGAGCCAGCCCCTCTGCCCTCTGGGGGTGCCCCGCCTCCCCGATGGCCACCGCCACCCTGGTGAGCAGAGCAGGTCTCTGCTGCAGACGCCACTGCACGCAGCTGGCATGAAGCCCTGTGGCCGGGCGCCCCCTGGGAAAGCATGTGCTGCTGTGGTCGCCGTGCGCTGGGACGAGCATCCCTGCTGCTCGCTCCGAGTCCCCAGCTGCCGTGTGGGTCCTGTCCCCCTGCGTACGCAGCACCTGGGGCAGCTGGAGGGGCCGGGTGCCTGTGCTGTGTGGATGAGGCCATAGGGACCCCAGAAACCCACCCTGTGTGCCCCTGTCACTGTCACTTTGGGCCTCCTGGGCCGTTTCTCAGCTGTGAATCGAGGGGCGTGGGGGGGCGTAGGGGTGTGGCGTCTCCAGAGCGACCACATCTGAGAAGCATTTTCACGTTCTCTTTGCGGAATTTAACTCCCGGCCGGTCTGCCTGCCTCATCAATGCACATTTCTTTAGCACCTTTGTGTGCCGGGCACGTTCTCTGCGGGACGCAGCCCTGAGGGAGCCGTGCTGGCTCTTAGTAGGGAGGCAGCGCACAGGCCACCGGCACTGAGTCGGGGCGGTGGGTGGGCCAGGAGGGGCCCCCTCACTCCATGTTGTTCTCTCGCTAGCCACTGCCTACAATTGTGTTTTCTGGGGTCTGTCCCACTCTGCTCCCAGGGGCTTTCGTGTGCGGGCAGAGCCTCCCACCGAGATCACTCAGGCCACGTCTGGGCATGAGGGAAGGAGGGGTGAGTGGTGGGAGCGGGAGCTGGCGCCCGTTCAGCGCCCTCCTCTGCATCCCCTACCCTGTTGCGGTTGGTGATTAACGTTCGGTTCTGTGGTGGTGGCTGGGTCACCTGGCACAGGGCTGGCTTGAGGAAGGCCTCAAGTGTGGACAGGTGCCTAGGCCAGGGCCAGCTGCAGTGACGGAGAGACGTCGGGTGATGCTGGCCCGGCACGGGAGGGGGCCTGGGACCCAGCCCCAGCCACTGCGACAGGCGCTCCCAGGGGTGGCAGAGCAGACAGGTGACTGGCGATTGCCGGGAGGCCGGTGGGCCGTGTAGGCGTGTGCTTGTGGGACGTGGGGTCGGGTTGGATGTGAGTCTGGAGACCTGGACACGCCCCTGACCTGGGCACTGCCCTGCCAGCATGTTCTTTTCAGTTGGGTCAGACCCCATTTTCGACAGAATGTGCACATGGCACGCTTTCCCTGGTGCTTGTAGCTTGTTGCGGCCACAGGGTGCTGTGGCCAGAGATCCATGGGACCACGTGCCATGGGCCCTGAGCACCCCTCTACCGTGTTGCTTCCCAAAGTCAGCTCTCCCCAGACCGGTTTCAGGGACGTGGTTCCTCTTGGCTGGGCGTGCGCACTTAGTGTGGCACCGCCCCTTAGTGTGGGTGACGGAGGCCCTGGGGAGCTCCTGGGGCAGAGTGTGTCACACAGACGTCACCACCTGGGAAGGGTCTCCCACCCCAGCGGGTCCACAGGTACAGTCTCAGCCCCGGGGGAGCCCACGGCACCGGCGGAGTGTTGGCACTGCCCTGGTTGTCATCTGGAGCCACGGGGCGTGGCCGTGGGGCTGGCAGGTGTCGCCCTCTGGTTGCCTGTGGTTCTGCCTTCTCACCACTCGCCTGTGACTTCTGCATTTGTAAGAGCTCCTCTCCCACGATGCACGTCCGGAATTTCTTTCATTCGTGCAGCAAGTAGTGACTGTCTGCCAGCCCCTGTTCTGGCGCCAGAAACGCGGTGGGCACGAGATCCCTGCCCTTGACACCCCACGTTCCAATGTGAGAGCCGGACCGGTGTGCCCGCCTAGTGCTGCTGACGTGTGCTGGATCGGGAGTGACACGGGGACGGGCGTGGGGCGGCCAGAGACCTGCTGGGAGCCGGCGACTGGGCTGTGGGCTGAGAAAGGGTGTTCCAGCCGAGTGCGGCAGGTGTGAGACTGGGACGCGAGCGTGCTCAGGGTGCTCGTGGGTGCCCGGCCACGGCCAGGAGGCAGGCGGGCTGCGGTGCGGGTGGCAGGTAGAGGGCAGTCCTGGCCCAGAAGGGGCCTCCAGCACGTTCTCTGCAAGACACAGGGCCCAAAAGGGATTCTGAGCGGAGGACGGTGGGGTTGGACCACGCCGCGTGGAGGTGGGGCTGGAGTGCTGAGCAGGAGCAGGGGCCTGGCGAGAGACCCGCTCGGCTGTCTTGCGGGCGCAGCCTCTAGACTCTGCTGATGGGCGGGTGCGGGGCCGAGAGCCTCTGAGAGCTGGGGGTGGAGCAGGCCTCTCCCGGGCTGGGGCTGGGCAGGGGCCAGTCCCCGCAGGACTGTCCAGTCAGATGCTTCCAGGTAGGAGCTTAGCGAGGAGTCTGAGCGAAGTGGCTTCTCCTCTGAACTTTCATCGCAATGTGCTTGACATGTAGTGAGCTGCCCGTGTTCCAAGGGCAGTTGGTGAGTGTGGACACATGTATGTGCGTGCCCATGAAACCTCGGCCCCGCCAAGGAGAGGAGCACACTGTCACCCCCAAAGGTTTTCTGGTGCCTTCGAGTGACACTGCACCCCAACCCCAACCGCGACACGCTGCTGTGGCAGATCCTGCCGTGCCCTGGAGTGGTGCGTACATGGAATCACCCACCTTTCGCTCCGCACAGCCTCACGTCTCAGGGTTCATCTGCGTGGCTGCGTGCCTCAGTGGGCTGCTCACGTGTGGCTGAGTGGTGGGACGCGTGGGCAGCGGTTTGTGCATTTACCTGCTCGTGGGTGTGTGGGTCGTCTCCCTCTCTACTGTCACAAGTCCGGCTGTCCTGAACATGCGCGCAGGTCTTTGTTGAGCACGTGCTTTGTGTTCTTTTCGTTAAACACGCAAGTGTGGAGCGCCTGGACCACGTGCTGGGCATGTGTCTAACATCCTGAGAAGCTGCCAGTCGCCTCCTGCAGAGGTCGGCCATCCCGTCCCACCCGCAGTGCATGGGGAGGAGGGTTCCTGTTTCTCTGCAGCTGTGTGGGCTCCGGTGCACTCGTTTCTTTAATCCCAGCCATTCTCGCGGCGTGTTGTAGCATCTTGTGGTCTTACTTGGCGATTCATAAACAACCTCGAACGTCTCTTCACGTACCTGTTCTGCTGATCAGATTTTTCGTTTGGGGAGGTCTTCAGTCCCTTGCCCATTTTTGTTGGGCTATTTGTCTTGCTGTTGAGTTGCGAGAGGCCACTGTGTGTCTTGGGTACAAGTCCTTCGTCAGGTGTGTGTTCAAAGAATGTCTCCTGGCCTGCGCTCGCCGTCGTGGCGGCGTCGGCTCACCAGTGTGTGGTGCTTTGTGTTTTGCGCTGGGTGCCCAGTGTCGCTGTATCTTCGAGTTCACCCGTCTGAGTTTTCGCATGTTCCGTCTGCAGTCGGCCTTGTCTGGGGTGTTTTTCATCTCGGATGTCTTGGCTTCTGTATCTAGAAGTTCAGTCTGGACCTTTAGAAAAGTCTTCCTTACCCTAAGCGTTCTGCGTCCCTCGGCTTTCTGAGCAGACGCACGGTGGCCATGGGGCTGTAGTGCTGTGTCTGCTGATTCTGTCCGTCGGCCACTCGTGGGGCTTTGTGGACTCATTTGACTATTAACGAGGGGTTGTCTTCCTTTCTTCCCTGAACTCTTGGTAATTTTTATTAGATGCAAGACATTGTGAACTCTTTTATCTAAAATTTTTTGATGTTTTTTTCTTCTTTGAGATCCAAGTAGGGTAAAGATGTGAACTCTGCTTTGCGCTGCGTATTTTCTCTGTGTATAAATGTTCTTGAGCTTTGTTCTTTTCTCAGTTAAGTTCCTTGGAAAGGGACCGAGACCCCAGCTGTGAGTCCTGGACTCGGGAGCGCAGCGGACCCCGCGGTCGTCCCTGCTGTGCAGACTCCGTGTCGCGGGCGCCGTCCTCTGTGCCCGATGCCCATCCAGCGTCACGGGAGCCGTCACGTCAGGTGTTTTGTCCAGCGGTTCGTTGTTTCCTGCAGGGGGTAAGAGCCAGTCCCTGTTCCTCTGTCTTGACCAGGAGTGGACGTCCCCACAGGAGGTTTGTCTTCGAGGGTCTCGTGTCGGGCAGGCTCACTTGCCGGCGTCTACAGCGGCTGCTCTGTGACTGGTCAACTGACGTGAGGGTTCTTTCCACTCAGTTGACTCTGAAATCCGAGGTCTGCACACACTCAGGGAAACCGAGGTTTTGCGACTGCTCCCGTTCCCCACGCTGCGTGGCGGTTTGTTCTCTGTGACGTGAGGAGGCTTGGGCTCTGTGGGGGCAGAGGGAGGCGCCTGCTCCCAGCACTCAGAGTCCCGTTTCCGTCTGCCCCGCAAGCGGCCGGTCCCACGCTGCCGGTGTTGGGGCTGTCCGCTGCCGCGCAGCTGCTTACACCCGCTGCTTCTGCCGTCCCGCTGCGCTTCCGTCCTGCCCGCGTCACCAGCTGTCTGTCCACTGATCAGACTGTCTCATGTTGCCCGGCCAGCCAGGCGTCTACACCGCTGCAGCTTGTGGGCACCCCCAGCAGACGCCCCAGCGGGCGGCGCTGCGCTGCGCTGCCCCGAGAGCAGGACTGCAGGGCCGCGCTCTCTCTAGTCCTTCCCTTGGCCAGACGAAGCCTGGACCTGCCGGGTGGGAAGGCGACATCCCCACACAGGCAGAGGCAGAAGACGGGCTCAGGCTAGCAGAAAACGGAGGGCGAGCTTCTCACTGCCGCCGGGAAGGGCGCGCATCTCGGATGCAGGGTCTTTGACGGTGAAGCACGCCCTCCCTGCTTAGGAGTTTCGTGTGATTTTAGAGAAATGATTGCAGTCACCAGTGGTTGTCATCATTTAGACTTTCTTTTAAAGCTAGGCACGTGCTTCATGAAGTGCTCATTTCCTGGGTTTCATGACAGCCTCCGGAGCATGTGTATTTTGCTTGGAGGATTAGGAAATTAATAATTAGGAAATTAGTAACACCACTCCTGCCTGGGAGTCCCTCCCGCATACACCTGCCCCCGCCCAGCAGACGCTCGGGAACTGGGAAGCCGTGGTAAGATTTGGGGCAGCAGTGGTTTCTGCCCCCGTAGACGTGGTTCCTGTGGGCTGTTGCGTGAGGGGGATCAGCACGCAGCCATGGTGTGTTTCTCCACCCCGAGGAAGCTTTCTGTCAACATCCACAGACCCCAGCTGCTGGTGCCCCGCGGCCTGGACCCGGGTCTGTCCACTGTGGACTGGGGGAGGTCGCTGGTCCACGAGGCTCTTGGGCTTTGCTGTCCTAGCTGCCCGGTTTCTCTGGCATGGAAGAGAAGTGACAGGTGTGGTTTCTGTGCAGGGTCACGGAGGGCAGTTACGTGGGGGTCACCGTGGCCCTGCCCTCCTTCATTGTTGGCCACAGACACTCAAGGCACACAAAGAAAGACACCTGGGCAAGCCCCTTGGGGACTCGGCATGGCGGCGGTGCGCCAGGAGCACAGCATGGAGACTGTGCTGAGGGCAGGCTGTGCTCGCGCAGGAGTGAGCTCTGTTCAGTCCACAGTGCCGTGCCGCGTCAGCCGCTGAGAAGGGGTCATGCGTTTATGTCGAGGCTGACATTGGAGAGCGTTCGTGTGTCCTGGTGGGTGACAGCCCGGCCCCACCCCCACCCCGTCTGTGACTGGCCTGCGCGTAAGTCGCCAGGCCAGACAGCTCTGGCTGGCCGACGACCTAAGGGAATGGTAGGAGCGTTGCTGTTCTCTGCCAGGCCTTGCAGAAGTCTGTCCTGCGCACCCTCAGCTGAGTGTTTGGCCAGATGCTGAATTGGGTCCCTGTTCGTGTTTCTAGAACCCTTTCTCTGTGCAGCTCTGTCCCGTCTGGTGCACAGCGCTGCACACTGACGCAGCCCTCGCAGACCCAGGGGTGGTCCCTGCCACTCAGCTTCCCCAGACCCCGCGCCCGCTCTCCTTCCCTACTGCGGTCTGGGACGCGGGGTGACTGTGCTTGTCTCACGCACATTCCTGTGCTCGTGGCCTCTGCCTGTGCTGCCTGCCGCCCGTGGTCTGAAGCTTTGTCCGTGCTGCCCAGGAACAAGCTGCAGAGGTGGCGGTCGGTCTGGTGTCAGCCCGTCTGCCATGGGTGGAAGTGGAACACTCTTCCTGTTTTATTTACAAAACCTCTTCCTTTCCATCCTCTACTTTTACGTTGCGCGAGTCTTTTTGTTTTCTGGTTCATGCTTCATTTAAAAAATGGTTCACCTCTCATTTCTGATTCTACTTGGACTACTTTTGCCTCTTTTCGGATCTTAAGTCACTTTGTTTCTGTGATGTTCTAATTAGTGGGTTACAGTCTTCATCTGTTCTGTGTGTGTATCTTTCTGGAATGTTTTAATTGTCAACGGGGGTGTCGTTGTCCTCTTTACTCTCTTCGATTTTCACTGGACTCCGCCATGAGACTTTTTCCTGCTTTTACATGCACGAGCCTCCTGCCCCGAGGAGGGTGCAGGTGCGATTGCTGTGCTGCCTCCGCAGCTCCGGAGCTCCCTCTTCCGTTGTCTGCACAGAGGCGTCCCGTTGCTGGAGGGGTTGGTGAGGTTGGAGCCATCCCTGTGCTGACGTAGGGCTGGAGACGTCGCGATGAACTCACGCCGGCTTGGCGTGGCTCCAGGTGTTTGCATGTAGGTGGAGGTTTAAGCACATAGGTGTGCATGCACACGTGGCTCCCCATGCTCTGCGAGGGCCCAGCGGCAGTGACACCCTGTAGCAACAAGCCCACCTAGCACTAGATCTCGGTTTTCAATAATCTCCAATAAAAGCAACCAGGGCTCCTGGGAGAGGGGGCTGATCTGGGGCCTGGGCAGGGCCTGGGGTATCCCGTGGTGCCAGAGAGCTGCTGACGGGCACGTCAGAGGGACGTGGGAGCCAACTGGAGGAGCTCCCGTGGCCACAGACGGAACCGTGTGGTTAACAAAATGAGGCAATGTTGCATTGTGACTCAGCGTAACCTAGACACCCACGGGTCCATCCTGGCGTACGCAAGGGATTGCGCACGTAAGTCAGCGAGGGAGAAGAGGCAGAATTCCGGGCAATGCGCGGGGACCCTCGTGGAGGGAGGGCCAGGCAGCACCTTGCGGAGGGCGCAGCTCCCCACCCCGTAATGTGGGCCACGCGTGGCGACCTCCTCCCAGAGGACGCAATGTGGACAGGGGCATGAGAGCATCTTCCCGTGTTCAGTGGAGGGACCTGAGAGACAACAGGGCAGTGCCGGCCGTGCATGGTCAGCTGCAGCCCGGGCCCCGGATGGGCCGTGGTCTCCCCGCCAAACCCACAGCCCAGCCTAACCCAACCAAGGGGCGTCCTACACACCCAGCCAGGCCCCACGGCTGCCTCAGAAATGTGGAGCCTAGAGAGACGGGACAACTCCCCATCACGGGGAGTCCTGGACGGGGCCCTGGGACAGAGACGGGACATCCGCATCAGTCTGCGCTTTAGTTGATAGTGACGTGTCAGCGTTGGTTTGTTCGTTGTCCTAATGTGAGGGGTCGACAGTAGGGACAGTGGGTGGGGATTCTGTGCTTCCTTTGCAACTTCTGTAACGATTCTGAAACTAAAAGCTTATTAGAAATAAAACAGTCTCTCGCGCCTGTACCTCTGTGCGTCCTGCCCCGTCTGTTTTGTCCTCTCCTCTCGCCCTCTTCTGTGTTCGCTGCCCTGGCTCTGCCCTGAGTGTGCTTTGGCCGTCCCTTTTCTAGGGTGCGAGAGCCGGGCTGTGCCCGCACCTGCCTGGGCCCTCTCCGTAGCCCACCTGGAGTCTGCGGAGCCCTCCTGGTTGTGCTCCTCCTCCCGGCTGTGCTCCTCCTGGCTGTGCTCCTCCTGGCTGTGCTCCTCCTCCTGCCAGCCGTGTTCCTCCTCTTGCCTGTGCTCCTCCTCCCGGCTGTGCTCCTCCTGCCTGTGCTGCTCCTCCTGCCAGCTGTGCTCCTGCTCCTGGCTGTGTTCCTCCTCCCGGCTGTGCTCCTCCTGCCTGTGCTCCTCCTCCTGCCTGTGCTCCTCCTCCTGGCTGTGCTCCTGCTCCTGCCAGGCGTGCTCCTCCTCTGGCTGTGCTTCTCCTGTGCTGCTCCTGCCTGCTAGAAATGACCCACAGTGTCGTTAAGAAAGCAGTCAGACGTTGTAAATCGTCTCGGCAGGGTGAAACCTTTATTTTTGGTTAGAAGGGCGCCCAGTGGCGTTAGAATAGCCAGCGCGGTGTCATGTGGGTTTTTATCTTTTATTTTTAACGTAGACCTATGGCTGTGCCTCATCCCGTTGGCTGGGATCCTGACTGTGCCATTTGGTTTTTATCCGACTGGTTGAGGTGCGTTAAGGCATAGAGGAAGAGGAGG
>NW_012149474.1:335099-371614 GCF_000956105.1 Propithecus coquereli
CCTCCTGCCAGCTGTGCTCCTGCTCCTGGCTGTGTTCCTCCTCCCGGCTGTGCTCCTCCTGCCTGTGCTCCTCCTCCTGCCTGTGCTCCTCCTCCGGGCTGTGCTCCTGCTCCTGCCAGGCGTGCTCCTCCTCTGGCTGTGCTCCTCCTGTGCTGCTCCTGCCTGCTAGAAATGACCCACAGTGTCGTTAAGAAAGCAGTCAGACGTTGTAAATCGTCTTGGCAGGGTGAAACCTTTATTTTTGGTTAGAAGGACGCCCAGTGGCGTTAGAATAGCCAGCGCGGTGTCATGTGGGTTTTTATCTTTATTTTTAACGTAGACCTGTGGCTGTGCCTCATCCCGTTGGCTGGGATCCTGACTGTGCCATTTGGTTTTTATCCGACTGGTTGAGGTGCGTTAAGGCATAGAGGAAGAGGAGGTAGGGCTCTCCGTGTGGCGAGTGTTTGAAGCGGGCAGGCCGGGCAGGTATAGCAAGGTGTGTGGAAGTGTTCTTTGACATTTTGGCAAGAAGGTTAAGTTAAGGTTCTCTCTCCCTGTGTGCCAGCCGGGCCTTCTGCGCTTCACCCTTTCTCAGGCTTGCAGCTGCCCAGCGCCCCTCCCTCCCCACCCCTCTCTGGTGGGGGCTCCCTCTGCACATCCCTGTACCAGCCTGGTGTTCTCAGGACAGCCGCAGAGCTGGGGTGATACTCGTGAGACCGCTGGGCCCCGCCGCAGGCTTCAGGGACCCTGTGTGCCCCTCCCCTGCGCTCGGTCCCCAGCTTGGTGTGGTGGCTCTGGTGTGCACCCCTCCCTCTCCCCGACTCTCGGCACCTCGTCCTGAGGTTTGTGTACCAACTGTCCTCCGTCCAGGTCTCCCCTCAGCACCACCCTCCCCCAGCACGCAGGCTGCCCCGCCTTCCCCGCACCGTGCCCCTGGCCCGGCAGGCTTCGTCCTGCTCCTCAGTCCGGGCGTCTTGGTGTCCTACACCCTTTGCCCACCCTCCTGTCCACGGAGCCTCGCCTGGCCTGGAGCGAGGCCACATGGCTGTCCCCCCGGGCCTGCCGTGACAGGCAGCAGTCGTGAGTGTGGTGCCCGGGTCCTCGTGACACCACAGCGCGTGGGACAGCCTTGCCATGGTGGAGGACGCCTGCCAAGCTCGTGGGACAGGGTGGTGGTGTCCTGCCTGTCCTGGCGTCCTGGGGCTCACCAGGCCATCTGGTGCACAGAGGTGATTCTGCTCTGCTCTCGGGGCTGCAGGGCTGGTGCCGCGGGGCAGAGGAAACCGTGTGCCGCTGCGCTGGAAGCGGGGGAGCCAGCCAGGGAGGCTCGCCACCGGAGCCAGGAGTGTGCTCTGTGTGCGGGAGTGAGCTGGTGTCTCGAGGGATGCGAGCCCACCTCCCTTTGCTGCTGCTTTCTGAACGGCTCTGACCGTCGGGTGCTTCTGAACAAACAGGTGTTTGGTCACGGTCTGAGAGGTGAGGGCCAGAGACGCTGGTCTCTCCGTTGGCTGGAAGCACAGGAATTGCGGCTCGTCGCGGGCCCTGCGGCCTCTCACCGCAGCAGGGTCCAGACTGAGCAGGGGTGATGCAGGGCTGTCCTCTCAGGCGCGTTCCTTTCCAGGACTCAGTGGTCTCCTGTGTGCAGACAGCTGCAGAAAGGCCCCCGTGCCCCGTGAGAGAGTGTCCAGGTGTGTCTGTGGGCTCTGCATGCCCGGCCAGCAGGCCCACTGTTGCAGGGGCAGCTCTGCCCACGCCAGCTCAGCGCCCTCTGGACACCAGGCGCTGGTCATCCCCTTGTCCCGCCACAGCTCTCTGATGCTGACCCACTGCGGGGCATGCCCCGCCTTTCCATGAGTCCCCCACTTGGGGCGCCCAGCTGAGCGCACCATCCGAGGGCACAGCCCAGGACTTCTCTGATGGGTCCTTCCCACAGCCTGGCACCGGGACCGCTCCTCCCCCCGCCTTGCTGCAGGCACTGGCCACGCTCCTGCCCTGCCCTTGCCACTGTGAAAAGGCCAGTCGTTGTAACCAGCCGTGGTGGCCTTTGCCTCTGTAAAGGGAGCAGCTGTTTGTCTCGGCCAGGCATCCTCATTGGCCAGGGAGCAAGGGTGGCGGCCGTGGCAGCGGGCGCTTGGCAGGCACTTGCGAGTGCCACTAGCTGGTGCTCCCGCCCTGCACCCCCCACGTCATGCCTGGAGACCACTGCAGTCTCCCTGCAGACCGAGCCCCGCTTAGCCAGCCCCCCACACCTGGGCTCTGCTGCAAATCGGTGCTCCAGGCAGTCGGCAGAGTGCTCAGGTAACACCTGCCAGCTGGACTCGGGGCCGGGGTGTGGGTAGGCGTCTGTTGACTGTCCCCAGGAGTCCGTCTGGGAGGCAGTGGACTGTGTCTGTGGCCACGCAGCAGGCTGTGCTGGGCAGGTGGGTGGGCTGCCCAGGGAGGGCTGGGATGGCTGGTGCCACCCGGCGCAGAGGCAGCCGGTAGTCCCGGGGCCGGCTTCACGGCTGCCTGTGTGCACTGCCGTGGGGGGCTGAGGTCGGGCTGGAGCTTTGCTGAGCGGATTTTCCTCCTGCTCCTCTGTAGGGGGGGTGTGGCTGAGCGGGTCTGGGTGGAGGCAGCCCCACCAGTGACCATCCCAGCTGCGCTGCATCTTGCCGACACAGGAGCCCACTGGGCGCAGGGCCTTTGCCACCAGCAGGTGTCTGGCCTGTTCTCCCAGCCACGGCTGCTTGTGTCCTGGGCAGGGGCTTCAGCCATCCGAGGCAGGGTGACCGGAGCCTGTCCTTGAGGCCCGGTCCAGAGGAGGGTCCTGGGGCTCCCGGGCTCCTGCTTGTTGCTGTCGGGAAATCCATTTCTGACCTGGGCTGGCACCCCCCGAACCACCCAGGCCGTCTTGGGGGCGTGTGGGAGACCCGGGTGGGGCTGTGGTTCCCGGAGCCTGGGCGCCTCTGTTGGGCGGAGATGGTGCTTGGGCCGGCCGGTGGGAGTCGGGGGCCCTGCCGCAGCCCCCTCAGAATGTGTCATGTTGGAGTTTGCTCCTTCAGCGTGGGAACCTTGCGCTGCCTGTCATCTCAGCGGGTCCTGATTCTGGAAAAGAAAGTGAACAGCTCTTCCTTGCTCGCTCATCACCGCACCCCGTGGGGCTCTTGCTGAGGGTCTCAGGTAGCGTCTCAAGAGGTGGCTGCTGGGTTCTGGGGTGTGTGTGTCTCTGTGCCTCCGACCGTGCCTGGCACCTCCAGCTCTGTGTCGCTGTCAGTGGCGTCGTTGCTGTGTTTTGCGAGAGGGCTTACCGTGAGCAGTGGAGACCAGAGGGCTGACCTGTGGGCCTTTTGGATGGTCCTGCCGGAGGCGAAAGTGTGGGTTTTGGAAACATGTGGCGAGCTGGTACCCACAGGCTCAAAGCAGGAGTAATGGCCAACACAGGTGGCGTGTAGAAGACTGTGCCGGCATGTGCATGTGCACGCATGAGGCCCAGTGCTGGAGCCAGCTCCGTGGAGGGTGAGGAGGCTGGAGTGACTTGTTGAGACGCCTGGGCAGAGCTCCGTGGGGAGGCAGAGGTGGCGGCTCCTGCCCCGGCGACCAAGAGGGTCTCACGGGAAGGTCAGGAGTCAGCCAGGCACCAAAGAAGGAACGGCCTACTTCACGGGGAGAGCTGTGCCCATCAGCATGCCCGAGCGTGGCAGCGCGTGGGTGACCGTGCAGTCAGCGGTGCACCGAGGTGTCTGCAGGGCTTCTGCGCTGTCCTGGCCTCTCCCTTCCAAGTGGGTCCCCTGTGCAGCGGGATGGTGGCTGGAGAAGCTCTGTCTGAGAGTGCTGGCCCATTTCGGGGTGGGCAGTTAAACCCTCCCAGGGGTCCCTCCGCAGCTTCCAGGAGCCAAAGCCACGAGGGTCTTCCTGCCGCTCAGCCTCTCAGGCCCATGATGGAAGTGGGCAGGACCTGGTGGAAACACCCTCCAGGAGGAGTTCTTCATGCGTGTTCAGGCTCCTCCCAGACCGCTTCTGAGAAACGGGTGCCGCACAGCCGGGGGGTTTGAGAGCTGCTCTCCCTGCAGGCTGCCAGGTGGTGGGTGACAGGATGGAGCCTCAGGGCATTTGGGGGCTGCTGGTCACCGGGGTCTCTGCCTGGCGGGTCTTGGGGAAGGCAGCTGCTGGGAGCCTTGACTGCAGGGCTCAGGGCCGCCGAACCAGCACGGACTCCTGCCCTGGCCTCCCGGTGGAGGCAGTTGAGTGGGGCCGCGCTCCTGGAGGCGCAGGCTGTGCTCACACCAGCCCTTCTCTTGTTTCCACCCACATAGCCCCGGGAAGGTTGGGTGTTGGAGCAGCCTTGGGCCTGTCCCTACCCCTCGATGTTGACCGGGGGCAGGAAGCGGCTGGCAGTGGTTTGGGAGGTCACCGCCCGGTTTACTTTTTCTTCTCAAGACCCTGTGCCCTCGAGGGGAGCCTTCCACACGTCCTCGGGTCCCTAGTGGCAGCCCCTCGACCTGCTCTTGCCGACCCCAGACCCTGGCGTCTCCCACCTCCCTCGAGTGCCTCTTGGGCCCGCCTTGTGCCCCTTCCGGGCAGGCGCAGCACAGGGCCAGCAGGGCCAGCCGGACTCTGAGGAGGGGGGGTCCCAGGGCCAGCCCTTCGGGGGGCAGGCCTCAGAATGGGGCGTGCAGCCCTTCTTTCAGCGCCCACACCCGCCCACTGGCGCAGCTGACCCTGGTGCTGTGCTCTGGGGACCACCAGCCCCCGCCCAGCACACGAGGACAGGCCCACGGCACCCCATGCCCGGAGTGCCTCCCTCCTTCTCGGCCATGGGGCGGGGCCAGCCGAAGTGCCGGTGCTGGTGGAGTCGGTGCCTGCGGCGTGGCCTGTGGCGCTGGCTTGTGTCGTCCTTGGCTCTCAGGCTGGGCAGAGGGGACTCGGAGCCCTTCCCCAGCTTCCTGTGCCTGGGGCTGGGCGTCCTCCCATGAGGAGGCCATGTGGCTGGCTGTGGTCATCGGGAGTATGCTGCACCGACCCTCCCGGCCTGTCCACTGCCTCCCCCGACGCTCCTGTTCTGGGAGGCCAGCGGGCACAGCATCACGGGTGCCACTGGCCGGGATGGGGAGTGTGATATTCGGCAGATATTAAAGGGCCAGGGGAGTTGCCAGGCCTGGCGTAAGATGCACGCGTCAGCGGAGGGGCCCAGCTGGTGCCCAGGAGTGGAGCGTGCAGACCCCTGCAGCCGTCCAGGCACCAGGGCAGGAAGAGAGGCGAGGCCAGGGGTCGTGTGGAGACAGTAAGAAGGCGATTCCAGCGGGGCCAGCGCCTGTCCAGTGGCCGGTGCGTGGCAGGTGGGGCCCAGCCTCAGACCCCACCTGTTGGCTAGGGGGGTCACGTGGGGCTCCGCACAGGTGACCACTCTGCTCTGGGAGTCGCAGCAGCCCTGTGGCTGGGCTGAGGCCTGGCGTCCACTCCCTGGCCCTTTGGTGCAGCCTCCGTGCTGCCCATGGCCAAGGCCCTGCTCCCAGCACTCCCTCCACGCCCAGGGTCTGGGCCTTCTGTGCCTGTGGAGTCACAGCCAGCAGGGGGAGGGCCAGGGCAGTTCCCCAGGGCACACAGGCCAGCACTGGGCCCGTGCTGGCCATAGCTCCCTCCAGAGCCTATGTTCCCGGGGAGGGGGCTCAGACTTCGGTCCTCCCGCCGGGCGAGGTCGAGAGTGACTCAAAATGGAGTGTCATGTTCCGAGGTCTCGGGCTCTCTGTCTGAGCTGTCGTGGCCGCTCAGCAGGAGCTGAGCCCAGTGTGTGGCTGGCTCAGGCGGGACGAGGTGTGCGGAGAGCTCAGGTGGGGGCCCGGGGAGAGCCTCCCCTGCAGTGGACGCCCAGGGCACGGCCGGCAGAGGCCAGGGCTGCGGACAGAGCTCGGTGCCATGCCCCATGCGCGGCGGGGACCCCGAGTGCCCGCAGTGTATGGCACATCCGCACCCCAGGACACGAGCCGGGTGCCCCAGGCTCGGTGGGCCCTGCCCCGGCCCTGCCTGGCTCTGGCTGCTCCCGGCGCCACCCTGAGGTCAAGCCCATGTCGCCTTGTAAGGCCGTGATCTGTGAGGAGCTGAGAGGGAGACATGTCTCTGGCATTCAGGGAGCGTTTTTCCTTCCTTTCTCTTAAATAAACTACATACAACTTTTCGAAACAGAAGAAAGGAAAAAAACCAGGGCAGGGGCAGGCTGTTGCGAAGACTTTTTACCCCCACGGCCCCAGCGTGGCCTCCCCAGGCCAGGGGAGGAGAGGGACCCACAGAGCTACAGGCCAGACCGCTTCCTGGCGCCCTGGAGCCTGGCTGGCCTCACCACCTTACATCCTCCTCAGGCAGCCAGGAAGGCAGTTGCCCAGCATGCCCCGGCGTGAGGCCTGCGCTGCGTCTTCCCTGGGGCAGCCTTGGAGGCTGGGGGCTGGGCCGAGGGCCCCAGTTGCTCCCTCCCCAGCCTCCCTGGCTTGGAGAAGGCCAGCTGGGGGGCGGCCTCGATGCAGACAGGCCGTGGCATCCAGGGAAGGTGCTGTTCAGGGCGGCTCCCGCCGGGCACTCACTGGGGCAGAGCCTCAGCCTTGGTGCCCGC
The DNA here is from genome assembly GCF_000956105.1 of Propithecus coquereli. Lineage (NCBI taxonomy): Eukaryota > Metazoa > Chordata > Mammalia > Primates > Indriidae > Propithecus > Propithecus coquereli. Next base: position 341,662 of record NW_012149474.1, read on the forward strand.
TGGGCTTGGCCGGGCCCCCTCCGCACCCACATTTGCAGTGAGTGGTCTGGGTCTGGCCAGCCGGGTGGTGACCACGCCGTCTCTCCCCTTCGCTCTCGGCAGGAAGTCGAAGGCGAAGCCCAACGGCAAGAAGCCGGCGGTGGAGGAGAAGAAGATGTACCTGGAGCCGGAGCACACCAAGTCCAGGATCACCGACTTTGAGTTCAAGGAGCTGGTGGTGCTGCCCCGGGAGATCGACCTCAACGAGTGGCTGGCCAGCAACAGTGCGTGGGCCGGGGGCACGTGGGGCCGCAGAGGCACAGCGCAGGCTGTCCCCCTTCCCCGTGGGCCCTGTCTCGGAGGACCCCCAGAGCTGGTGCCCAGCAGTGCTGCCTGCCATCCAGGGCCCAGCACAGACCGCAGCTCCCCAGCCGAGCCCCTGTGCTCTGGCTGGAAGTAGGGGGGACGGGTGGCCCAGCCTGGTGGCCTTCACAGCTGTCCTTCTCTTCTCTTCCAGCAACGACGTTTTTCCACCATATCAACCTGCAATATAGCACAATCTCTGAGTTTTGCACAGGAGAGACGTGTCAGACGATGGCTGTGTGCAACACGTGAGTGGCCACCTGGCGACGGCTGGTCCTCTGGGGAGGCTGGGTGGGCTGCGCGGCTCCTGTCCTCCCGCTCCCTCCTCACCCGGAGGCCTTGAGAAGTCTTGGGACAGGTTTGCTCCCAGCGTCCTCCTGCCCCTGAGGGGCGATGGGCTAGCCACGCAGGTCCCTGCGGGGCACAGGAGGTGCAGGAGCCGGTGGGGCTGATGGGCTATTTGTCCAGGGCAGGGACGTCTCCAAAGGGAAGGCCAAAATCTGGCCTCCTGAGACCATGGAGCCTGTGCCGCAGAACGCACTTCCGCGCTGGCTCCCTGTGAACCTCCTGTGGGCCCAAGGGCTGGGCTGAGCAGGCCGCCAGCTCCCCTCTGCCCCCGCTCACTTTGTGGAGCCCGGGGTGCCTTCTCTGCGAGCCCCTGCAGGCCTGGTGCTGCTGACTCTCTTCTGGAAGTGCGCGTCTGCTCCCTTGGTGCGCGGGCGTCTCTGAGCAGCTCCCAGGAGCCGTGCGGCACAGGCTTGCCGCCAGCTCTGTGCTGGGTTGGAGGTGACCATGGAGGCCGCGGGCGGGGGCTGACTGCTGGGGCTCAGCTGGGTGGTGCAGCCGCAGAGGGTCGAAGTCCCTTCCCGATGTCTCCTGGTTGTCAGGACGCTGCTGCCGAGAGGCAGACACCCGCGCTTGTGGACGCAGCTCTGAGTGCTGGCGTTGAGGCTCCCGGCCCAGGGAGAGGTGGTCCCCAGACAGCTGAGCTTGGCTCTCAAGAACTCACCCGGCCTCCGCACAGGCAGGTGGCAGTTGTCCCCTCGGCTCCAGCCCTGTGAAGCCCCCCGGTGTGGCCCAGCTTGGTTCTGGGTGACGTGGGGGCAAGTGCAGACGGCAGCCGGCTCTCCACTCCCGATTCCCCAGGAAAGTTGGCTGTCACAGCCAGGCACAGCCCAGGGAGGATGGAGACGAGGACGGCCTGCGTGGGCCCAGGGGCAGGCTGGACCTGGGGCGGGATGGTCTCTGTGGAGCAGACGTGGGGCAGATCCCGAGGCGGCAGGGGCAGTGCCCGAGGGCCGCGCACCAGCAGGGCTCAGGAGGACGCTCGCCGGCCATGGACTGGGGTGGGGCCGCGCTCTCCCCAGCCGCTCTGCCCCTGCACTGCTGTGTTTGTCCAAGAAAGGGTTTCTTGATAGAGCCTGGGGTTCGGTGGTCAGCAGACCTGCGTCTGGACGTTCGCCGTGCCACGTGTCCCTTGGAGAGCTGGGGCCGCCTCCCCGCAGCTCTCGGGTCTTCTCTGGCACCTTCCTCGCGGGGTGGTTGTAGATGTCTGAGAACTGACACGGTGTCAAATGCCTCCCTGGGCGTCGTCTGAGGTCGACGGTTAGAAACTCACTCACACTAGCTTAAGAGGACAGGGGCTTCTCAGGGGGCCTCAGAGCCACTTGCTGTCCCCAGACCAGCAGGTCTGCTGGCACGTTGCTACCAGAAAGGCTAACGCTGGAGTCCGGGGGGAGGAGCAAGTGCAGCGCCAAGCACATCTGCAGTTGCGGCGCAGAGCCCCCCTCCCAGAGACACAGACCTGCAGATTCAAGACGCCGACCCCACCCTGTGTCAGACTAACCCGAAGAAACGCGTGTGCAGGGGTGGGACAGCCGCACTGCTGCACGCCAGGGGCGAAGGTGCGTGGCCCTTACAGACGCTGGCTCGCGTGGCCAAGGTTCTCACTGGAAATCTGGAGCCAGAAGGAAGCCGCGTGTGTTTGAAGTGCTGAAAGAAAGGATTGGTCACCCCAGAATTCCATGTTCCAGGAAAATGTCCTTTAGGAAGGAAGGTGAGCCTCACAGTCAGCAGACCTACTCTGAGTCCTCAGACAAAGGCCCTTGCTTCGTCCTGAGGGCCACAGAGATGGAGTAGCATCTGCTGTTCTTCTCACGCATCGCTGAAGACACGTTTGACGGCTGCCAGCGGCTGCGAGGCCCTTGTCCGAGGGCGTGCAGGTGGAGGTCACGGGACAGCAGCCGTGCCTGTGTTCAGCCCAGTGCACCGTGGGGCTTCTCAGCACAGTGTGGAAGTTAGGTGTGTGTTCACGGTGCTTTGAGCAGCCTCTGAAAAGTTGTGTAAAGAGATACTCAAAATCATAATAGATAAAAGGGATACTAAAAATTTAAGTAGCCTGCAGGAAAGAGGAAACAGTACAAGGAATGAAGCCAGAAAACAAGGACGGCAACCATGCGTGCAGAGAGAGCCGCACGTGTGAGCGGCACGGACGGGCCACGTGCGAGACAGTCTGTGAGGATGACTTTCAGCAGGCGCCGGTGGCGTGGCATCTGTGGGGCTCGGTCTGTCTGGGGGCTGCTGTAGAACGGCCGTGGCCTGGGTGGCTTGCAAGCTACGGGGTTTTATTTCCCAGAGCTCTGGAGACCGCGCAGCCAGATCCAGCGTCTGGCGAGGGCCACTTCCTGGGTCACAGACGGCGTCTTCTCACCGGGTCCTCACAGGTGGGAGGGGCGGGGGTCTCTCTGGGGCCTCCTTCATGAGGGTGCTGATCCCTCATGATGTTCCGCCATGACGGCATCACCTCTGCAAGGCCCCGCCTCTGAACACCGTCGCCGGGGGAGCAAGGCTGCGACGCAGTGATCTGGGGACACAGACGTCCTTGTGTGGCGGCACTGTAAACGCAGCGGTGCGGGTGGGTTGCAGTGAGGGTGGAGGCAGGCAGCCCCAGGAGACACCGTGAGAGTTGGGTGCGGCTGCGGTTGTGCCAAATGAGCAAGGAAAGCGACCAGGGGTGAAAGGGTCACGTGTTTACAGAGGGCTCAGTGACCAAGAAGGAACGCTGACCCTGCACGTGCGTGTGCCGAGCAACAGAGCTCTCCGCACAGAGCAGACCGACAACCACGAGGGAAAGGATCCCACGATAGCTGCAGAGTTTGACATCCCCACCGCGACGGGTAGACCCCGGTGGACAGAAAGGCAGCAGGAACACACAGCCGACGTCACCTCGCCCAGCCACACCCAGCCTGCACCGCAGACGCCCGTCTTTCCAGGTTCGTGAGGAACGTCCCCCAAAATAAATAACATCCACACCCAGAGCCCTTAAAAAACTTTAAAGAGTCGAAATCATACGAGTTGTCTGACTGTAATGCCGTTAAACCGGCAGTCAGTCACAGAAAGGTAACGGGCACTTTCAAACACTTGAAAACTACACACTTCTAAATCCATGGGTCGGAGAGGACGTCTCAAGGGAAATGAGAAACTGCTTTAAACTGTATGTGAATGAAAATACAGCATCTCAGAGTCTGTGGGACACAGCAGCAGCAGTGCTTAGAGGGGGACTTATAGGATTCGATGCTTATTTTAGAAAAAGAATATCTCAACTCAATAATCCAAGCTTCAATCATAAGAAACTAGAAAAAGAGCAGAATAAACCCAAATCAAGCAGAAGGAGGGAAATAATAAGAGCAGCAGTCACTAAAACTGATTTCTGAAAACAATAGGGGAAATCAAGGAAACCAAAATATCATTACTCGAAAAGATCAACAAATTGACAAACCTTTATTTTAGCAGGGAGTAAAGAGAGAAGAGACAGATTGTCAGTAAGGGGAGAATCACTGTAAACCCACGGATGTTAGAAGGATAATGAGGAGGCGTTGCAAAAACCCCTGTGTGCACATAAATTCTACAGCTTAGGTTAAATGGACCAGTTCCTTTAAAACACAAAATACCAAATCTCAGCCAAGGCAGGCAACGCGACAGGGCAAGAGAAAGGATAACCTGCGTCCACATTGGAAAGAAGTGTCTTTCCTTATCCTCGGTTTCAGTCACCCGAGGTCACCCATGGTCTGAAAACGCTAAATGGAAAATTTCAGAAATAAATACTCCGCATGATTCAAAGTGCACGCCGTTCTGAGCAGCGTGTGAGGCTGTCGGCTGCGTCCCACCCGGGCGGCGTCCTCTCGTTGGCCACTTCCCAGCCTCTGGGTGTTGGGTCCCCACCCCAGGTCGCGATGCGCATGTTCACACCACCCCCACGGGACTCACGACGGCCCCAAGTGCACGAGGGGTGGCGCTGGCAATTTGGGGACGCTGAGGAGAAGCTGTCAAGCGCTTCCTTTAAAAAGGTGAAAGTTCTCAATAAGGAAAGAGAAAAGTTCTGTGCTGAGGTTGCCCAGATGTACAGTAGGAACGAACCTCCTCATCGTGGAGCTGTGAAGAGGGAGGAAGGAATTCTTACAAGCTTTGGTGTCACCTCAGGCTGCAAAAGTCACAGCCACAGTGCATCAGAGTGCTTGGTTAAGATGGAAAAGGTATTAAATTTGTGAGTGGAAGACGCTCAGAGACATGTTCTGGTTGGCGGCAGCGTGTTGAGCCAGAAACCGTTGAGCCTGTGCCCAGACTCCAGCAGGACCCCGCGGGGAGGGACAGCAGCGTGCACGGTCAGCAGCTGCCCTGTCCATCGTCATCAATCTCCTGCTTACGCTGCCTTTTCAGCCTTATCACAGGTGTGTTTAGGAAATCACGTGGTGTGCAGGGCTCGGTGCCGTCTGGTTTCGGGCACCCACCGGAAGACTTGCAGCGTAGCCCCGTGGATAAGGAGGGGCTGCTGTGTCCCTGTCTGCACGTGAGTTGAAAACCTCAAGAATTCTAGCAGAAAAAATAATAATAAATTTAGCAAGGTTAACACACAGAAATCAATCGTAGTTCTGTATGCTAGCAACGTATGATTGGAAACTGAAATTGGTTTTAAAAATACCGTTTACAATAATTCCAAGAGCAGCGAGATGCTTGGGTGTAAACTTACAACAATCACAAGATCTGTACCCTGGAAACTACAAAATGCTGGTGCAGGAAATCAAAGATCTGCATAAATGGAGAGACGTGGTCGTCAGCTGGAAGCCTCGACATACTGAAAATACGAATCTTCCCCAGATCAATGTATGTTCAATGCAATCCCAATCAAAATCCCAGCAGAGTTTTTGAGGACATAGACCAGCTAATTCTAAAATTTAAAAAGGGCAAAGTAACTGTAATAGCTACAACAATTTCAAAAACAGACAAGTTGGAGGAATCCCACAATTTTAAGAGTCACTTTAGAACTACAGTAATTAAGAGAGTTGATGTTGGCGAAGGAACGACATGTAGGTCAGTGGAACGACGCAGAGTCCAGAGAGCCCCAGACGTGGCCCTGGGAGTTCGGACACACACTGCAGAAGCTGTTCAGCGGGGAAAGGGTGGTCTTTTAACAGGTGCAGCTGGGACACTGGCCATCCATGTGCACACTGAGGACAAGGCTCCGGCTGCACCTCGCGTCTCGGGCAGAAGGTGTGAGACACTCACGCTTGGAGGACGCACGGGAGGAGTCCCCCGGACGCGGTGTCGGGCACAGCGCTTGCACTTCACGGCAGAGGCGCCGTCCATTGATGGAAAAGAGTCCTGAGGTTGGACTTCACCCCAGCGTAGAACTTGTGCTCTGAGAAAGGCACTTTTAAGGAAACACAAGCTGCAGGCTTCGAGGGAAAGTATCTTCAATCACAGACCCCACAGACGAGCATCGGAGTGTGCGAAGAGCTCTCACGGCTCATCAGTGAGAAAACAAACAGCCCAGCTGAGCGTGGGCAGAGGATATGACCAGCTCAGCGGAGAGGTCGGTGTGTGAGCGTGTGAGAGGATGCCCTGCAGCCGCGGCCCCAACCCCAGCCCAGGACTGGCACCAAGAGCTGCAGAGTCCGCCTCCGCCACCCCCTACCCGCTGGTGGAACAGGCCACACAGCAGGCGGTGAGCGCCCACTGCTGCCACTCCCACCGTGGTGCTTGCATCACCACCTGAGCTCCGCCTCCCCCAACCCCCCACCTCGTGGAAAACCTGTCTTCCATGAAACCAGTCTCTGGTGCCAAAAAGGCTGGGGCCCACTGCTCTGCAGCATTAGCAAGTAGAGAAATGCAGAGTCGGCCGTGAGGTGTGCGGTACCTGCTGGCACACCTGTTGGAAGCCAGGTGTGGCGAGGCTGTGGGCGGGGCAGCAGTTGGGGGGTTTTTGGGAAGCGAAGCCCACAGCTGCTGCAGGACCCTGTGACCTGCTCCTGGCGTCTGCCTGAGAGAGGTCAAAGCTCGTGTCTACACAGGACGCTGCACGCCGCGGCCCCTCGGTACAGGGTCTCAGCAGTGCAAGCTGTGGACACCCCGCAGCGTGGCTGGATCCCAGCGGCCTGGTGCTGAGTGAGAGGAGGAGCCGTGTGACTCTTCACGTGGGGTCTGTTCCTGACGACACCCCGGCGTGCCAGGGAGCAGTTGGCACGGCTGAGGGCCACGCGAGTTACCCTGTGCTGACGGTGGCCGTGGTGTGACCAGTCTGTGCCTGCCGTACAGTTCGCGCAGCTCGGTAGCACAGACGTGCAGTGCTGCTGTGTGATGAAAACAGGAAAGAGCTCAGAGGCTCTGTCTGTCGGCAGACAGGACGGTCAACGGTGTGCCTTATTGCTGTTCTTTTAAAATGTTTTGATGAAAGGGGGGAATGAGATGGGGGGTTCGTTTCCTTTTCTTTTTCTTTGGTACAGGTACAGTGCGGTGGCGTCATCACAGCTCACTGCAACCTCAAACTCCTGGGCTCAGGCGATCCTCCCGCGTCAGCTTCCTGGAGTGCCAGGGTCACAGGCGGGAGCCACTGTGCCCAGCCAGCTGGTGTTCTCTCTGGGACTTAAATTGAGGAAGTGTTTCGGTTTTTAAGCCCAGCCATTTCCCCTAATATGTCACACACCTGGGGACCCACAGGGTAGCTGGCGAGGGAAGGTGTGTCGGTCCCACATGCGGTTCCCGTGGGGCAGATGCCGTGAGGGTCTGACACGGCCCAGCGCCGTGGGAAGGCCCCTCCCGGGCCGCAGCCCTGGGCAGGTGTCGGCACAGGTCGGCAGTGTTACTGTACGGACGCGGTGCCCCTCCCCTCGCGCCAGCCCTCACGTGTCGTGCTTTCCCACCTGGAGCCGTCCTCAGCGCCTGCGGGCACACTCCGCATATCCGGTTTGTATTTTCTTCCCGAGGGGGGGTGCTGGGTGGGGGCTGCGCCGTGCACCTGGTGTATGGGGCTGGGGTGCCCTCGCCACTGTGGCCTCTCCCTAGCTCTGGTGACTCCCTGGAACCCAGGGTGCACGGCGGAGGGGCTTGCAGGCTGAAGCAGAGTGGTGCCCTCAGAGCCCCCTTCCCCGATGGTGGGCGATGTCGGGTCTCTGTGGAGGGAGGCCCCGGGCATGCCGGCGAACCTCCTCTGAAGATCCCAGCACCCAGGCCCTCCTGCTCCCACTGCCCGTCAGCCCAGCCGGCAAAAAGGGGCCTGCTGTCCTGATGCTGGGCCTGGGGGCAGGTGGGGCCCGAGTCCTGCTGGAAGGGTGGACCCTAGCTGTGCCAGCTCTCAGGGCATCTCCCCGTGGCGCTGGGTGAGCTCCACAACCCAGGCGTGGTGCTCACAGGCAGCCTCGGGGACCCCATCCTGGTCGGCACCCCTGCCCGGGGCCTGGTGAGGAGGGCAAGGGGGTGCTGGGCAGGGGAGGGTCTCTGGGGGGCCAGGCCAGGCACTGTTCCTGGCAGAGCCCACTGCGTCTTGCCAGGTTCCCGGGTGCAAATACTCCCCCACAGCTCGCCAGACCCACCTGTGTTGGGGGTGCGGGATCGGCCCACCCGGGGCTGCCTTGCTGACCGCCCCGCCCCACAGGCAGTACCACTGGTACGATGAGCGGGGCAAGAAGGTGAAGTGCACGGCACCGCAGTACGTCGACTTCGTCATGAGCTCCGTGCAGAAGCTGGTGACAGACGAGGACGTGTTCCCCACCAAGTATGGTGCGTGCTCCGGCGCACTGTGGGCCAGTCATCCCGGGTGGCGGGAGAGCCAGCCTGGGTGGAGGGCGTTCCCCGTACTCTGGGCCCCTCCTGGTCCCCACCTCCCACCTTGTGCACAGCGGTGGGCCAGCAGGTGGCGCCCGTGCACCCCAGCCCCTCCTCCTCCTCCTCCTCCTCCTCCTCCTCAGCCCCAGCTCTGCAGACAGCCCTGCCGTCCTGCAGGAACACGGGGTCCCCAGGCCCAGCCGCGGGCCCCAGGCCCAGCCGCGGGCCCCTGGGTGTGGAGGTGGCCGGTGCTGTGTCGGAGCACCTGGCCCTCGGGCAGCTGCGGCCCCCGAGGCCGAGCCCAGGGTGGGGGGCAGGTCACTGGAGGACCTGCTGGCGGGCGGAGGCCCTGGGGGAGCGGGCGGCAGGTGCGTGGGGCGGGTGGTGTCCGCGGGCCTGTGACGCTGCTGCCCCCCCAGGCAGAGAATTCCCCAGCTCGTTCGAGTCCCTGGTGAAGAAGATCTGCAAGTACCTGTTCCACGTGCTGGGCCACATCTACTGGTCCCACTTCAAGGAGACGCTGGCCCTGGAGCTGCACGGACACTTGAACACGCTGTACGCACACTTCATCCTCTTCGCCAGGGAGTTCGGCCTGCTCGACCCCAAGGAGACCGCCGTGCTGGACGACCTCACCGAGGTGCTGTGCGGGGGCGGGGCCGGCGGGGGCCCAGGGGCACAGAACCACGTGAAGGAGAGGTGAGCCCCCGGACACAGGTGCTCATGTGCAAAGAGACAGTTGCGTGTTCTCTCCATGCGTCTGCGTGTGTGCGCACACGTGCCTGGGCACGCTCGCCGGCGAGGTGGAGAGGGGCCCGGCGGCGTCGAGTGTGGGCCCCTGGGCCGTGCCGGGGCCGCGCCGTGTTGCACAGCTTCCCTGTTGGGGGGTGGGTGCCGTCTGTGGAGAAGACCGTGGATCCACCCATCCGTTCAACAGACACTTTCTGGACTGACGTCTTGAGTTTCTCCTCTGTGGGGTTTTCCTTTCTTTGGTCTTCCAGGCGGCCTCTGCCCTCCTGGGGCTGTGCGGGTGGGAAGGGCCCCGGGAGGTGGGTCTCCTGAGGGGCTTGCTTCGCAGCCTGGGCTGCTGCTCTGTTTTGCGGGTGGGGCTGCTCCCACAGACCCCTCCGCGCCTCTCGCCCCCTCCCGCCTCGGCAGGTCTCGGCTGTGGGTGGCTCAGCTGTGGGAGGCCCGGGCTGGCCCGCGAGGGTGCGCCTGCTCCCGGCACCCCAGTCGGCAGGCAGGTGCGGGATGGGGCTGCGAGGAGATGCGGCCGTCAGCAGAATCCGCTTACTTTAGTTCATCTGTTCACGCGTAATAAAGAGAATTCTCTCAGGTCAGAGCCTCGTGTGCGTCCTCTGCGTCTCCGAGGCCCCCTGACGCCGAGGGCCTGAGGTCGGGGGCCTGGCTGCTCCCTCCGGCGGTGGCCCTGGGGCAGGTGTCCAGCAGGGGCCAGCGGTGCCCCTCACCACAGGGTGCTGGGGGTCGCAGTGTCACCCGTCCCCTTCCCCCGGCAGGTGGCGGGACCCTGGGCTGTGGCTGCAGTTGTCGGGGGTTGGGGGGCACCCTCGGAAGGGCTCTGGGCCAGCCAGGCACGGGGCCTGCCGCAGGGGCCACTGCTGGCTGGCAGCGTGGCTGGTGAGGAAATGAGGGGGCCCTGGCTGAACCCGGGAGCTTGTCCGGGACCGCGGTCGGCTGAGAGGAGGGGGGCTCTGGTGAGGGTGAGGCCTGGCACTGTGCCATGACCGGGTGGCCTCTGCTGCTGCTGCGTCTCCGTGCCCTCCCAGCCCTCCTGTGGCCCTTCACCATCACCAGCTCTGGGCCAGCTGGGGTCAGAGGCCCCTCCCCTGCTGTGTCTCTCCCTCCCCTCCCCTGGACATCCAAGTGCACCCCGAGGTTTTCACGGCCTGGCCCTGCCGCCCTGACGAGGGTCCATGTGGTCACTTTGATCTGGGCTGTGTCTGGAGCCGGTCCCTGGGGACACAGGCCCCCCAGCTCATGTGCTGCCCCGACACTTCTCCTCTGTGCGTGGAAAGGACACCTGCAGGACTTGACCACAGGGGCAGGGCGTGGGAGCCTGGGGCACCGAGGGGACCTCCGGGGGAGGCAGCAGGGCCAGGTGGAGGTGAGCATGCAGCCTGGTGGCACTGTCCTCCCTGGCTAGGGGTGGGTGGGGAGCAGGCAGGACACGGCCTGGGCCTGTGTGTTGGAGGTGTGGCCTGGCTGCCCGGCAGAGGCCAGTGGGGGAGGCAGGGCGCAGCGGGGAGCAGCTGGGCTTGGTGGCTGATGGGCTGGTGGTGCCAGGAGGGCATGGAGGTTTCCAGCGGAGCTGCTGGATGGGGCTGGGCAAAGTGCGAGGAGGGACACATCTCCACGCGGAGCCCAGACGTCCTGGGGAGGCGTCCCGGGCGCTTTTGGTCACACTGGCCTCACACTCAGGAAGAAGCTGCGGGGTCCCCAGGGCAGAGCACGGGTCGTGAAGCCCGTGGACGTCCTCGGGCGGGACTCCTGCTGGGCTGTGAGCGGGTGGGCCGGCCATGGCCGCCGAGGGTGAGAGGGCAGTGCCCTGTGCTCTGCTGCCCGGCGCTCCTCGCTGCCAGACCTGGGGCTTGGGGAAGCCTTCCTGCCTCAGTGTCTCTGCCTGTGCGGGGGTGGCGGGGCAGCCCCTGGGTTCTGCCTGCGGCGAAGCCACAGCGATTGCTGGGAGGGCTCAGCTCAGGGGACAGTCGCCGCCCTGCCCCCGACAGTTGCTCGCCGCGCGGCCTCAGCCTGCCCAGTTTCGCTGTTTGCCTTCCGTCAGGCAGAACAGTGGTCCCCGGAGGTATCCAGGTCCTAATCCCTAGAACCTGGGAGCAGGTGACCCTCTGCAGCCAGGGGAATGAGGTTCCTCATCCCCTGACTTGGCACGAGGCGCCGAGCTGGGCTTGTTGGGGCGGCCGGTGTCGGAAGGGTCCTCACGTGTGGGCGGGGCCTCCTCGGTGTGGACATAGGAGGCCACAGGTCGAGCGATGCAGGCAGCTTCCGGGGGCTTGAAAAGGAAGGAAACAGATCCTCCCCCCGAACTTCTGGAAAGAACCGGCCCGCTCATTGTGAAGCCCGTTTTGCCCGGGGAGATGCACGTTGGATTCCTGACTTCAGAGCTGTGAGGTAACAGGTTGTCTTGTCTCAGGCCGGCGTGTGTGTGGTGACCACAGTGCAGACCTGGTCCGGGAGTGAGCGCTGCTCACACAGGCTTGAGACGGGGACGTGGCCTTGGAACTGGGCAGGGGCAGGGGCTGGGAGAAGCGTGGCCGTCAGCGCGGGCTCAGGAGGGGATGACGAGCGCAGCCCAGGAAACCGCACTCGCCGAGGGAGGACACGGAATTGCGTGACAGTGTAGGGGGGAGGGGCGTCCAGGTGCCTGCAGACACTGGAGACAGTGAGGGCGGCCTGTGACGTGGGGGCAGAACGCGTAGCTGGGCTCTGTCCTCGCGCTTCGTGTGGAAAGCAGGACCTGCGCGCCACCAGCCGGGGCTCTGCCCCAGGAGATTCCGAGTAAAGAGCTGAAGCCGCGGCTTGGTTTCCCGTCACGCGTGTAGCAGCGCGTGGGGGGAAGAACCGTTTGGCAAAAGGGAACTAGTGCTGGATGGTTTGGGCAAAGTCCACGTCTCATCCGTGGACCTGCCAGTGTGTTGCCACACAGCAAAGGAGTGACGGCACCAGCTGGCTCTGAGGCGAGGAGATTATCTAGGCCCCTGTGATCTCAAGTCCTTAAATGCGGACCAGGGGGATCCAGGGCCCCGGCCGCGAGCCGAGGGACGGGGGCACCTCTGGGAGCTGGAAACGGCAGGGAAGTGGACCCTGCCCAGAGCCCCCAGAGGGAACAGCCCCCGCCGACACCTTAGTTTTAGGTCAGTGAGACCTACCTAGTTTTGACTCCAGAACTGTAAGATAAGAAATTTGTGTTTAAGCTACTGAGCTGGTGGTGAGCTGCCGGCGTCGGCTCCTGCCGGTGAGGGAGGGTCGGAACTGTCTGTGGCCGGCAGCGATCACATGCTTGCTGAATCGTGGCAGCCAAGTTTCTTCCCTGAGCCTGGTTTTTAAGCTAAAATTAACTGGTGAACTCTGCAGTCCAGTGATTGGACAGAACCTCAGCCCCGGGCCTCAAGTGCCGCCTCCTCTGGGCACCCGTCCCTAGAGGGCCCTGGCGGGGCAGACGGGGACGACCCCAGTTCCCCTCAGACCTTTCACGCCTGGGGCTTTAAGCCTGAGCCGGTGGCACCTGCCGCTCTGCAGAGCCTCGCGCTCACACGCCGGACTAGCTGGAGCGCGCACGGCCGCCTCCGTGGAGGCCCGGACTCCAGGGCGGCGGTCCTCCCCCAGGGGTGCCTCTGCCCCCAGGAGGCTCATGGCAACGTCTGGTGACGTTTTTGGTTATCTCAAGGGCGTGGGGGACAGCTACTGGCATCTGGTGGCAGAGACACCTGCAGCTCACAGGCCCCTCCCGGAGAGCCTCCCGGCCCCCGGCGTCAGCGTGCTGCGGGGAAGGCGCCGCCGTAGACAGCTGGTGCGGTCAGGCCCTGCCGGTGGCTACAGGGCCACCTGTGCCAGCGTTGCCCACACACGGGCAGTGTGCGTGTGAGAGGCTGGGGGTTAGCTCTCTGGTCTCCGCCTGTCCTCTAGCTGGGTGGGCTTCCAGGCGCTGCCCTTGGAACGTGGGGCTGGGAGCTCTGTGGCTCGGGGGCTTGGACCCATCCTTTGCATTGCAGCCGAGGGGGTGGTCCTGGGGCCCCGGCCTGGCCACCCTCTGTGTTGGGCGTGTGAGGACTGTTCCCCTCTGTGCCCATCAGCTGGGCCCCTGGCTGCCAAGGTGGGTCATGGTGCCCCCCCACGCCCCAGACTCTTGCCAAGCAGCTTGCGGGAAAGAGGTTTGTTCTCCAAAAGCCCAGGCACTGGGGGGACCCTGTGCCAGTCTGATGAGGTGAGGACGGTGCTGCTTCCCAGCCCCTGCCCCAAATGAGGTCCCGACACATCGCAAGTGGCAACGGCTCCGGCTGCGTGGCCCCCGCACAGGGCTCTGTTCTGCCCGCTGGGCAGCGGCAACACCAGCTGTACCTGGCAGGGCCCAGGGGCCCCGTCGGGGACAGGCCCGTCACGAGCTGCCCCAGACCTTCCCCCTCCCCGCCCGGAGGAAGACCTGGCGTCGGGTGTCTTTACGGAAGGAATTTATTGTTCCGGAACCGAAGTTGCTCACAGTTACTGACAGGAGTACACTCGGTGGGGCTGCCCATTTCCGTGACGGCCGCGTGAGTCCGCGCGTGTCCGAAGTACAAAAGAGGAAGGCTCGCGAGAGGTATTGCTGTCGGTGTCCTCCGTCTCCGTGGATGAGCCCTGCCCGCTCGCACTGTGTGGCTTTTGCTGTTACAGGTGTTTGTTTTGTCTCACGTATAGAAACCCCGGCTGGGGTGGTTTAATGTTAACAGAAGCGTTAAAATCTATACACGGGGGACACCCAAGCGAAGGACGGGTCACAGCAAGGCATGCATCACCCCTGCGCCTGCGCCGCCCGCCTGCGGCTGCACCAGGGGCGGCTCATGGCCAGCGGGAGGGGCCCGGCCGCCCCGACAGAAGGGGACGTGGATGGGAGCGGAGATGGGGGCGGAGCGCGTGGGCCTGCCCGGCGGGCAGCCGACGTGGGCAGCGGGCCGCGGCCTCACCCCGCTCTGTACAGGAGGAACACGCCGCAGTCACGCCGCCCACTCTTTTGTTGGTTTGTTTTTTTTTTTTCAACTTTTTTCCATTTTAATAAAAAAAGCCCCACGGTGCACCTGCCGTCCTGTGTGGGGCCGGCTCTGCGCCTCCTGCCCTTCACTCACGGACACGAGCCCGCCCCAGCCTGGGTCTGGACGGGGGCCGGGCAGCGCCGTCCACTGCGCGACGGCCCCCACGGAACTGGAGCCGCTTCCCCACGGCAACAAACAGCCCGGACAGAGCTCCCCGCGCCGTTCTTTAAATATATATGTGTGTGTGTAGAAATACCAAGAGCGGGAACTGGAACACAAAGGCCCTGCCCAGCAGCCCCCCACCCCCACACCCTTTCCAAAAACAACCGAGAAAAAAAGTTTATAAAAATATCTTGCAGGAATTCTTTAAAGTTTACAGTAGCTTGCTGGCGCTGCGTCCACCGCTGCCCCTGCGCCCCCTCAAGTCCTCAGAGGGCGCCGGGCCCCTCCCTGCCGGAGACGCATGGCGGGGCGGCCCTCCCTGAACAGAGACGTGAGGAGACTCGGCAAAGTGAAACAGCGGACACGTGACGCTGCCCTTGGCCCAGCCGGGACCCGCATCTCCGTTTCCATAGGAACGGCGGCGCGCACGCGCCCGTGGCCCCCAGGTGAGGTGCAGGACGTGGGTGCGAGGGGACGGCGGGGCGGCGAGGCTGCAGACGAGGCGGCACCAGGAGCTGGGGCGTCGGGGCAGCGGGCCGGGCGGGGCTGTTCCTGCTGCTTCAGGCCCGGGCCCTGCCCTGGAGGCGGCTTCCCCTCTTAGCCGGGGCCGCCTCCTGCGGCCACGCGGGGCTGAGGACGTGGCGGTGGATGGGCCTCGCTGCCTGGCAGCAGGAGGAGCGGAGGGAGGGCAGGTCCGCGCAGCTGCCTTCGGTCAGCCAGCGTCCGGCGCAGAGCACAGAGGACGGCCTCGTGGAGGTGACATGTTAGCTTTTCGGGATAATTCCTGGTATCAAGAGTGGAAACAAGTGACGCTGTCAGAGACAGGCAGAGACAGAGACCGCGAGAGAGAAAGAGCGAGCGCGTGGCCCAGCCCGTAGGCCGCGGCCCGCCGTGCCCTTCCTTCCTCCCTGGCTCCGGAACCAAGGTCCAGAAGCGGGTGTGGGTGGCCGCTGTCAGTGCTGTGCTGTGGGAGGGGCTAGTGTGTCTAAGGCTGCTCGTGGCGGGCGGCGGGCGGCCCCATCTTGGCCACGTCCTTGCCCGCCGGGTACTCGGCGTCCCCTCCAGGGCCAGGGCCAGCGGCCGCGGAGTCACCGAGTGGGCCATGGGTGCTCCGCTTGGCGGGCGTGCTGGGGGCCTGGGCCGCCTGCCCGTTCTTCTCGTCTGAAAAAAGTTGTTTAATTACGTCAAAGAAGTTACTCAATGGGCTGCCTGGGTACACAGAACAGAGACAAAAAAAGAGAAAAGGAAAGGAAAGAGGAAGGGAGGGAAGGAGAGAGAAAGAGAACAAACAAACAAATGAACGAAGGGGCCTCCACAGAGAAAGGAAAACCCAGCGAGATGGGGCTGAGATGGGCGCGGAGCAGGCACAGGCAGGCGCAAGCAGGGAGGGGGCCGGTGGGGTGCCGGGGGCCGTGAGGCCAGAAGCTCAGGACCTCTGTGCCTCCGCCCCCGGCCAGAGCCCAGAGCACGCTGGAGAGCCGAGGCTCGGGGCAGGTGGGGAGCCCCCTTCCCCCTCTCCGGGCCTGGCCCTGAAGGCCTGGGGCCACTGCTGCCCTCCCGGCCTCCTGGCCGTGCAGGCTGGCTGACCCCGGCCCGGAGGTGGCAGCGGGAATGCCAGGAGCCTGAGGCCAAGCAGCACCCTGGGGGCAGCTGCTGGCGCCCTGCGCACGGCCTGCCCTGGGGTGGGGGGGTTGGAGCCAGCACCCCGCGGAAGATGGGAGGGTGTGCCTGCCACAGCCCCCCAGGCCTGGAGCCGGCCCCTGGCCACGTGGACGGAGTTGAGCAGCAGACAGACAGATGGACAGATGGGTGGACGGGCATGGAGGGTGTGGGAGGGCAGGCTGGGGGCAGGCAGCCAGAGTCGGGTCCCTAGTCCCGGAGGCAAGAGGAATGGGTAGAAACGGGGCGACCACTCCCTTCTGGGGCGCTGTGCGCACTGCCCAGGTGGGCCGCCAGGGGCACCTCAACTCCACTTCCTAACCCTGATCCCCACCTGAGCCCAGAGCCACGGGCCCTTCCCTTGGCACCAGCCGTGGCCGGGAGGGCCTGTGCGGACGGCCCCGACCCCTCCGGTGGACGGAGGGCTGGAGTCCACCCTGACCCCAGGCCAGAGCTTGCAGGCGGGACCCTGGCTGGGGCCGGGAAGGCCAGGCTGCGGGGCGTTGGCGTCCACTGGGGATGTGGCAGGGCCTGGGCGGGGGCAGTGGCCAGAGCCACGCGAGCGGTGGGCGTGGCAGGCGGAGTGCAGGTGAGCGGGGAGTCTTACCACATTTGGAAAGCCGCCCCGTCATCATTTCCATACAGTTAGTGGTGTCTGGAGCACAGAACGGAGAGAGGGGAGAGAGTGAAAAGGCGGCTCCTCGACCTGGCTGGATGCTGCCCCGGCCCAGCAGGCCCCAAAGGGATCGAGCTAGAAGGGGGCGGGCCCAGAGGAGGGGTGGGGCCTGCATGAGGTGGGGCTCAGAGTGGGGCGGGAAGAGGCAGAGCCATCTGGACAGCGGAGGGTCCCCAGGCAGCCAGAGCCTGGAGACTGGATGTGGGGGTTGCCCCAGGTCTGCCAGCCCCGCCCACCTCCCCTGGCCGCCTGCACCCTCACTCTGCCACTCAGCAGCACTGGGCTGGTGGCTTCCAGTCAACTAGGCTCATCTGGGCACCCCCTTTTCTTAGCCCTGTCCCATCCTCTGTTGGGCCTGGGGACCTCGATGCTGGCAGGAGGCCAGGGCCCTGGGGTGGGGGCTGTTCCCTCAACACCCTCCCATGTCCACCCAGCCTGCTCTTGGCCTCAGCCTCCCCTCCCTGGACCAACTGGGGGTCCCCACCATGATGGCCACCAGGTCCCTTGGAGGACGGGCAGTGCCTGAGGGGCACCCCTCCTGCAGGGGCTCAGAGCTGAGCTTGCCTGACAACAGCGTCCCTCATGGGAGGGAGATGACGGCGGGACAGGCTGGGGTCCCAGGCTGGGCTCCCCATGTCCAAGGGGAGACGGATAAGGCCCAGAGTAGGCACCCAAGAGTTGGGCAGGGCTGGAACGGGGGCCCCGCAGGAGGACACGTCCGCCTCCCTTACTGTGGTGCGGGGGCTGGGCAGGGGGTACAGGCTGACGGAAAGAGCCATGCCTCGGGGCGCAGGGCTCGGGGTTGAGCCTACCACCCGGCCGGGAGCAGAGAGACCATGGAGCCCGGCGGTCGCTGCAGGTATGGGGACCCCGCAGCACACCCAGGCCTGGATCTTTGCCTATGTCTCTAAACAATCCCTGTCGTTCTCTGGCCTTAGTTTCCCTCCCTAAGATGGAGGTCTTATTTCCCAAGAGCTCGAGGAGCCAGAGGCTGCTTCAGGCTGACAGCGCAGCCTCCAGCGTAGGACAAGGCCCACACGCCCTGCTGCCCGGGAACCTGCCCTGCGCCCTGCCCACCGCACCAGCCCCCTGGGGCCTGGGTTAGGGCCAAGGCTGTTGGGAGCTCAGCCTCCACCCACCCATGGGTGGTAAATGTTCAGGGGGTTCGTCCACAGATGATGGGATGAGGGTGGGATGAGGATGGTGGGGTGGACGGGTGGGGCCAGCTCCGGCCTCCAGGACCCCACACAGAAGCACAGGTGGTGACCCTAACAGGCCACCCGGCTATGGGGAAGACAGGCTGGGCAAAGGGCCCACTAAGGGCCCAGCCACGGTGGAGGTGGGTGTAGGTTAGGGTTAGCGTGACTCGCAGCAACCCTGCGCAGCGCTGCCGCGCCGCCACTCAGACGCACACCCATGCAGGTGCCCCGGCCCTCCGCCCTGCCCGCCACTCGTGGGCCCAGGGGGGCCCTCCCTGCCAGACGCTGGGTGGCACAGACCCTCGGGCCCTCAGGGCTCTAGGCCCAGACAGTCCCTCCCCCGCCTTGGCTGGGCCTCAGGCCCCTCTGCCGGTCGAGGCTGGGCTCCAGGCAGTCAGGAAACGCAGGGAGCTGGGGGCTACAGCACAGCGGGCAGCCCGTGGCCCTTGGGAGGTGCTGTGGTGGGGGTGCCCAGGTGGCAGGGCCTGGGCAGGCCGCCCCTGTGTCCGGCTTGCCTGTCCTGGGACCCAGGTGGGCGTCGGGTGCCCTTCGCAGGACCTGCCCGCAGCCCCTCCCCGCCCCGGCGGCAGGCCGGACGCCTTACCTGCCAGCGTCAGAGGCTACTCTCGTAGCTGGTGGCCACCTTCTGGCCCTTAAGCCCAGCTCCCCAGCTTAGTCCTGGCGCTGGCGGGGGAGGTTCTACAGTGGACAAGAGGCGCCTTTCAGTGCGGTGCGGCTGGGCCCTATGTCCCTGGTGTGCAGAGGCGGGGAGGGCCCTGCTCCCTGAGCGGTGCAGCCACAGCTCGGGCGGGGGCGTCCTGCCGCGGGGCCGGGGCTGCGCCCAGGCCATCACGCCTCCCGTCCGCACAGCCCTAGCACCAGACGAGCTGAGCCCCTCACCTGCCAGGTGCTGGGCCGCCGGCTGGTCATGTGTGCTCAGCAGCTGGGCCTGGATGGTCTCCACCACCCTCTTGAAGCGGCGGCTCGGGCCTGGGGGAGACAGACAGTTACATCCCCAGGCAGGGCTGGGCCCGAGGCCGCCCCTGGGCCACCGGCTCACCTGAGAGCAGGGTGAAGGTGACAGAGTAGATGCCGTTCTCCTTCTGGGCCTCCCCACCCTCGGTGTAGGTGATATCCACCTGGAACTTGACGGGCTTCTGGAACACGGCCGGGCCGCCCGTTGCCTTGTACTCAGCCCGGAAGCTGGTCTGGGAGATGACACTGTGGCCGAGGCTGGGGATCTGCAGAGGGCGGCGGGGCGGAGTAAGCGAGGCCGCCTCACGGCCCTGTGAGCTGGCGCAGCGCGGCTGGAGACGCAGGGAGCGCACCCAGCCCGACCCTCCAGAGCCGCCACCACCCAGGAGGACGCGCAGAGCCACCAGGCTGGGGGTCTCCCCGGCAGACAGAACGCGAGGAGGGCCGAAGGGGAGACGGTAGGGATTCTCCAGAGAGCTCGGAGGCGGGAGAAGGGCAAGGTGACCCTGCACCAAGGGGCTTGGGGGGCCGCCACTGAGGCAGGAGAGACGCGAGGGGCCGGGATCCCCGGCTTCCTGCCATGTGGGGACAGCACCCTCCTGCCCACGCACACAGGAGCTGGGGTTGCCTGCTGTGTGCGGATCCACAGGGACGCCGGGGCACCCCAGGGGACCAATGTCCAGTGGAGCGTGGCCAGCCCCGTGCTGGAGAAGCTGCCACGGGAGTCACGGCCTGCTCTTGCCGAGTGCGCAGCAGCCTGCCACCCGCGGGGGCCTATCCTGGGGCCGGGTGACTCCCTCCAGCCAGGCACCAGCACATGGCAGCCCTGGGGGGCTGGGCTGGGGGCTTCAGCAACGCAGCCCAGCATGGGGTCCCCGCATCCCTTCTGCTCCTCGTAACCGAAGATCCCAGCAAAGCCAGACGAAGCCCACCCGGGACGTGGACGGCCACTGGCTCGCGGGCAGGGCGAGGCCAGCGCAGCTTGGTGGTGAAGACGGGACAAGGAGACAGAGACCCAGGGCCAGGGTGTCCACCTAGGGGCAGCAGACGCCGCAGGGCTCCTGGGGGTCACAGCCGTGCCTTTGCCATCGCCCCTCCCCCAGGGCTGTGTGGCAGCCTGTGTGTCACCCCTCCGAGGCCTGCGCGGGGCTGGCCGTGGGGCTCACCGACAGGAAGGCGTGCACGATGTCGGCCTTGATGGAGCTCAGCGGCTTGTCCTTGATGACCACGAAGATCTGCTCCTCCTTCTCCAGGTTGATGAAGTTGCCGAACCAGGACTTCTTGGCCAGCCTGGGCGGGGGACCGAGGCTGCCGTGAGCAGGGTGTGGTGCCTGGTCCACCCCAGACGCGTTACCACTGACCCATGCCCTAACCCTGACGGCCAGCGCCCTGACCCTGCCCCAGACACCCCAAACCCACTCCAAGTGCCCTGACCCTACCCCAAACACCCCAAATGCCTTCCTCCTACCCTAAACACCCCAAACCCGCTCCAAGTGCCCTAACCCTACCCCAAAAGCCTTAACCACTCTAAACCTAATGCCCTGACTCAAACCCAAACGCACTAACCCAGACCCCTTGCCCTAGCAGAAGCCCTGGCCCTGACTCAAACACCTTAAGCCCAAACCCCAAACCCAAACCCCAGGCCCCAACCCTGATCTTGCCTCTTAAGCAGGTCCCAGGGCCCTGACCAGTCCCCAGAGCTGGAAGCCCAGCTGGAAGGGGCGTGGGAGTGGGGTGCCCTGACCCTGCTGCTCTGCCCAAGTGGCCGAGTCTGGGACCGTCAGCTCTGCACAGTCCTGCAGCGTCCGGGCACAGGGGCCCCCACTGGTGCTGGGGGAGCTGGGGGGCCGCACAAGAGCAGGCGCTGATGGCATGAAGCAGGCCCTGCGTGCCCCTCCCACTCTGAGGAGCATCCTCAGCTGCCTGGGGGCACATTCCTGTCCTGAGATGGGTGGCTGCCCGTGTCCCTTTTGCTCTGGCCTGGCGTGGCCAGTCCCCACTCTAGAACAGACCTCCAGGGCTGCGGGGGAAGGGCCTACCCAGAGCTCGCCATGGCCACCTGGCCCTCAGCTCCCAGAGGCTGCCGTGAGGGGCCGCCCCCATCCGCGGCTGGTGCAGTGCTGCAAACCTGCCTGTGGGACTCGCCCGACCGTGGCGTCCCTCCCAGGGAGCCAGCCTCAGCGTCCATGCGGGCAGGCGCTGGCACACACAGCCGCCGCGCCACCCCAGCCCTGCCTGCACCTCGCTCTCCGTGAGCCTTCCCTCCAGCCGGCCACCCGCTCCTACGTCTGGGGGCACCGGCGTCCTGGAGCCCCCTCCCACAGGGCGAGACCTGCGACTCGCTTCCCGCCAGGACAACCTGGGAACGTGAGGGACGCCCCTGCCCGGTGAGGCCGCACGGCCGCTCCCCAGCGGTGTGACACGGAGGCCTCTGCCCAGCAGCCTGCGAGGACCCGAATCCCAGCCGCAGCCACGGCAGCTTGGAGGTGGGTCCCGTCCAGCCTCGAGAGGCACGGCCCAGTGACATGCTGCCTGCAGCCCCGTGTGCCGTAGAGCGCAGCGCCCCATGGAGCCGCGGAAGCTGTGGGACGGCAAGTATGCGCCGTTCAAGCCGCCGAGCTCTGGACGGTTTGTCATGTGGCAGCAGCTGACTATACAGCCGGGCAGGCTTTCCACCGCCTCCCTTGCAGCTACAGCACGGACATGTGACCCAGGCTCCACCAATCAGACGAGGGGGGGCAGGGCCGCAAAGAGGCAAGACCCAGAGGAGGGGCTGCACAGCAGCATCGGCGTCGGGGGCCATGCTGGCGCTCGGCCATCTTTGCCTTCCTGACATCCTGCCGCGCTCCAGCCGGCACCTGCCCCGGTCTCGCCCCAGACCCACGCCAAGGCCTGGAGTCCAGGCGGTGCTCGAGGGACGTTTGATGGCCGCGTGCGGGGTGGCCAGGCAGTTCCGGAAACCACATCTGGGCTCTGCATGCTCCTCCCTTGGCGAAGACAATGAAGGAAACCGATAAAAACCGGACTTTGCTCTTTGGGACCCGGTGGTGTGGCATTTGGCAAAAACGGTCCCGTGTCTGAGAGAGGCCCGGCGGGGGGGGGCCTGTGCTGTCGACTCCGGGGTCCATGGTGGGGACGCCTGGATCAGACGGAGCAGGCGCCTCCACGGTGGGCGGCCACGTCCAGCCAGCTGCAGGCCTCACAAGACCGAGGGTTCCCAGAGAAGAACGAACTTTCCTCGAGACAGTAACGGGGGGCTGCCTGAGCCCCGGCCTGCGGTTCCGGACTGGGGAGGACATCAGCCGGCGCCCGGCTTCCAGCCCCGCGAGCCGGACCCTGAGGATAAATGCCCGACGCAGGTGCAGGCGCCTGCCGCTGCTTCTCTGCAGAGCCCGGGCGGACGCAGGGCCGGCGGCAGGGGCACCAGGCCCCAGTGGCGCGTGCTCGGCCCGGAGGGCTGTTGCAGGTGAACTGCCGGACGCTAGGAGGGGCCGCGCCCCAGAGCACACCGGGGCGGGGGGTGGCGGGTGCAGGCCACTGAGCAGGTGCCAAGCTACTGAGCTTTTCCCCAACTTTTCTGAAAAATACAATTACGTTCACGAAAGCTCTTGACTCTAGTGGAAATGGCAACTTCAGGCCTGACCAGGGCACAGAAGCGTCCCCTGAACCTGGTACCTCGGGGCCACAAAGCACAGCGGCCCCATCTGGGCACCCAGCGGGAAGGTGGCCCTGCTGGCCCAGGAGGTCCGACTCGGGCAGGGTCCCGGGCCCGACCGCAGACCTGCTCCAGGCGAGTTCAGCACCGAGCGGGGGTTTCCCACAGCGACCTTGTTTAGGGCCAAAGGCAGGAGGAGGGTCTCTCGCCCGACGGCTGTTTCCGAGGTCATCTGCTCGAGGCCATCTGCTCGAGGCCCCCACGGCCCTGTCCTGGCTGCTGCTCTCTGTGGCTGCCCTGCACGGGCTCACCCTGCGTGTTCACGCATGTGCGCTGCCAGCCACCGACACACTGCCCCGTGACAAAGGCTGTCGTGGAGAGCCTGGGTGCCAGGGAGGGTTCTCTCCAGGGCCAGACAGCTGGGAAGGCAGCTGCCACGGGGCCACCTCCGTGTCTGCTGGGTCTTGCACATTGGTGAGCGGAGGGCTCGGAACGGCTCCTGCCTGGCCCACCCTGCCCTGTGCCCACTCCCGGCTCCGTTGCACCTGGACTCCGGCGAGGCCACCCCGCGCCGCACACGTGTTCCCGCCAGGCCCCCGTCCCACGACCGGCCTAGGCTGTTTCTTCCTTGGGACCTGACTGTCCCTATAAGCCCCATCTCTGCTCTTGGGGAGCCCAGGCCTCTGGGAGCTCTGCCCAGTGCACCCCTTACTCCCCAAGGCTGTGCCTTCCAAACAGAGCTATGCCCCTCCGCTGCCTCCCCCGACCCCGCCACACTCAGGGCTGTGGACACTCGGCCCAAGACAGGCCCCACCTGTGGCAGGAAGTGGAGGGGAGGCGCCCAGGAGGTCCCCATACCCTCCCCCGGTGGCCTGGGCCCAGGCATCAGGCTGAGCAGGAGCCACTTACTCTGGGGACGACTCCGGGGTCAGGTTGGACATCTCCTCCGGCGTCGGAACTGCACGAGGGAGGGGCGGGAAGGAAGGCTTGGTGGGTGCGCCGCACCCCGCCCCTTGCCGTCCCCACCCCAGCCGCCCCGCACTGAGCCAGGGCTTGGGGAGTCCGCCCAGCTCCTGGCCAACCAAGAGGCTGCAGGGCCCAGGGCCACGGGAGCCTCGGGTGCTCAGGTCAGGCCGCGCGTGGGGGGCAGGCGGCCCAGGGCCCACACGGTGGCAGCTCCTCAGCACGTGGGCCTGGCCCGAGACACACGTGGCGGGCAGGCTCAGGGACAGGCAAACACGCAGAGGTGCTGCCGGGGCTCCTGGTAGAACGCGCTGTCCAGGGCCGAGGGGCGGACTGGGACCTGGGCGCTGCGTGCACCACGGCGGCCGACCCTGCGGAGTCTGGTACCACCAGCAGCCCCTCCCCCACAGCCTCCTCCCCTCCCCCCTGCCAGGCCCTGGCGACTACCGGGCGGGGCTCACCTTGCAGTTTCCGTCGGTGGAAACGGGGTGAACCCAGGAAGCTGTTCTTGATGGAGTTGAGCCGCGTCCTCCAGGGCACCCCTCCGACGCTGGGGCTGGATGGCGGCGTGGGGTTGGGTGTGCCGGCTGGGCTCTCCTTTGGCGTGTGGACGGGCGTCCCCTTGGGGGTAGGGAGGGGACTGCCCCTCGGTGAGGGGTGAGGGGTCACCTGTATGGTGGGGACAGATTTGGTGTTTGGTTCAGCCCCGGTGGGCGGGAGCCGGGCGGGGCCCGGGCACAGGGCCAGCTGGGGGCCCAGGCCGGTGGCGGGAGCCCGCGCCTGGGTGCCGGCTGGGAGTGGGGTGGACTTGGTGCCCTGCAGAGGCTTGTCGGTCAGCTTGCCCTTGCACGGCAAGGTCTGGGTCTTGGGGTCGGGCCTCGGGGTGGCCTGCGGAGGGAGGACGTGTCCGGCCCGCGAGGTGCTCCGACAGGCTTCGGGCTCCGTGGAGGTGGCCGGGGGGCAGGCCAGAGAGGCCGGCACGGGGGCTGGGGGGGGCAGGATGAACTTTCTAATAGGCTACGGGAGATGCAGGCAGCAAGCGGTGGGGGTGAGAACCCGCGCCCCGCCCGCCCCGCATGCACACACGGCGCCCGCCCGGAGGACCAGAGAGACATTCGAGCGGGAACCGAGACCGGCCGACAGGGGAGGCAGCAGGCGTGGCGGGGGAGGGTTTGCCAAAAGGAAAACAAGTGACGGACGAGAAAACAAAAAGAAAACAAAACAAAGAACGTGCAGTTAGCAAGAGCAGCCCAAGCCCCGCGCCTGTGCACACGGGTGGGGACAGCTTCGCGGGCGGGGCCCCGGCAGCCTGCCCCCCACCCTGGCACACTCGGACAGACGAGGGATGCAGCCCGTGGCCTGGGACCAGCGGGGACTCACCCGGGGGCTGCTGAGTGGGCTCGTGGACAGGCCTGAGGAGGCGCCGCTGATGGATCGCGACCTAGGACACAGCGCAGGGCCGGGACTCGGTGGGGGCCGAGGCTGGCTTTCCCCGAGGGCCCCTCCAAGAGGCCTGGAGCTCACCAGGCCCTGCCCCGAGGGAGGGGCCCTGATGCCTGCGTGTCTGGGGCTGTCCGCCAGAGCCCGGCGGGCCCGACCCGGGCCTCCCCAGCACACCACAGGGGCGGCACTGGGGCCTTCGGCAAGGCAGAGGGACGAGGGGACAAGGCGGGACTTCCTGCGGCTCCAGCCCCTGCTGCTCCAGGCCCTACGCTGGGCCCTGCTACCCAAGCCTGGCCAGCCTCCGAGCTGGGCTGTCACCACGTGGGCCACCAGCTGGGCCTAGCCAGCCCTCCACGCCCACAGCTACCCATGAGAGACGCCGGGGCCAGCCCTCGGCCTGCCTGAGCCTGCGCCTTGAGGCACAGGCAGGGCCGATGGGGCCTCCTCCCCACCACCCCCTTGGCGGGAGACCTGGCCTGGCCCAGCGGGAGGGAGGCGCTGGCCCGGCGCACCCAGCAGAGACGCAGGCCCGCAGCTGCCCCCTGGCAGGGCCAGGGCTGGCAGCTCCACCGGACCCCAGAGACCAGGCGCCTGCCCGCTTGGCCCCAGGCAGTGGCACCTGCCACCCTTTGAGGAAGGACACAGAGGGGAAGAGACCAAAGGAGCACAGGAATGAAGACGACAGAGAGAGTAAAAGACCACCCAGGCCTGCCCCGCTAGCCAGCAGCCTGGAGCGCTCCACGGTGACACCCTTCTGGCCCCCGACCTGACAGCCAAGGGGCTGGAGGCGGCGGTGACCCCACACCCGGCTGAGCCTGCCTGGGCCAGGACGGCCCCAGGGCCAGGGCTGGGCCCAAAGCTTTCGGGAGCTGAGCGGGGAAACCAGCTGGGAGCTTGTCACTGGGCATCAGAGAAGCAGAAAAGAAGTAGCTGGAGGACCGGGTGGGGAGGCACGTCTGGCCAGGCGGCCCCGGGAACTCTGAGCTACCACTGCCAAGACAGGAAAGACGGTGCAAGCCCCGAGGGCAGCCGGGCAGGGAGGTGCACGGCAGGGACCAGGCCGGCCCGACGGCCGGTGGGCAGGCGGCAGCCCCAAGGAGCAGCGCCGCCTGCCTGGGCTGTCGCCTGGGAGGCCGGCCCTTGCAGAGGCTCCTCTGACCTTGGGCAGGGGAACGTGGGACGAGGGTTGGCCTGGCAAGGAGGTGTGGCATAGCGGTAGCCCGCAGCAGCTGTGGCTGTGGGGCCCGCACGTGGGCTGGCCGCCGGCCTCGCCAGCACCCCCCGTCGGCCCCTGGGGATCCTGACCCAGGCTCTGCCCCTGGCTCGCCGGACAGGTCCACTGCCCGGGGCATCTGCGAGCCAACCCCGCCACCAGACCCGCCTGTCTGCCCGCTCGAGGCAGGGACAGCGTCTAGGGCTGGGAGGTGCGGGGCGCGTGGTCAGGGTGTGTACCTGTCTTCTTTGCTGAATTGGGGGTGGGCCTCAGCGATATCCAGGCTTTTACTGAACACCGCTTTACTACAGCAGGAACAAAGCAAGAAAACAGAGTTACCGACGTGGCCACTCGGACACAGGCCACGGGCCCGGGCCACACCTGGCGAGAGCTCCAGGCAGGTCTGAGGCCAGTGCACAGACAGGAAGGGAGGAGGTTGGGCAGGGAGCTCTGCGGCCACAGCATACCCCACCCTGGGCTACCTGCGGGGCAGGTGGCCTGGCCTGGCCTGGCTGTGGGGGGTGCCCGGCCCCCACTGCCCCTCCACCCCAGCCAATGGCCCCGGGAGGTCCAGTGCCAAGCGGCTGGGGTCCCTGCTGACTACAGGTGTCAAGCCAGAAGTGGAACCGGGTTGGGCGTGCCAGGACAAATGGCCTTCCAGGATGGGCCACACCTGGACCTGCCCAGCACCCCGGACCGAGGCAGCTGGGCCTGGAGATTAGGAAGGAAGCGCGGAAGACGGCCTCCCGTGCCCGTCTGAGGCCAGGCAGCGGGTGGGGGTCTTGGACTCAGTCCTCGGCCTGCACTGCGGGGTCAGGGAGCCCACAGAGAGGCAGCCACGCAGCCAGGAAGCGGGCACCCAGGCCACCAGGAGGGGTCCTGCTGGGGCAACGTGTGCCCTGGACAAGCAAGGTGCCAGAGCGAGACCAGGGTGGCAAAGTGTGCCAGCAGCCCAGGGCAGTGGCCCTGACGGGCTGGAGAACTGGAAGGAGGTCCTGCAGGGACCCCACATTGGAGGCTGGGCCAGCCCGGACCCCAGGGAGGACCCGGGACTACCAGGGGACTGTGGTCTGCAAGCTATGAGCTGGGGCCACCAGCACCAGGATCAGGGTTGGAGACACAGCTGTTTATCCTCACGGCCCACCAACTGCCTTGGGGTTTCCCCACGGTTCCTGGCAAATTCCTCAGGAGCATGCCTGCTCTGCTGTGGCACCCAAGCCCCGCTCTGGGAGCGGGGGGAGGGCTGCCCAAAGGTGGCCAAGCCTACTGGGACACATGGGTGGTGGCCACAGGCCCCAAGGCTGGCCCCAGACTACGGGGAAGGTGGAGGCTTGCCCTGGAGGGGCTGCACCGGCTAGAGATCTGCTGAGAACCCCGTGCAGCCCAGCCCTGCCCAGCCCTACGCTGCCCTGGCCGCGGAGGTTCTGCAGAGCCTGGGAGCCTCCATCCGTCCAGAGAACAAGTTGGGCAGCCCAGACCTGCTCACAAACCCCAGATTCCACTTCTTGGCCCCCACACACCGCCATTGGCCACCCAGAGCTGAGCCCATCAGGTGGGGACCGACTCCCAGGGTGGTGGCTTTAGATCACATTGCAGCTCAGCCAAGCAAAGCTCAAATCAGGTCAGCCCAGTTCAGCTCAGCCCCGCCCAGCTCAGCTCCGCCCAGCTAAGCTCAGCTCCGCCCCGCCCAGCTCAGCTCCGCCCCGCCCCGCCCAGCTCAGCTCCGCCCAGCTCAGCCCCGCCCAGCTCAGCCCCGCCCAGCTCAGCCCCGCCCCGCCCAGCTCCGCTCCGCCCAGCCCCGCCCCGCCCAGCTCCATCCAGCTCAACACAGCCCACCTGAGCCCAGTTCAGCCCAGCCTGGCCGGGTCCAGCCCAGCCCTCGCCAGCCCAGCTGCACCCAGCTCAACCCAACCCAGCCCCGCCCTGCCACACCCAGTTCAGCTCAGCCCGGCCCAACCCAGTTCAGCCCAGCCGCGCGCAACTCAGCCCCGCCCCTCCCCCACGCCCCCGCGCAGGGCCCGGCCCACATCCCAGGCGGCGACGCTGCCCCGGCGGGGCCCAGGGAGGCAAGCGCGGGGCGCACGCACCTCTGGCTGTGCTGGGCCATCTCGATGGCCCGGCGCGCGGGCACCGGGGAGCCGCCGTCCGTCACGCTGAGCACCTCCATGGACTTGCGCTCGGGCCGCCGCTTGCCGTGCCGGTTCAGCATCGGGGAGTCCACGCGCTTCCGCGGAGGGTCTGCGCACAGACGGGGCTCAGCCGGGGCGCGGGCCCGCGCGGCGCGGGGCGGGGCTCCCGGGCGTACCTATCTCGTTCCGCGGGGGCAGGTCCTCGTCCTCCTGGCTGGGGTACCTTTCTTTCCGGTCCAGGAGGAGGAAGTAGATCATCTTCTCCTGGTTCTCCCTGCGGGGCGACATGCGAGGCGCTGGCACGTGCGCCCTCCCGCGCGCGCCGCCCACGCCCGCCCGGCCTCGGCCCACGCACTCCTCCGACAGCAGGTCCTGCAGCAGCTTGTTGCGGTCGCGGAAGCAGCCCAGCGAGTGCATGCTGTCCAGCACGTCCGGGTCGATGTCCTCCAGGCTGGGCAGCGAGCGGATCTGCACCTTGCGGGGCGCGGGCTGCTCCGGCTCCGGCTCGTTCTTGCCCCCTCTGTGGACACAGGCCGGGCCGCGTCACTCACCTGCGGTGGGCCCGAGGCTCCTCCCCCCAGGCGGCCAGGAGGGTGGGAGGCCTGCCCGCACCTGGCACACCTGGCCCCAGTCCTGCGCTCGCCCTGCACCGGCCCTGCGGGCCTCCTGCGTCCTGCCCGCACCCCGCACCCGCGCCAGGGCGGCCGAGGCGGGGGCAGGGCCTGCGCTGGCGGCGCCCTCCCCCCGCCGTCCCTAGCAGGGCCTCCAGGCCACAGCGACAGGCAAAGCAGGCGATTAGTGGGTGAAAAGCTACTTACATATACCATATGTGTTTCTGAATGTGCTCTAGCTACAAGGAAAGAGAAACAGGGAGTTAGTACGGAGGAGACAGAGCCCGCATTAGGAGGCGACGGAGGGGTGCGGCGGACAGAGCAGAGGGGAGGGCAGAGGAGGGGTGGGCGGCAGGGGGGCTGCGTCCCAGACCAGGCCATCGCCCTGCCCGCTCCTCAGGAGGAGATGCGGGTCTGGGGAGGAGGGAAGTCAGGAGGGGGTTCCAGGCAGGGCAGGGGCCTGGGTTAGGAGGAAGAGGCAAGGCAGGAAGCGGTGGCCCCTGGTGGCCCGGCTCCAGGCAGGACCCGAGGCGGGAAGCAGGGAAGCAGCCGGCCCACCTGTGCGGCGGGGGCAGGGCTGGGTGCAGGTGCGAGCAGGAGGCTGGGAGCGCTGCCGGCTACGTGGCCCCTTCTCCCCCCGCCCCCGACTGGGCGCAGCTCACAGGGTGGGAGGCCACTGCTGTCCTGCCGGGCACGTGCCGTCCTGACACTGGGCAGCCCTGGAGGAGGCCGGGCGGAGCGGCTGCGGCTCCCCTTAGCCCCCCGCCCACCCCTACAGCTGATGCTGCCTCTCAGGGGGCCACGCACACTGCGTGAGCCCGTGCCCCCCAGAGCGCCGCAGGCAGGATGGCGGTAATGGGGGATCCCCGTTGCCATAGCACACGTATGGGCACAGGCCTGTCACCCACCTGGGCGCCACTCCCACACCCATGTCCACTCAGGCTGATGCGTACACCCACGCACACCTGGCACAAGGTCGCACACGCCTGTACATACACACCTGTGCACGCTCTCCCACAGACCTAAGTACACACACCTGGCAATGCCCCACACATCTGTACACACGACCT
>NW_012149474.1:372313-384657 GCF_000956105.1 Propithecus coquereli
GGCGGGCCCCGGCCAGGCGGGGCGCGGGTCAGCCGAGGGCGGGTTTGGGCGGCAGGCTCACCACCAGCAGGGCGAACAGGATCACACCGCAGCTCCACACGTCCGCCTTGCGGCCGTCGTACTTCTCCCCCTGCAGACGGCAGTGTCCGGGCGTTGGCGCGCGCAGGGCCCGGGGTCCAGGGCCCCAGCAGAGGGTCTTGGGGGAGTCGGCCCAGGGACAGGCGGCCCAGCCAGGGCTGGAGGGGGCTGGGGGCTCGCCCAGCGAGCCGGCCCGCGGGCGGGGGGCTGTCTGCGGCTACTCACCCGGATCACCTCCGGGCAGGCGTAGTGGGGGGACCTGAAGGCAAAAGCAGCGGGTCGGGGACAGGCTGGGGACGGAGGCTCAGGACTCGCAACCAGGCCTGGCCACCTGCCTGGCCTGGAGCTGCTCCCGCGCCCCGCCACTGCACACGGTGGCCCAGACCCCCCACAGTCCTGTGGGGAGCCCGTGCCAGGAAGCCTGGGAGCCCATCGGGGCCAGGCCCCACGGCCACGAATGGACATCGGGAACCCCAAGAGGTGGAGGCTGGTCCCAGCCTTAATCTGGGCAGGTCAGGAGCCCTGGGACAGGGCAGGCTTCCCGGGCAGGGCAGCCTGTCCGCCCCCACCTCGCTGCACCTGGCCCCGGGGTCCGCGTCCCTGCCCGAGGGTCCGCACACAGGCCTAGGGGCCTGCCCCCACCCACGGGTCCGTGCCCCCGACCGGAGGTCCATGCCCAGGCCCAGAGGTCCGCTCCAGCTGTCCAGGCCCCGCAGAGCCCGCGGCCGGGAGGGGCCACTCACCCGCAGCTGGTCTCCAGCAGGCTGTCGCCCACCTGGAGCGACGCCATGCCGAAGTCCGCGATCCTGATGTTGTTCTTCTCATCCAGCAGCAGGTTTTCGGGCTTCAGATCCCTGTGGCTGCGGAGGAAGACCGGGAGGCTGACTTGGGCCCCTCGGGCCAGGGAGACCCCTGCCCAGGGCCATGCCCCTCCCCAAACTCCAACTCACACAGCCGGCCAATAGCAGCCCAGCCTGGTGATGTCATAGGCAGCCAACCAGAAGGTGCCTGCCTGGCCTCTGGACCTCAGGCCAGTTTCCTGGTTGCCCCCGGCCACCCCCGGGGGCTCCTGCTCTGGGGGAGGATGACCCCACAGGCCTGGCCGGACCCCTGTAAATGTCAAGGACCATCCCACAGCCCTTGGGTGGGCACCTGGGGGACGGGGTTCCCGGGGGGAAGGGTACGGGGGGGGGCGGGTCGCACCATATCGAGTGGCTGTGGCAGAAGTCCAGCGCCGAGATGATCTGCCGGAAGAACTTGCGAGCCTCTTTGGGGGTCAGCCTTCCCTTCTTCACCAGGTAGTCAAAGAGCTCCCCGCCGGAAACGTGTTCTAGCACCAGGTATCTGCGGGAAACAAGCAGGCATCACCCTGTCTAGCTGCGCCGCAGCCTCCTGCTGGCCCGCCCGGCCTCCGCCCTGCCAGGGGGCCCAGAGGAGCCCTGGGGGCCGGAGTCTTAGAGCAGGTGGACCTCGAGTGGCCAGGGCTCCTGGGTGGCCCCCTAACAGGAGTTTCGGAAGACAGGCGTTTGCAGAGGCCCTGGGGGAGCGGGGCTGGCCCCCAGCGGGACTGGATGAGGGCAGGCTGGTGGCTGGGGACAGCCTTGGCTCTCCAGCTGAGCGTGGCTGGGGCCAAGGCGGGCATCGTCCCGGCAGCCTCTCGGATTTGCCCGCCCCTGGTCTGCAAAGTGAGGCCCTCACACCTGCTGGGCCCTGCATGGAGGACGGAGGCCCACAGGGCTGCGGTGCGGGGGCCGAGACACGAGGTGGGGCGCAGTTTGGCAGGAGCACTGGGGTTGGGGAAAGCTGTCTGCTTCTGGGGGGGTGAGAGGGTGTCCGGTGGTGCCTCCCCACAGTGCCCTGCGCTCCCCTGAGCCGCACGTGAGCAGCAGACGGCAGCCTCCCTGCCCGGGGGCAGCCAGCGTGGGGTCTGGCCCGGTGGGGGGCCTGAGGGGCCAGTGTCGGGAGGGTGTGCAGGACCAGGCTGTGGGGCCTTGACATCTGGCTGTGGGGCAGAGATGCGCCCCTGGGCGGGATTCCGGGCAGGAAGGACCCGAGGCTCGGCGCAGCCCAGATGGTGCCCTGCTGGGTGCTGTGCCCGCGGCAGGGGCGGGGCTGCCGAGACGCAGGGGCCCTGGGCAGGCACTGGGTCCATCCGCCCCGGCTCCTTCCTGATCCATCCCAGGCCTTCGCCAGCCCAGCCCACCTGCCCGCGCGCCAGCCCTGCCCCCCACGCTGCAGTCAGCCCATGCTGTCCCCGCGTGTCACACGGCGAGAAAGCGACTGGCCCCGCATTGCCGTGTGGACGGTGCCTGTCCTCGCCGGTCCCCACCCCAAACTCCCAGGACAGCACCAGGACACCGTGAGGTGTGCCGCCGGGCTGCGGAGCCCAGGGTCAGAGGAGGTGCGGGTGCTGACCCTGCCCTGACCTGTGGCCACGGCCACCCCCCCCCAGTGACGAGGACGGTGGCCAGCCCACAGCTGGGCTGCCCCGCATCCTTCCTCGTCCTCGAACGTTGCGTGCTGGGAGCCAGCCCCACAGAAGTGGGGAAGCTGAGGCCCAGGAGGCTGAGCTGCTTGCTGGGGGCAGCTGGGGGGCGAGGCTGGCTGGGTGCTCAGGCAGACCCCAGGGCAGACGACCCGGGGCCGCTGCAGCCCCGCACTGCTCCTCCTCGGGCCCCACGTCAAGGGCCCCACCAGCAGGCTTCTGCTGGCCCTGCAGCCGTGGGGGGCGCAGGCTGGGGTGGGGCATGGTGGGGGGGCAGATGCTCCTGCCCCTTGACCCCAGGAAGCCTGTCCCCTTGCGGGCCTCCAGCCGGCGGCCCTGCGAGCTCCCGCAGAGCTGGCCACGGGTCTGGTCCAGGAGCAAGGCCTGCTCGCCACCCGGGCCGAGACCCCCGGATCTCAGTGGCACCGCAGACGCGCTCCCCAGCCCTGCGAGTGGGGCCGCGGACCCCCTGCCCGCCGCGGCCCCTGCCTCCCCGGCTCTCCAGACCCAGCAATACCTACAAATATTTTTTGTTTTCATAAACGTCGTGCAGCTTCAGAACGTGCGGATGCTCTATGAGCTTCAGGATGGCGATCTCGCGCTCCACCTGCGAGAGACCAGAGCGCGTCACCCACGGGCGGGGGCGGGGGCTCGACCTCCCTGCCCTCACCGCCCGTCGGCGGCTGCGTGTGGGCTGCTCGGCTGGTGGGGGAGGCAGAGGTGTGAGGCTGGGGGGCCGCAGGGGGAGCTAGGTCAGGGGACACCAGCCCTGGCTGAGGCCCCACCCCACCCACTGGGCAGACAGCAGCCTGGGTGCCGGAGCTGCCCCGCTCACTGGGGCCATGGCCGCAGGGGTGCAGCCCCGAGACTGGGGAGAGTCGGTCGCAGGCCTCCAGCCAGAGGGCCGGTGGCCGTCCCGGGCCCACGGAGCTGTCCCTGCACCAGCTGCCCGGGAGCCTGGGCTCAGTCCCTCCTCACTGTGGGGAGCCCAGGAGAAGGGGCCTGGACAGACCCCTGAAGAGGGGCGGACACGCTCGTGCCCCGTGAGTGGGGCTTCGTGGGCAGGCTGTGCCCCCGGAGGGGCAGAAGGGTCCACTGGGTACCAGAGGACGCCCCGTCCTGCTTCTGAGCTGGGGCGCAGGGCAGATGAGCAGCTGTGCCCATGGCGGGTGCCAGCGGGGACACAGGCCGGCTTGGCCCCAAGCCCACCCCCTCCCACAAGGTACTGGTACCTGCACCCGCGGGTGGGGCCACCTTTCCGCAACGTTCTGTGGGCCACCCGGACCTGGCTCCTCCTCAGGGTGGGATCAGAACCTGCCTCTCCCTGGATGCCTGTTCAGCTGTCTGACCTGCCCTTGCCCCTGTGGCCCCCGTGGCTGGGGTCCTTTACAGACCTAACTGGCTCTCCCTCCCACCCACCTGCTGCTCCTGCCCATCCAGGCAGCCCCAGCCCTGCGCTTGGGGAAGGAATGAGCCAGAGAGAAGGTCCAGGACCTCAGCCACAGCCTCTGGTGAGGGGTCCCCAGCATGCCACCCACCCGCCGGGTCCCAGCCGACCCAGGCCTGAACATGGCCAGGAAGCTGAGGGTCCGGGAGCTGGGCACTGCCCCGCGTAAGGGTCAGGCTGCCCTG
This sequence comes from Propithecus coquereli, assembly GCF_000956105.1. Lineage (NCBI taxonomy): Eukaryota > Metazoa > Chordata > Mammalia > Primates > Indriidae > Propithecus > Propithecus coquereli. The sequence continues at coordinate 376,509 of NW_012149474.1, forward strand.
GGAAGCCCCCCCACCCGCTGACAGGCTGGGTGGCCTCAACTGCCTCCACCAGGTGGGGACTGCCCTGTCCCCAGTGGTGACCACATCCCATGAGGCCAGCTGAGGCCAGGCCCCCAGCGGAGGAGGAGGGCAGGGTCCCTGCCTGGCCCTGACGGGGGAAGGGCCTCCTCTGTTCTAACCGGGGAAACTGGCCGCGGGCCTCTCCCTCGTCCCCTGTCCCCAGCCAGGGGCTGCTGCCGCATGGAGGAAGGAAGGAGGCAAGCGGGGCGGGGCGAGGGGCCACCGTAGGGACAGTCCAGGGGCAGGGACCCCCTGCAGAGCCCACGTGACAGGTGTTAGGTCCCCGAGGCCCCGTCCTCCCGGCTGGCCGGGCGGTGTCTCACCTTCATCAGCACAGACTCGCTGAGCTTCTCGCGGTTGACGATCTTTATGGCAACCTTCTGGCACGTGACGCAGTGGATCCCAAGCTTCACCAGGCCTGCGGGAGGGAGGCCGTGGCTCAGACCACCCCGGCCGCCGCGGCAGTGCCCAACCTGCAGGGCATCCCTGCCTGGGGGCTCCGCCTCCCCGACCAGCCCTTCTGCCTCCTGGAGCCCCTCCCCAGGCCTTCGGCACGCCCAGCGGGGAGCCAGGGCCAGCCCCTGCCTCGCTCCTGCCCTGTCCCAGCAGGCTGTCCCCACGATCCCACCTGAGATCCCCACCTGCAGAGATGTCCCTGCCTTCCGTGAGTCACGGCCAGGAACCCAGCTTCCCTCCCTCGTGGACCTTGGGCCACCCCAGCCGGTCTGCTGCCACCGAAGCCCCACTGGACTGAGCTGTGGCCTCGGCACTGGGCACCCGCCTGGGCCTCCCGCTGCCCCCCCCAGGGCCCTCCCCACCACCGAGGGTCCCAGGTGTGTGGGGGCCGTGTTGTCACAGCCTCTGCCCACGGGTGTCACACACACAGAGCCTGAGTGGGAGTTCTGCTCGGCCGCGATGGACGTGGGTCCCTCCAGGGGCACATCTGTGAAGATGGGGCGGCCACGCCAGCTCTGTGGGCTCCCCAGAGCCACGTCCAGCTCCAAAAGGTTGCCCGTGGCTCTGGGTGGAACCTCGTTGCCGCCACCTACTGGTGACGTCAAGCACCTTCCCGCGTTGCCGATGGCGCGGGTTTGCTCTTTGCTTGTTCCCTTTGCATGTTTTGACACTGGTGCGCACACCTGCATGTGCTCTCCCCGGCAACCAGCAAGGACCCTTTGACTTGTACGGGAACTAACCCTCCGTCACGTGTATCAGGAACGTGCTCCCCACCCTGTCACTGGCCGTTAGCTCTTCTGCGCCTCTTGCGCTATTTTGGTTCACTCGGGGGCCCGTGTATCTCTCGGTCGGTGCCTGCCCGAGTCTGCCCCGGCCTGCCTCGCCCGCGTCCCGCTGCACCTCCCGCCGCCCAGCCAACCGGCCCGAGGGGGGCCTCCTCCCTTTCCGTCCCCAGGTGGCAGGGCCTGGCCAGCCTGTATCAAGTGAGCCGGGCCGGGGGGCGCCCAGGACCCTCTGTGGAAGACACGGGCTCCCCCGGCAGCAGGAGTCCCTGCCCCACGCAGATGCTCAGGGACAGGGAGGCCGGGAGGGTGTGCTTGTGAGGAAGGGTCGGGGGAGGGGCCGGCATGCTCCCGGGGCCTCTCTCCAGTGGCCTTTGATGCAGCTCGAGGGCTGGCAGGGCCGCAATTCCCACTCAGAGCATGCAGGAGGGGCAGGGAGGCAGTGAAGAGAGCGTCCGCCTCCGTAATTCAGTGCCGGGCGGGTGGCGCCCGCAGCCCAGCGACACCACCACCTCCGGGACGCACTGCAGCCCCAGCCCACAGCCAGCACTGACCCTGCACCTCCTCCCCAGGGCCCCGGGGCGCCTGGCCACGCCAGGAGGCCCCTCCCCAGACAAGAGGCCCCTCCCCAGACAAGAGGCCGCCTGCACCCCAGGTCAGGAGGCCCCTGAAGGCAGGATTCAGCCCACACACGTGGGAAACAGCAGGAGCACCCCGTCCAGCAAGGCTGAAAGGCCGCGGATATGCGCGAAGGCAGCGTGACCAGTGACGAAAGCCTCACCCCCAAGGGGAACAAGTTCCTCAAAACCCACGAGGCAAACTCCCGGGATGGGGCGGCAGAGATGGCAGCGGGTCACAAAGCACGACCCGGCCGGCCCAGACGGCCCCCGGGAGGGTCCCAAGACCCCACAGGACAAAGAGCTGGCCCTCCCCCCCCAGGACGTCACCAGGGCAAGGCCGGGAGGTGGGAGACGGCACCTGAGGGCAGGTGGGCGCTGCAGGTGCCCATTTCAGCAAGAGCGGGAACACCCGTGTGCCCTCCCGCAGGTGACGCCACGGCACGGCCAGGAGCACCGAGCCGCCCTGAGCCTGACGGCACAGCCGGTGGGCCACGGGAACGCTCATGGACTGTGGCGGGAGGACGCTGGATACAGACCAGCAGGGACCTGCGCAGGAATGGCACACACGCATGTGCACACACGCAATCCAGCGCACATGTAAACACAGTCCAGTGCACACACGTACACAGTCCACACACATACACGCCCAGAACACACACCCAGCACACACATGAAAACACATTCAACACATGCATGTGTACACAAACACGTCCAGTCCACACACGGATACGCATGTCCAGCGCACACATGTACACAAACACACCTGGCGCACACACACATGTCCAGGGCACATACATGCACACACACATGCGCGCATACACGCCCAGCGCGCACACATCCAGTGCACATGCACTTCCAGTGCACACACGTGCACATACACGTTTAGCACACATGCGCGCGCACACGCCCAGTGCACACACGTCCAGCGCACACACCACACATCCAGTGCACATGCACTTCCAGTGCACACACGTGCACATACACGTTTAGCACACATGCGCGCGCACACGCCCAGTGCACACACGTCCAGCGCACACACGTCCAGCGCACACACACATCCAGTGCACATGCACGTCCAAGTGCACACACACATCCACCGCACACGTCCAGCGCACACACAGTCCAGCACACACACACAGTCCAGCGCACGCACATGCACACCCCTCAATGACAGGAGCCAGGCATTCCCGTGGACGATGTGGTCCTGCTTCCAAAAAAGGAAAGGAAGTGGGTATGGGAGTTAGAGGGAGGCTGAGGCAAGAGGATCGCTTGAGCCCGGAGTTGGAGGTTGCTGTGAGCTACAGGGACACCCTGTACTCCAGCCGGGTGACAGAATGAAACTCTGTCTCAACAACAACAACAAAAGGCTAGCGGGAGCCTGAGAGCGGCCCTGGGCCGACGCTCCAGAAGCTGAGCAGTGAAAGACGGTGCTGCTCCCGCGACCGCCAACGGTGCCGCCAAAGCTGCTGGGCACCGCCCTCGCCAGGCGCGGTTCTGGGCGGGGCCTGGTTCGCCCCCACCTCACAGATGAGAAACTGGGGCCACGCCACCCAGCGGCACCACGCCTCAGACGCTGGCAGACCGTGGCCCGGGAACAAGGTGTCTGGAGAGCCGAGCGCCCTCCCGGAGGCTCAGTGGACAGAAACACGGCCTCCCTCTCCTGCCTGTGCGCAGGCAAAGGAGCCTTGCCGCGGCTCCGGCAAGGGCTGCAGGGAGAGCCCCGCTGCGTCCTAGCTCTGCCCAACCCCGGGTCTCCACCTTCCTTCACTTGTAGCTCCTCTGCCCAGAAAGTCCTTGCCCCGAAGACTCCTATACACCCCTCGATGCCCAGCGTAGACGTGTCCCTCCTTGATTATGCTTCCCTGACACCCCAGGCAGCGGCACAGCCCTCTCTGACCTGGTTTCCCCAGACCTGGGTCCTCTGCGGCTCAATGTCTGGGCGCTGAGCATTCCTGCCACGCCCCTGGGGGCAGGCAGCGGGCAGCACGTCCGAGGCCTTTGCGACCAGCTGCAGCCCCCAGGATGGGGGCCACGGCCACCCTTAGTCACCCAGCCCTCCAGCTCGCGGGGCGCATTTTCCAACTGTGACTCCAACTCTAATTACTGTCTTCACGCAGCACAGGCTCACGTCGACAGACGACAAGTACGCGGTGCCATGGATAACTGCAGGGCCTCGCCCAGGCTGGGCGCGAGGCAGTGAGGAGCGGCTCCCGCAGGAGAGAGCAGAGGCAGGAGGTGCACGCCCAGGGGTGCTGAGGCCACCTGCGCCCACGGCAGGGAAGGGCTGGGGCCACCACATGGCGCCCAGGCCGCCCAGGGAGGCACAGGGCCGCGCCCGCCCACAGGCATCACACTCGGGAGCACAAACTTGCCCACTGGCCAGCCCAGGAGAACCAAAGGGGCCCAGCCCGGCTCTGGTGCCTGAGGGCAGACCCTGACCCGGCCCCAGGCTGGCCACGGAGTGTGGGACCCTCCGCTGCCCACACACAGCTGCCCAGGAGAGAGAGGGGGCAGCTCTGCGGCCACCCCCAGCCCCCTCGGCCGGCCTGGTCCACAGCCGCCCCCAGGGGAGGAGACGGGGTCTGTGTTTGCTGGTCCAGGGCACCCCAAGGGGTGGTGGGGGACAGACCTGGCGTGCGCTGACCCTCCGGAGCCCTGGGTGGATGATGGGGCGTGGGGGGGAGGGTCTCTGCCCTCTGACCCCCGGACCAGCGCCTTTTCCGGGCCCTGCTGGGGAAGTGGGCAGAGCACAGCTGGGCCACCTCTCTGCGGGGTCCCCTGGGGGGTCTGCTCCGCTGCCCGCAGACTGCCCTGGGATGGGCCCGCTGCTCGTGGCTGTGTGGCTGGCGGTCCCCGGGGCGACAGTGCTGGCAGCGGGGAGGGACCGTCCGCAGCCCCCAGCCACCCCCGACCGGTGCCAGCAGGAGTCTCGCGGCAGGCGGGGGCACAGCCTGGGACGCCCGTCCCCACACAGACGCGGGTTCCGTGGGGCTGAGGGCCGCACCTGCACGCTTCACGCACTCGCCTGGCCCGTCGCTCCTGGAACCACCCGCCAGAGCGCCCTGGCCTGGCGCCCCCAGTCCCCACGCTCAGCACTGCCTGTCAGGAGCTTGCAGACGCCCAGGCACGGCGGCTCCCCCCGCATCCCCCCGGCAGTGCATGCACCCGTGCAGACGCCCCTCGAGGCACACGCCGCTCCCTCCGTCCCGGCCACGCTGCCCTTGCTGCGGGTCGCGACCCTCCCCAGCTGGCCCAGCTCATCCTGAGGTGTCCGGCACCCCAGGCCCTCGCTGCCGCCTCTGCATGCGGCTGCTGCTCCGTCTGCTGACCCCGCGGCCAAGGACCGTCCTCCTTGAGGGACTGTGCCCAGGAGCCAGCCCTACCAGAGGGGACACAGCAAGGCCCTTCGCCGCCCGCCTCCCTCCCGGCCTCACAGGGGCTCCGTGAGCTCCCGGCACCCAGGGCCTCCCCGACCCATCCCGGCAGCCCTCTGGCAGATCCAGGACCGGGCTCCCCTGGAAGGCAGCTAGTGCCTGCATCTGTGTGTCCTGCCTCCTCCCGTCTGAAGGGACAAAGTGACGACCTGGCAGAACAGCCCCCGCCTTCCCTGGGCAGGGCCGTCTCGGGCATCTGCCGCACACAGCCTGAAAGCCCAGCTGCCAGCACACGCGTGTGCTGCCAGTGCCCGCCGTCCCCCGCAGACGGGAGCTGGAGCCAGGGTCCCCGAGGGCACCACACCCCTGGGCAGGAGTGCCGGCGGCCCTGCGGTCAGGAGCATCTCGGCGCAGGGAAAGCCCGGGGCACGTGTCCCGCACCCCACACGGCACCGCAGTCACGAGCCCTGCCTCGCAGAGCCAGGCGAAGGGACGCGCGTGGGGCACTGAGCACGTGGCCGTCACACACTAACGCCAGGCAGGCAGTGACCGTTCAGTGACAGTCGGAGCAGGCTGTCACCACGAGGCCCCCTCCCTGGACACGGGCTGTTGGAAGGAAGAGGCGGCCCCTAGGGCCTGGGGCTTCCAGGAGCCCGGTGAGTGGTGGAGACCCAGCCCCAGAGCCCCTCGGCCCCAACCCGTTCGCCAGGCGCCTCCCGACTCAGCTGCTCTCAAGGCTGTGCCCTGCCAGGGGCCGCTGCTGTGCACCGAGGACGCAGCCCTGCCCCCTGCCTGGGTCCCCCCTCCTGGGGGGCGTCCGCCTGAAGGGCCACCTGGAGGATCCCGTCCCCTCCCCTAAAGAGGGTGAGCTCCCAGAGAAAAGGGCGGAAGCGAACCAACCCCCGAAGCCAAGGAAGAAGCCCAAGAAGGGGCCGAAAACAACCAGCGGTGCCATCGGGGGCTCCGCAGCGCCGGGGCTGGGGCCGCTGTCCCTGGTGCTGAACTTGGCCTGGGGCCTACGGGAGAGCCAGGCGGCCGCGCCAGGCCTGGCAGTCAGCTGGTCTGTGGCGCTGGCGGGTCGTGGCGCCCTCCCTGTGGGTTCCGGGGGGCAAGACCCATGGCAGGCAGATGCGCCAGTGCGCCCAGCTCCCCACCCCCACCAGCTCCTGTGAGCCGAGCTCTGGAAGCTCCTCAGAGACCAGCGCGGGGCCCCCTCTGCCCCCAGAGTGCCGAGGGTCACTTGCGCCCGGACGGAGCAGACCTTGTCCTGGGCCGGGGGCTCTCAAGGGGCCGGCTCTGCCCTCGCTGACCCATTTCCTGGACACCCGTCGTGGGGCGCCGCACTCCTGGGGGTGCGCCGGGCTCCCGTTCCCTGTGGATGGGAGGGAGCCCGCCTCCAGCTCTCCGGGAAAATGGATTTGCAACGCTGGACGCCACGGAGCCCGACCTGCCTCCCTGGCTGGGCCGCCCACGGCAGGCGGCGGTGGACGCCCTGGAGGGCAGCTGGGGCCAGGCAGCGTCCCTGCCGTGACTGAGGATCCGAGACCCCCGAGCGGACGGGGCTTCTGGCATCACTACACGGTGCCCGGCTCCGCCAGGCCTGCAGGACGCGACTCCGCCCTGAGCGTCAGGGAACGGGGCTTCCCCAGCTCCGTGCGGGCGCGCTCAGCCACTCCTGGCCACCTCACGGGTCACTGCCGCTGGTCCCATCCCGACACGGAGACCGCGGCCCCACACCCAGGCCGGGCTCCCGAGCTTACCCATGCTCTGGCGGGATATCTGGGGCGAGAGCGCACGCGAGGTTCGGAGCAAAGGGAAGACGGCGGGACGGTGCTCTCGGCGCCCAGTGCTGGGGCCGGCGGCCGGCGGTCCGGTCCGCAGGGCCAGGAGGAGGGCGATGCAGAGGCCCTGCTGGGGGCAGTGCGTGTGCAGGGCTGTCCTGGCAGCGTCTGTCCCGTGCTCTGACCGCAGTCAACAGCACACAGCGGCCTCCAAGGCCCGTCCCCCGGTGCCACCCCATGGCAGCCTGTGGACCCAGGGAGCGTGGCAGAGGATGGGGCAGGCCACAAAGAACCCTAAGCTTCCTCCTGGGCGCTGAGGAAGTCAGTGCCACGTTGAGAGTCCACGTGGGGAGGGGGCCGCAGCCTCCAGCCCGTCCAGCCTGCAGCCGCCGCACCCCCCAACACTAGACCTGAGCCGGAGCAGCCCCCTCCCCACTCTGGGCCAGCACTGGCTGGCGGGTTTGGTTCCCAGGCTGGGGCACCCCCACCCCAAGGGGACCCCTCCCCTCCGTAGCATCCGCCCTGCCCTTCCCGCCCCTGTAGCCTCCTCTGTTTAGGGGACGCCCGATCCCCACCCCCGCTGCGCGGATGGAGCACGGGGGCAGGGCGGGAAGGAGGCCCAGCTCTCGCTCCAACACACCTCCCGCTGCCTCTGTGCGCCCACCAGCGCCAGGCGGAGCGGCGGCGGGAGGGGCGGCTCACGTCTCTTGGGAGACAACTGCTCGCGCTCGGAAAAGAAACCTCTCAAATTAAATTAATTAAGCCCTGAAATACTTCACAGGCGCTACAGACGCTCGGCCGCCTCTGCCTGGTTCCCGCCCTCACCGCCCCGGCACCCAAATACCAGGGGCCGCCTGCTGCTCGGTGGGGCGGGGGTGGGGTGGCACCCCTCGGGGGCTGGGCTGTGCTGGCACGGAGCCCCTCCTGGGGGCCAAGCCCTGTCTGCGGCCCAGCAACTGGGGCAGAGGCAGGGCCACACCAGCCCAGGGGTCTCCTGACTCCCTCCCCTGCGGTGGGGAAGACTGAATGAGGACTCCCCACCCTGCAGGCCTGGCACCTACAGCTGCTCCCGCCCC
>NW_012149474.1:385013-390162 GCF_000956105.1 Propithecus coquereli
CGAGCCCCCCAAAACCCACAATCACACGTGTGCTTCCCGGGCTCCCCAAAACCCACAATCACACGTGTGCTTCCCGAGCCCCCCAAAACCCACAATCACACGTGTGCTTCCCGGGCCCCCCCCAAATCCTGCAGGCAATCGCACGTGTGCTTCCCAGGCCCCCCGAAATCCGCAATCACACGTGTGCTTCCGGGGTCCCCGTGCTGCACTCAGTGGGAAGGTGCCGTGACCCCAGCCTCACCGAGGGGTCGCACCGGCCCGGCCCCACAGACGAGGAGGTGTCCCGGCACCGCACGAGGCTCCCACACTGACTCCAGGAACCTCCATGATGTTTCACCTCCGAGAGCCCCCGACAGGCACCCCCAGGAGCGTGGCACAGCCGGGGGAGGATGGAAATGCTACACTTCAGGGAACCAAAGGTGAAAGTCGCTGTTGGGCAGGGCGTGGGGGGGCGGAGAGGGGTGAGGGCAACGCAGCGCTGCTCTCTCAGAGAAGAGACGCCACCACCCCACGGAACAAGTCTGGGGACGCGGACCGCCAGGGATTGCCCAGCGGTGGCCGACCGAGACTCGGACGTGAGCCCCCCAGAAGCATTCGGACCACGGGTGGCTCCGAGAAGTGGCTCTGGGGTGGCCAGGACACGGTGCTGCCCTGAGTCCCACAGACGAGGACTGGCCCGTGACAGGTGCAGCCACGGACGGCATCAGATGCCCGTGGCAGTTTGGAGAAGGAACCTCACGTCTGTAAAGCAAGTAAGGTATTTGGGCTCGTACTGCAAAGGGCTTTGGGTTTTCTCCCCCAATCCATTTTATTGTATTAATTTTTATTCTGTTTTACCAAAGTACTTGACTGGGAATTTTTAAATAATTCATCCTTCGCCAGGGAGAATTGGAGAATTTGAGAAGCCGTGTTCTAAATCGTTTGTGATTCATGAGCTCAGGAGATAAACTACAAAGACAAGCCCAAGCACCACGGGGGCAACAGTGCCAGACACAGACCAGCGGCCCCTCGGGACAGGCGCTAGCCCAGAGACGCCGGGGCGGACCCCCTGGGCCTGCCCTGCCGGGATGCAGCCCTCCCAGCGCCTCCCCTCCGGCCAGCCGACAGGTGGTCTCAGGCCCTGGCCACTGGGAGGTCCCCCGTGTGCCCGACGTGGCCTGGGGTTCCCACGGGAGCCAACGATGAACTCTGTCCAGCCCGGTTCCAGGTCCCAGCTAGCAGGGGACTTCCCCAACTCTGCAGAAACTAAAGTACAGGACCACCTAGCACCGCCCGACAGGAGGACCACCCCGTGGGTACTGCACAGGTAACAGGCCACACGCCTGAACCACGCCGCAGCCCACGGATTCTACAGAGGAAGGAGCAGCGTGCCCAGGGCAGGGCAGGGGGCAGGAGCAGCCCAGCGGAGGCTGGGGGGCGGGGGCCGTGGGGGTTCCCTCTCTGCGGAGACTTTAAAAACAAAAATAAAACTGATTAAAACTGGGTCTACCAGAAACAGCCTGGCAGTTCCTCAAACGTTAGCCAGAAGCACCACACGGCGGGCAATTCCCCGCCAGGCGTCGACCCACAGAGCTGAGAGCAGGACCCGCAGCGCCGCACGGGGACGTCTGTGGCAGCATCGCTCACGACGGCCAAAGGTCGGACGACACAAGTGTCTCTCAGTGGATGACGGATGAAGAAAGCGCGGTCCCTCTGCACGGCGGAACAGCACTGAGCCACACAGGAAGGAAACCCCGACAGGCTACCACACGGAGGGACCTTGAGGACATCACGCTGAGTGGAAGCAGCAAAGGCCGCCGGTCCTAAGACTCCATCTGCACGAAATGCCCAGAGCAGGTAAATCCACACAGAGGAAAGCGGACCAGTGGCTCCCACCAGGGTCAGGGGTGAGTGCTGATGGGACAGGAGCGTCCGCAGGCTGGTCAGAGGCAGGTGGTGGCTACGCGACTCTGAGAATGTGCTGAACGCCCTGAACTGGGCACTTCCATGGGGTCAACTTTATCTTGCGTGAATTCCACCTCAGTCCAAAACAAAAAAGAGGGCCAAGCGCACGCCTGGGGTCCCAGCACTCTGGGAGGCCGGGGCAGGAGGATCGCTAAGCCTGGGAGTTGGAGGCTGCAGGGAGCTGTGATGACGCCACCACATCCCAGCCTGGCGACAGAGCAAGACCCCACTTCAAAAAAAGAAAATTCGGTCTGCTTTTTATCACCGCACACCGACAATTCTGAACAATGTTGGTGACAAAACGGGCGGGAGGCGTCTGCCCACAGCTCCTCACGTGCAGCCTGGGGCCTCCTCCCAGGAGCTCCTGGCCCTGGACCACTGACGCCCCTGCAGACGGCAGGACGGCGTGAGGGGTGAGGGGTGCCGCAGGCCCCTCCTCCTGGCTCCCCCGTTCTGTCCGGGAGGCTGGGGACAGCGGGCGGGGCCCTGGCAGGGAGCTTGGGCCTTCAAGGCCATCGGGTAGGGAGAGTCCACACGGGAGCCGGGGCCAGGACCCAGGCGTGGGACTGGGGCAGATGTCAGCAGAGCTGGGGGTGGGGACCAGGGAGAGCTGCCGGCTCCCTGGGAGGAAGGGAGCCACGTGGTCCCGTGGTCTTGCCCCTGTGGCACCACACCCGGTTTCCCTGGCCACTACCCCCGGCCCCACGAGTCCCCCACACACCTCCTGCTGGTCCTGAGCAGGCTGCTGTCTGGGCTTCCCGCTCAGGCGGGGACACAGCAGGCAGGGAGTGTGGAGGTGCCCCGGCTGCGCCTGCAGGCAGAGCCAGGCCTGGCCTCAAGGTGCGGCCAGCACAGCAGGCGGCCTTGGGAGCACGACCAGCTGGGCACTCGGTGAGCGCGGCCCCTCCCCCACCCACAAGCTGGGCCAGGCTGGGTTCTCTCTGGGCCCCGGGGTGAGGGTGGGGGGCCCTGCACCCAGGTGAGGCTGGGTCCCAGCCAGGCTGCCTCCAACGCCAGGGCGGGCGCTGGGCAGAGCTGTGCCCCGGCTCAGGCTCTTGGTGTCCAGGTGGGGGCACTGGCCTTTCCCAGTTGGCCACTCCAGCCCAGGAGCAAGGCTGGGAGGGGAAAGCCCACCCTCCCGACGTCCCCAGGCATCCCCGGAGAATGCCCAGCTGGTCTCCAAACCCTGAGCACCTTCTACCAGGCCCTCCCCGGCTTCCCTGTCATCCTCCAACTGTCGTCATGGCGACGGAGCAGAAAAGGCAGCTCCCTGCTGGCCCCGCCCCCTCACTGGGCCCTCGCGGAGCCTCTGCCCCACCCGGCAGGCCCTGGTCTCCGAGACCACCCAACTCCTGCCCTGCACAAAAGGAGCCCTGCTCAGGCCCCGGCCATGGCTGCCCCCTGACCCGCCTCCCTGCCGGGTCCCTGAGTGGGGCCTCCAGGAGGACGCCCCCAGGCCCACCCTGGGGCAGCAGGCTCTGCGGGAAGGGGGTGGGCAGCCCTGGCTCAAGATGCCTGCGCAGGTGACCAGCCTCCTGCCCCCACATAAACTTCAGAGCACCCGAAATCACGGCAAGAACAAAAGCGGCCCGGTCAGCCGTCCGGGCAGCACCGACACCGCACGCCAGCCGCTGACTCCCCGGGTGCTCGCGGCGCACTTGCCCCACGCGGACCTGCGAGCCTCAGCTCCACGCGGCGGAGGGCACCCTCTGAGGTGCAGCAGAGGCCCAGGCTGCGCGGTGCTCACGGCTTTTCCTTCCTCTTCTATGTCTGGAGCCGCCGACGCGCTCCCCAGCCTGCCTCCCCCGGCTCCGCTCGCAGCGTTTCTTGCAGCTGAGCCGCACGAATTCACAGAGCGTGAACAGTCTGGCCTACGCACACGCACGCGAAACCCCCAAAGTGTCCGGCACTCTTCGCGACCCCTCCCCCACGGCAGGTGGCACGAGCTGCCTCCCCCAGAACTCCCATAAACGGGATCGCCCAGCGCGGGCACCAAGCCGCCCTGCAGAGGATGGCAGGCCCCTCCCGCGTGTGGCGAGCTCTGACCCGTTGATCAAAAAAACCACTGACACCCCAACCGTCTGCAAAGGAGCCAAGGACGTGGCAGATGACCAGACACCTGTGCACGGAAGGCGCCATCCTACCACGAAGGACGACTGGACACTACGCTAGGAGACACCTCTCCCCACCTGCCAGCCTGCCCAGGTGAGGAGGCACCTGGCACAGCACAGGAGGGGCCGGGCTGGCCTGGAGAAGGTCTCGGGACAGTCCACGAACAGGAGCTGGGCCCCCCGGGCCCACATGGCCAGGCTCTGAGCGCAGTCCCGGGAAGGGGGACGCCAGGGCGGGGGACGAGGGGACTGTGTGTGGGGCACAGGAGCAGGGGGCACCAGGCCTCCATTCTGCAGCCGTGGCAGGGCCATGTCCCTGGAGGGTGGTGGGGAACTGGCCAGGACCACGCCTCCCGCTGGCACCACCCACCCATGGCAGCGGCAGAGCCAGAGTGGGGCCTTGGGGGCAGGGGTCTGAGCTGGGCCCCGACCGGAGCAGCCACACTTCAGGGTCTGTGGGGAATGTCACGCGAGCCAGCTCCGAAGCAGCAGCCCCAGGTGTCACCCCGCCCCACGCCCGAGGACAGGCCCTCAGGTCCCTGCAGGGAGGAGGCTCCCAGGACCACACAACTGGCCCACAAGCTTCAGGCCCGGTGAGCCCTGGCCTGGCGGCTGCAGCGCACACTCCCATGGTACCTACCGCCCCTCCCCATCCTCCCTATGGCTGCTGCCCTGGGACCCGCCCTGGGCCCCCACCGTGGCCAGCCCCAGGGCGATTGTGGCTTCCTTCCTGGGGGGCTGGGCTGGGCTGGGAGGGCATGGAGCTGGATTCTGGGGTTGGAATGCCTGGCGTGGACACCATGGTGTGACCAGAGGACATGTGGCTGGTGGCAGGGCCCCAGCCAGCCACGGGCCAGCCTCCCAGGCCATGGTGCTGTGCTGGACAGAGCAGAGGTGGCCGATGGGAAGAGCTAGAATCAGAGCCTGGTCTGCGAGGGCTGGGCAGGAAGGAGAGGTGCTGGTGGCCACAGATGCCCGCCGCGGCAGAGCAGGCGCAGGCCTGGGCAGCTCCTCCCGCTCCGTACCTGCCGGCCCTGCCCCCAAGACCCCAGGGACGGCAGAGGGGTCGCTGTGGTGACGAGGTTGGGGAAACC
>NW_012149474.1:390657-403164 GCF_000956105.1 Propithecus coquereli
ACACACATGCACCCAGACTTGTACACACACACACATACATGCACCCAGACTTGTACACACGCACACACATGCACCAGACCTGCACACACATGCATACACATGCACACAGACTTGTACACACACATGCACACACAGGCACCCAGACCTGCACACACACAGACTTGTACACACATGCACACACATGCACCCAGACCCGCACACACACATGCAACACGTGCACCCAGACCTGCACACACACACACATGCGCACCCAGACCTGCACACACACATGCACACAGGTGCACCCAGAACTGCACACACACATGCACACAGGTGCACCCAGAACTGCACACACACACACACACATGCACCCAGACCTGCACACACACACACACACACACACCCAGACCTGCAAAGACATACAGACCTGCACACACATACACATTTGCACCTAGACCTGCACTCACAGACACACAGACCTGCACACACACAACCCCCAGACCTCTACACACACACAGACACACACACACAGGCCCATAACCCTGCATAGACCCCAGCTGTGTGCCAGGCCTTCCCCATCAGGGCCCTGGGCTCTGCTGGAGCTGCAGGCTGAGACCCGCCGTCCTCTCCCAGGGCCCTTCACGTCCTCCCAGAAGCACAGTTGCACGGCCCGTGTGCTCTGCATGCAGCTGTCCTTGGCTAGCTGGCTTCACACCTGCCCTACCCGGCCTGTGCCGAGAGCTGGGCACCCTCCGCGGTGCATGGGGCCCGGGAGATCCCAGCCAGCCAGGCCCCCGGTGTCTGCCGAGCTCTCTGCAGTCCCAGGGCAGAAAGGGCCTCCCCTGCGTCTGGTCAGCCAGGCCCAGTGGGGGAGGCCGGGCAGAGCCGAGTGGGAGGACGCTCGGGCCGCAGGCGCTGCGTGGCAAGAGGGTGCTTGGGGGCCGGGGGCTGGTGGGGCTCAAGCCACAGGTGGCAGAGGCTGGACGCCTGGGGGTCTGGGGGCCACACAGCAAGGGCGGGACAGCCCCAGGGAGGACACCGGGCAAGTGCCACCTCAGGAGCCAGCGACAGCAACAGCCCTGGACGCAGAGGCCAGGAAGAGGGCCAGGGCACCACGGGGGCTGCAGGACACACAGGCCAGCGGCCGGGCCCATCCCCTGCATGGTCTGCCACTCAGCTGAGGCCACGTCAGGAAGGACGGACACCCCCTGCTCTCTGCACACAGCTTGACCCGAGGACCAGCAGCGCGGCAGCCCGTCCTCCCGCTCAGCCCTGGCCCCCCAGGCCCGGAGCAGAGGCCGACGGCCAAGCCTGTGCCCTGGGGTCACCCGCCCACCCCAGCCTCCTCCATGGGGACCCAGCTGCTCGGGGCCCTGGCCAGGTTCTCTGCAGGGCAGGGCGGGACCCAGCTGCCCTGTGCTTCTCCCACCGGCTGGAGCGCCGAGAGCTGGCACGGGAAGCCAGGCCAGGCTGGCACGGCAGAGGGTGTGAGCACCCCCCATGGGGTACATGGCACCCCAGGCAGCAGCCCCGGCTCCTCATGAGGTGGAGGGGGGCGTTGGGGTCCTGGGCAGTATTGGCTGCTCCCCGCCTGGCCAGGCCGCTCCCAGACCAGCAGAGGGCTGTGCGCCAGCCGCGGGCGCAGCGTGGATTAGGGACAGAGTGCTGCCTGTTCCGGAGATGATCCCCGCGGGGGTGAGAACGGAATCCGCTTAGCGGGCAGCAGGGGCGGCGAGGGCAGAGAGGGAGCCTGCTGCCCCTCCCGAACATCAGCATCCGTCCCACCTGCCCTGCGCCCCAGAGCCGGCAGCCACGCCGGGGACCAGGGCAGGACGTCCAGCTCAGTCAGCCTTCAGGCTGGCGTCCAGAGGGGGTGGGCACACAGCTGGTGGGTGACCTGCTCCCACTCTCCACAGAGGGGACGCAACAGGACAGTACGGTCAGCAAGAGGGGAGGCGCTGGGGATGGCAGACACAGGGGACCCAGAGACAGGAGGGACACACAGATGCCAGGCCCTCAGGGGAGCCGTCAGCCCCCCAGGACGCCGAGGGCTCTGTCTCCAGCCCAGGTCCCTGCAGGAGCTTCTGCTTGGTGGGACTGGGGAGGGGTGCTGGCTCCGGAAGCTTCTACCTGGATAGATGTGAATTCTACTCACACTTCATCGGCCGAAGCAAGTCTGTCTCTGACTGGAGCTCTGGCCTGACTTGGGGAGGGGGAAGAGGGACCAGGGGAGGGGCCGGGACACCCATCCCAGCCCTGGAAACCTCAGCCCTCCTGGAGCTGGGCGGGACCCTCCCACGGCCCCAGGTGGTGAGCAACCGAGTCCAGGAACACGCAGGGTCGTGGCACCAGCCCAGGCCTGGCACCCTGCCCACCCCCAACCCAGGCCCCACCAGCCCGACCCCAGCATGCAGCCTCTGTCGCCCCATGCCAGCCTCAGCGCCTGCCCGTGGGCACAGGCGTGGTTCACCGACCACGTACCCAAGTCCTACCAGGAGGGCACCCGTCCCAAGGCCACCCATGCCAGCACAGAGCCTGCCACCGACCTGGAGCATAGGGCCTGCCACTCACGCACCCAGGCCCCCAGCAAGGCTGCCCCGGGCACCAGGCGGGAAGAGAACAGGGTTCCCAGAGGCCACCAAATGCGAGCTCCGTCCCCCTGCCATGGGGTGCAAACTATCCCCAAATGGCCTGCTCCCGGCCACCAGGCCCCACCTGGTCCCCAACA
Organism: Propithecus coquereli; assembly: GCF_000956105.1. Classification (NCBI taxonomy): domain Eukaryota; kingdom Metazoa; phylum Chordata; class Mammalia; order Primates; family Indriidae; genus Propithecus; species Propithecus coquereli. The sequence continues at coordinate 393,365 of NW_012149474.1, forward strand.
GATGAGCCTGGGGCTTCTGCGGCCCAGGGCCTGGGCCCAGCAGGGGTGGCCAGAGGGGGATGTCCCATGACGACCCCTCAGCTAGCCACACACAGCAGCCTCCTTCCTGCCCCCCTGGTCTGGGGACCCAGCTGGGCTCTACGTGTCCCCCCCTGCAGACAAGGCTGCCTGTCCCACAGCAGGTGATGCACACGCCCCCGAGGGCGCACTGGGGACATCCGCGTGACACAGGTCCCTGAGGTCAGAGGCCCCGCGGCCGCTGACCCCACAGGAGGGCTGTGGGATGGGGCCCTCAGCACCCCCGAGGTGAGGGGCCCTGACGTGTCCTCCCTGGGAACGTGGCGCCCACAGCGGCGTGGGGGGTGCGGCCATCTGCAGACGCCCTGGGCCAGCCCAGCATTTGTTGGAGGCTGTCCTCTCTGTGCCACTTACGATTAATGGTAAATCCCTGGGGATTTGGGTTTAGGGTCAACAAACGTGGGCTCTGAGCTGAGCCCTCTGTCTCTTGAGAGACGACCCAGCCGCCCACCCCCAGCTCATCTGCCTGGCTCAGCCCAGACCCTTCCCAAACCCTGTTTCCACCCAGGCCCATGCCTCGTCCTTTGGAAGCCCCTGCCCCAGCGAGCCCAGGGTGGGGCTGGCAGAGGACGGCTGGGCCCCTCTGTCCTGGCGAGTCCTGCCCCTCCCTCAATGCCCAGCCCTGTGGCGGGGGTGGGGGCTGCAGACGCTGAGGCCCCAGAGGACCCCCTCTCGGGCGTGTGGACCTGACCCGGCTCACAGCCAGCCCCTCCGTGACCGAAGCCCCGTCCACCCACGGCCACCCTGAGGCCCTTCAACCCCCTGTCCTAGGCCACAGAGCCCCAAAACAAGGGGCTCCCAGGAGACAGAGTCCACCAGGTGGGCGCCGGCCCCCATCCGGGGAGCCCCAGCACCCCCACCTCCAGAGAGCGCCAGGCAGGTGTCCAGGCTGCTCCGTCCTGCACCGTGGCTCCCACACGCGGCACAGACCTGAGACAGAGGATTCACCGCAGCGGTTCCTGCAGCGAGCAAACGTCAGCAGGACGCGGGGCTGCTCCCGGAGGTCACCCGAGTGAACCCCAGATGGGGGCCGCTCCCTTAGCGGGGTGCTCAGCCCCTCGGCTCCGTGGGCCCAGGCAGCAGCAGCCCGTGGGGGCCCCACCTGGAGCGCACCAGCCAGAGCTGGGGGACCGACCATGGAGGTGCCCCGCTCGGGGCAGGTCTGGGAAGTCGCCAAAGACCCCCGCCCCTCACACAGGCCCTTCCCAGCCAGGCCGTGAGGACCTCGCAGGAGGCACAAGCTGAGACTTCAGCACGGGAGGCCGGACAGCTCCCTGGGGCCTCCGGGACGGGGTGCAAAGCCCTCCTTGCGTCCTCCTGGCGGTCAGCAAGCCGCCCCCACGCGTCCCCAGGAGGACACGGCAGAGACAGGGCCTCGGGCCACCAGCACAGGGGGTCAGGTGTGCACACGGGCCAGGGACGCACTCACAGGCAGGCGGGCCCCGGCCGTGGGGCTGGAAGAGTGACCCAGGCTCCCAGGTTACTCACCGTGAAACGCACGTTTCAAGAGAGCATCTGCACAAGTGTGAGCTCTGGCTCGAGGGCAGGGAGCACAGCCCACAGCCTCAGCCACCGAGGCCAAGAGGAACCCTCGAGGAGTGTGGCCACGCACTAGCTGCTCCCAGGTGACCTGGGGCACACGTTGAGGCCACAGCAGATGCTTTGGCAGAGGAGCTCCACAGAGATAGGGGCCAGACGGCAGGAGGCCCAGGGTGGCAGAGCCGCCCAGCCACCGTTCCGTCTGCCTGGCCTCCAGTGTCTACGGTGGGGACTCCGTGGGCACGTAGGCTCAGACTGGCAGAGAGGAGTCGCCACTGCGCCCCTGTGTCTGAGGCCAGGCCAGAGCTGGGAACCAAGAGGAGGAAGGGCAGGCACCCAGCCCAGCGCCCAGCAGGAGCCAGGGCCGGAGGAGCTGACCCCGTGTGAAGTGTCCCTCAGACCCTAGACTGCTGTCTGGGCTGGCACTGTGAGCCCTGCCACGTCCACCCTGCCGCACCCTTCCCAGGCCCCGCCCCCACGCGACAGCGCAGACGAGGCCTTTGCCCACGTGGCATCTACTCCACTGGGACTGCACCTGCACATGTGGGCCCTGCGGAGAACACTCCGGAATGTGTGGGCTGGCTGCGCCCTGGCAGCACCAGGCCAGGTTTGCCATGCCCCTGTGCCTGGCTTGGTGCCGGCGGCGTTAGGTGCCCATAAACAACGACAGGTGGGCTGAAGCCCACCCCAGAGCAGAGCCCAGGCCCCGCCGCAGAGTGACCGGCCGGCAGCAGAGATCCAGGCTCCAGGAAACGTTCCTTACAGTTAAAATTCCAGCATTCGACTGAATTTCTGCTGGTCTTCAGAAATCAGCGTTAGTGTCTCAGGGTGATATGGCACTGTGGTTTTTCAGAGAGTCTGTTTCAGACGTGCCCACCAAAATATTCACAGTTGAGTGGCGCTCGGGGCATGTTTCCAGTGGGGGCAGGTGGAGTGGAACCGGCCGCTGGCGCAGGGGGTGCTTGCGGGGCTTGGGGTACTGTACTCTCTACTTCTGAGTCGGAAGATGCCGCAGGCCGGAGTAAAAGCAGAGCCGGTGTTCACGGTCCCACAGCAGCCTCGTGGGCCCCTGGGCCCACAGCCTCATGGCCAGATGGCGGCAGGAAAACCCGGTCAGGCCCAAGGCTGACCTGCTGCCCTGCACCCTGAGTCCCCCCATGCCTGCCAGGCAGCAGGCAGGGCCAGGGCGGGACGTACACACAGGGCAGGACAGGGACGTGTCCCGGTCACCGTGGCAGCAGGTGGCAAAGGGCCATGGCTGGGACAAGCCCCCTTCGCCAGCCCAGAACCGGAGGTGGGGCAGTCACCAGTTTGAGCCCCGAGGTCCACGCCCTGGTGTCCCCAGCGGGGCCCAGCCGTCCACACCATGGCTCCCTGCCACCACCCCAGATGAGAACTCCACGAGCAGCTCACCAGCTGAGCGATGAGCACACACGGCAACCTCGCCTGCCTTGGGTCTCCACACCCTCGGGCACCCTGTCCTCAGAGACACTGCAGCAGCAGGCCCAGTCTCCAGGCTCAGCCCCGTGTACATTAGACCCCCCGCCCACCAGCACCACCCTACCGTCCCGCCCCAAGCCACTGCACAGACAGGGAAACTGAGGCATGGAGACCGGTGCCCAACTGGCTGCCAAGTGTGGGCTCTCGACCAGACACCCCAACGGCAGCCCTGCCTCGGGGGCTCTGCACACACACCGACCACGGACACTCGCGGAGGCGCCCTGGCTCTGGCCTGGGACGCGGCAGCCCGCCCAGCTCCTTCCTGACTGAAGGTGCCACGTGCCGTGGAAGGGATGGAAGGTCGTTCCTGCAGCCCCTGCAGACCCGTGCGGTAGGAGCCACCACGGGGCTGGTGGAGGAGCTGCAGACCCCAGCCTGCACGGGATGGAAGCTGAACTCTGCACCCGACCCTGACGCTGCGGAGAAGGCTGCGAGGCTCCGGGCTCCACGCAGCCCCCGTGCACCCCACCGAGGAACCCCGAGGCTGTACCCGTCGCATAGGCAGGAGGGGAGTCTGCGAGGGGACGGGCTCCTGCCGCACCAGCGGGGTCTGCAGCTCTCCCCCTGGGGAGGGGGCTCCGCCCGGCTGCTGCAGACCAGGGTCCCCAACTGTCCCTACCCACCTGTGCCAGCTTGGGGCCAGGGTCACCACCAAAGGGGCCGCCCGGGAAGAAGCTGAACAGCCAGCCCTCACCGGCCCCAAGACAAACTTAAGTACATGAAGAACCTGGTCTGGGGGCTGCCTCCCCCCAGCACCGCCCAGCCGGGGTGAGCGCCAGCGGGTCCGAGTGCTGACCTCCAGCTGCACCAGAGAACTGCAGCCCCGGCGCAGTGAGGTCGCCCGCCCAGGAAGCAGCCTGCAGGCCCCGGCGACCCCAGCCCAGGCGCCGTTCTCCTGCAGCTCACCCGGCTCTGGCTACGGAGCCCTGGAGCCAGCCTGGGGATGTGGGGGGGCCTCAGGCTCCCATGGCCACGTGGCTCAATCCGTTGAGCCCCTCCCCGCCACCCCAGGCCCCCATCCTGACCCTGTGTCCAAGCAAGGGGCTGCCTGGCACTCTGGGGACAGCCAGGGGCTCAGAGGCCACAGTCCTGGCCAGGCAGGTCCCCCACCCCCACCACGTGGGTGCTGTCCAAGCTGCCCCAGGGCCCTGTGCCCGGCAGAGCGAGTGGGCGGCCACAGTGAATGCCCCTGGGCACCCCACCCCCGCAGGCCCAGAGCCCCTGCCCAGCCCCCAGCTGGACGGCCCAGAGCCACGAGGACCCAGAACCATCCACTCTCCCTCTGCCAGGCCCACGCGGATGCCAAGGGAGCCAGGGAAGGTGGCTCTGTCCTCCCAGGCCAGCACTCCCAGGGCAGAGGGGACGTGACCTCGGCCCAAGAGCACAGGGCCTGGCTGGACAGGCATCGACCTCCGTGACCCTGTCAATCTGCCTGGGGAGGCACCCTCGCCACCTGGGCCTCGGGGCGCAGGGCGGAAGGAGCCCAGGAAGCTGGCGACGCCCTCAGGTGGGGGGAGTTTCCCTCACGCCCACAGTGGCTTCAGGACACTGGCCCCTCAGAGGCGGCAGAACGAGGCCTGGACGGAGCAGGCTGGGCCCTGAGAGGCGGCCAGCTTGGCACAGTCCCTGCTTTGTCCCCGAGGCCTTGGCCTAGACCAGCTTCCCTCTTGCCAGAGCCCGAGGCGGCTGGCGCAGCTTCCCAGGGGCGAGGCCGTGGGGAGGCCTGAGGGCAGCTCAGCCACCAGGCCCACCCCCCACTGCTACGACCTGACGCCACCGTCCCCCCAGGTGACAGTGGCCCTGGTGCTGAGGAGGGCTCGTCAGAGCACCGCAACCTCCTGCAGGGTGCGGGGCAGCATGGAAGACCACCCAGACCCGAAGGAGGCCAGAGGGTCCCCTCCCACACAATGCTGACGGTCGGCTGTCCCCCGCCCGACACTGCTTCCAGGCGCCGGACCTCACAGAAGCTCCAGGGAGACCCATTCTACAGACAAGGAGCCTGAGGCTCCAAGTCCCTCCAGCTGCCAGTTGCCAAAGCCCAGGTGGGCTGTCCACAGCCTCTGGGCCACGGGCACAGGTCTGCACCGCTGAGCTCCAAGGTGCCACAGGGCCTGCAGGGCCAGCACAGCCCCGCACAGGTGGGCGCTGGCGGCCGGCGCTCACAGTGGCCAGCCTGCCTCCTCACTGGGTGCCAGCCACCTGGTGGGGTGCTGGCTTCAGAGGCAGCCTGACCCTCCCAGGTGCCCAAAGCAGCCAGTCTGTGCCCAGAGAGGCCCAGAGGCACAGGCGCCCTGTGGACCGGGCCCCCAGACAGCAGAGAAGGCACCACGTTACCTCTCCTCCAGAGCCAGCCACAGACTCCCTGCAAAGGGACGGTGGCAGATGGGGTGGCAGGGCCGACTCGGGCTGTCCCAGCGTCTGACCTGCCCGCAAGGCACATCCCTGCACCCCGGGGTCACCCACAGACAACACCAGACGTGAAAACCAGGGAAATCACCAGGGATCGGGGCACACGCTTGCTCAGGCCCACGTCCAGGAGCTGGCACAGGCCGGCGAGGGCGGCCCTGGAACCTAGCTCTCCTGGTCCCTCACAGTCCCCCAGGTGGCTGGTGGGGGAGAGGGGCCAGGAGATGAGGAACGTGGGGGTCCACACACACCCACCAGAGCGAGGACCAGAACCCCTGGCCATCTTGGGGAGCCAGGGATGGGGCAGGGCCCGGAGCCCCTTGGAGCCCCAGCCCCGGGTCGGAGGCACAGTCCGCAGTGGGATGGCCCCGGCCGGAGCCCGTTGAGGCTCTGCTGGGAACAGCAGCCTGGGGGGCCTGGGCCCAGCTTCCCACCCCAGTGACAGCCTGGCCCTGCCTCCTCGCACAGCTGGGGGCTGCCCAGAGCGCTGCGTTCCCGGCGGTTCTGGACGGGATTCCCCACGTGGACAACGGCAGGGCAGAGACGGAGCCACAGGTGACCCGGGAAGGCCCCCCTGGCTCAGCCTGCAACAGGCCAGGGTCGTGAGGGGCAGCCCGGCCCTGAGCTACCATGTGGAGGAACCCACAGCACGGAGGGGCCTGGCCAGGGCCCACGCACGGCCAGCACAGGCAGGGCCACTGTGCCCTCCACTCAGGGCGCCCGTTCCGACACGGACGGCCCCCACCTCGGCCAAGCCCCTCACCCCTGCCAGCAACAGGCAGAGACCCGTGTCGACAGGGACACACAGACACGCCCTGAGGTGCTCAGGGGGCCACAGCGGGCTCCTTCGCCCCACCCAGGGGAACGGCCTGTCCTGCAAGGTGCGACCCCTCGTCTGGGAGCCTCTGTGCCAGCAGCACTGACAGGGACAGTCCACCCAGGGCCGGTTCCCAGCCCGGAAGGGGGGCTTATCCCTGGGAGGGTCTGCGTGACTGGGGAGGGCTGGGGTAGCGTCCTGAGGCGGCCAGGGATGCCGCGCAGGCCTTCCCAATGACTTTGTGGGGCCCCTGGCCTGTCTGTGGCCAGGCTGACATGACAGACCACCCACAGCTGCGCCCTGGCCACCTCCATCACTGCAGAGGCCACTGGGTTCTGGGCCCCAGCCCCAAGCAGCCACCTCGCCGCCACCAGGGCCCTGAGCAGGCCCTCTGCCCCCGCATCCCACCCCTGCCATCCCCCACCTCTGCCTTCAGCTCCAAGCCCTGGGCCACCCCAGGGTCTGCCAGGGTCCCCACGCTCCCTGCCTGGCCCCTGCCCCACCTTGCCCTTCCCTCCCTCCCACCTGCTCCCTCCCCTGCCCCCATTCTCCCCTCCCCCGTCCTGCCTGCCACCAGGGCCCCAAGTCAACCCTCCTGAAGGTCAAGTGGGAATATGGAGAGGTGTCACCCATCCTAGGGAGCCCAGGGCCCTCCCCCAGCCCACCCACCAGCCGGGGAGCCCAGGCGGGTGAGCCCTGCCCCGGCCACCTCCCTTCTTCCGCCACTGGGCGCAGGGCTCCTGGGGGCAGCTCAGAGGGCCTGAGTCCCCCATCTGCCACAGGGTCCCCCGGGTCCTCCGGGCTGAGCTCTGGTTTGGCAGGAAAGTGCCCTGCTCTGTTTACCAAGGAGCGGGAGGGATGAAGGCCACACGGCTACGTGACACTCCCTCCTGGTGCTGCAGGGGCCTGGACTGGGACGTGTCCCCGCACATCCTCACCCTCCAGCCTCCCCGGTGTCCCTCGATGGCAGGGACTGCGCGTCACGTCTGCCCAGCCCAGGGAGGGGGCTCAACAAGCACTTCTCGGGTCAAGGAACAGCCCGGCCGGCACCTCTGCAGGTGGATTCCCACCCACCTAGCACCACCTACCCCTGGGGGCCCCAAAGGGCCCCCCAACAGCCTTGGCCAGAAACCACCGATGCTGTTGGGGAGGAAGCTTCCCGGAGCCACTGCACACTTGGCCTTGCGGGTGCCTGGGCTGGGGCACTCGGGCCGTCAGTAGCTGTGCAGAGGGCACACCTGGGCAGACGCGAGAGATCACACGCCACAGCTACGCCAGCCCCATGGGGAGGCCAGGTGCCACCTCTCCCCACATGGCCCAGGTCCCCACAGGCACCATTCTGGAGCAGATCCACGGCCCACTTGGGTCGGCTGGGTCGAGAGGCTCCCACCACATCACGAGGCCCCCACCACCAGACCGCCTCCCGCTCCACAGCTGTCTCGGGGTGAGCGGCCCCCACGTCAAAGGACTTGGGCAGAGAGAGAGGGAAGAACAGGCAGGGCTGAAACGAACAAGCCGCCAGCCACAGACAAGAGCGGGCCGGAGCTGAGGTCGACGACGGGTGGCCACGCCAGGACCAGGTCCCAGCAGCGGGTGGGAGCCCAGCCGCGTGTCCCCCACTGAGGTCTCCTGCAGGAGCCTCTCTCCCTCTCTGGCTCGGGACCTGGCGCCTCCCCTGCTGCTGGTGCGGAGTGGCCAGGGCCGGCGCACACGTGGGGCCCCACGTCCACAAAACTCCGGAGGACCCTCCGTCAGCAGGGGCGGGAAGATGAACAGCAATGGCCGGCCCCATCCTGGGCCTTTCTGGGCAGCACGCTTGCCCCCCCCACCCCCCCGACCATCAGAACCAGTGAGGGGACGGCATCAGAACCAGTGAGGGGACCGCTTCCCCAGAGCCCCAGGAGGGAGGCCGCCCTGCACTCCACTCACTCGGAGCTGTTTTCTAAACATCACAAGGAGCTCCGGGTTGACACACACCCAGGGCGCATCCTTTTGTATTCATTATGCTAATTACAGCGGAAACCCCCAGTAATTAACTGTTACGACAGCGACAGCGTAGTTCAATGAAGAGTGCGGAGACCAGCCCCTACCCACGGAGACCACGGCACTGTGCATAATTCGTTGTTGTCATCACTTACGCTGATGTTTCCTTATAATAACGTTTTATTGGTACAATAATTAGATTATTTCACTGCCTCCTGCATTCTGCCATCCCAGCCCCTTCCTTCACCAACTGCAGTCGTCCGACCAGGAAAGGTGCGTATTCTGAGCTCAGTTGAAGTCGGCTGTCTGCCACCTCCTCTTCAAACCTGGGCCACCCCGCCCCCACTGCCCACACCGGTGCTGCAGCCAGGGTCCCGCCAGGGTCAGGGCAGGTGGGAGGGGGCCGGCTGCCCAGGGCAAGGCAGCTCCCCTGGCCCCAGCCCAAATGCCTCCTGCTTCTCTGCCTTAGTTACATCACGGCGCTGCCCTCCCCCAGAGAGCCCGGCCCTGCCCCACTTTCCGTCCCCAACACCACCTCCCAGCTCCGCCTCACTGCAGCCCTGGGGGGCTTGCAGAGGGCCTCCTGAGCCCCCGCCCGCTTCAGCTCAGACCATCACACCCTCCTCCTCTCCGCCACTGCCCTGCCTGCCACTGTCCTGCCTGCCACGGGTCTAAGGAAGTGCTCAGATAGGGAGAGGCGGACAGTGCCAGTTGGACCTCTGGGACACCAAGACAGGCTGGCCCTGGGAGAAGAAAGAAAATGGCTGAGCCCCAGCCGCGACAAAGACGACTCTGTGAACGCGCTCGGCTGGCCAGATGAGGGGGCTGGCCAGGCCGGCCCAGGCAGGCCGGGGAAAGTTGGCCAAATGCAAGCGGAGCTGTGGTCACTGCCGGCCTGGGCTGGGCCTTGCAGGGAGCTAGCCTGTCCCCTGGAAAGACAGCCAGGACCAGCTGGAAGACCCCTCCTCGCGGCGGGTCCACGTTCTGTCCCCGGCCCAGGCCGCGGTGTACACTCTGGTCTCAGCATCGGTCAGCCTCTCCCTCCCCTGGGGTGGTGCAGCGTCACAGTCTGCTGAGCCTGAGAGGAGAGGAAGGCGCTGTCCAGCCCTCTGACGGTCCCGCACGCTCCCACCCCCACCGCGAGGGAGGCTCGGGCCGGCCAAGGGGGCCGGCGGCCACCGCGCAGAGGCGAGGGTCTCGGCCGGGGCGCGCGGCCGGGCGCAGCTGCTCGGGCAGCACGCCTATTAGCGAGGCCGCGGCAGACGGCAGATGGGCGCCCGCTCGGCCCCCTCCTCCGCCGCACAATGGGCCCCTCGCTCGGGCGCACAATGCGGCCCGGGTCGCGCACCTGCAGCGGGCCCGAGGGGCGCTGCCCAGGCCCGGCCCGTGCGCCCCCGTCCGCCCCGGGCCGCGCCGCGTGTCCTTGGGCCGCACCCGGCCGACCGCAGCCCGCGGCCTACGGGGCTCAGCGGCGGGG
>NW_012149474.1:403954-438665 GCF_000956105.1 Propithecus coquereli
CGGCCCGCCACGCCCGGCCCCGCCCGGCCGCCAGACTCCGCCGCTGCGCGGCCCGCCCTCGGGGCGCGTCCCGGGACCCCGCAGGCAGCCGCCGTGGGGAGGGGTGCAGCGGCTGCCGGCCCGGGGTTTCCCCTGCTGGCCGCGACCCCGGTTTCGGAAGGAGTTTCCCGCGCTCGCAGGGTGGGGGTGCTGCGCGCAGGGTGGGGCTACAGGGGAGCCGCACGCAGGGTGGAGGCGCAGGGGAGCCGCACGCAGGGTGGGGGTGCTGCGCGCAGGGTAAGGGTGCGGGGGTGCCGCATGCAAGCTGGGGGAGCGGGGGGCGCCCGCGCTGGAGGGAGAGCTGCACGCAGGGTGGGGGTGCGGGGGTGCCGCACGCAGGGTGTGGATGCTGCACGCGGACCGTGTCCGAGCCGTGACCTTGCGGCTCCCAAGGCTGTGGCCGGGACGCGGTCCTCTGCCTCCTCGCGGTTCCCACGGGAGAAAGGGAGGCATTTCCCGAGTGTGCAAGGGTGACCCGCACAGCGAGGTCAAGGAATTCACGGAGGGTCACCCAGCAGCCGCCGCGCACTCCCCCAGGCCATTACTGCAGACCCTTCTCCCTTGAGGTTGGGCAGTTGGGCTGGGGGTGCCCAGCACCCAAGGTCAAGAGAAGCATCTGGAAGGTCTAAAGACATTGGACTGGTCACACAGGCAGCCAGACACGGAGAGACCCTCTTGTTTTTTTCAGGGAACACTCATGTTTCCTTAAGCTGGTGTTGCAGGAGGTGGTGGGAGAGGAGGGGGAGGGCTGGGCAGAACCCTCGAGGTCTGGGGGTCCTGCCCCACGTGGGCCCGGGAAACTGTGTTTGCCAACGTGGTGTCAGGTCCACGGCAAGTTTCTGGGTGTTCAGGTGCCACCCGCGGGCTTTCTGCAGGGTGCTCCCGCTGTCCAGGGCCAGCCTCACCCCCGGGCCCCGCCCCACCCTGGGCAGAGGCTGTGAACTCGGAACTGTGGGTGCTCTTCCAGCCCAGGAGGGGGTCAGCCCTCAAGCACCTGTCCCCCACTCTGCCCTGGCATGCCCCAGCCTTGCTCAGTTCTGGGCCCTCAGAGGAGAAGCAGCGCCAGCCAAGGCCTGCAGTGGGGAGCTCGCCGCAGAAGGCAAGCGCCCACAAGGGTCGCCCCGAGGTGTGAGTGGGGCCAGTGCTCATTTCCATCTGACTAAAGGGCGTTTGGGACCTTGCCCTCCAGAAACCATTGGGCAGTGAGGTCTGGCAGGAGGTCGACTGGCGGTGCGGAGGCTGTGCCCGAGACCAGGGCGGGCCTGGGCAGTCACGGCCGGAGGGGGTGGGGACCTGTGGGAAGCCCCCGGCCTCCAGGTGCATCCGCTGCATCTTCCTGTGCCCAGGGTAGCGTTGGCTCTGTCCAGCATCCTCCAGCCACTCCTGGTTGCCAGGAAGACTCCCCCTGCCTTTCCTACTGCAGTCCACCCCTGCCCCTGTGCCCTGGGTCTGCTCTGCTCTGTGTCCGTACAGCCCATGCCCGCTGTGGCCTTCAGGGCTCAGGCCAGGCCCCTATTCTTGGCCCTCCAGGCGCAGCTGTGCACTTGAGCCTTCGTCCCCCACAACTGGATTGTGAATTACCACTGCCAGCCTCGCCCTGGGGCCAGCCCCCTGGCCGCACCACTCCTGTGTCTGCTGCCAGAATTCTCCAACTCAACACGTCTCCCCTACCCTGTCCTCTTGTGGCCCGTACGGCCAGGCCTGGTGTGGGGATGCCCGAGGGCTGTACTGGGGTGGGTACCAAAGCTCTCTGTCCCCCCTGGTCGGTAGCAACATGGGGACAAGAAGACCTGTTCCCTGAGTTAGAAAAGGGTCCTGCTGGGGCCGGGAGACCTTGCTGGTGGATTCTACCAAGAACTTAGGGGAGAAGAGACAGCCACATGACACCAGCACTTTCAGAACACAGCGGGGAGACAACTTCCCAACTCTGTATGTGAAACCGTCATAAGCCTGGTACCAAATCCAGACAAGGACATGACGAGAAAAGAGAAAGTCCACTGTCTCTCATGAGCCTGGACACAAAAAGCCCTAACAAAATATCAGCAAATGGGTTCCCGTAATATATGAAAAGAATTCATACCCTGGGGCTTATTCCAGGGACGCACGGTTGGCTTAACATTTCAAAATCAAACAAAAACCACGCACTCATTTCGACAGATTCAAAAAAAGCAGTAGACAAAATTTAACACCCATCCATGATAAATACTCTAAGTAAACCAGGAATAGAGGGGAGGGGGGCTCCCTCCACCTGGGGAAGGGAACCGTGCCCCGGCATCACACCTGGTGAGAGCCGGAAGCTTTTTCTTAGGGCAGAAATGAAGCGAGATTGTCCGGTGGTCACTTCCATCCAGCCTTGCGCTGGAGGACGCAGCCAGAGTAACGGGGCAGGAACAAAAGTTACACCAACCAGAAGGGAAAATGTTAAATGATCTTGATTTGAACATGACATTACTGTCTGCAGAAAATCCTAAGCGGCAAGACGCTACTAAACTAACAAGTGAGTTTGCCAACCCCGCAAGATACAAAGCCAAAGTCAGTTCTATTTCTGTGTACGAACAATGGACAATTAGAAATTGAAATGGTAGAAACAACACCATTAACAAATAGAATCAAAAAGCGTGAAATACTGGGGGTAAATTTAACAACATTTGCGTGAGACTTGCTCACAGAAAACTGAAATACCACTGAGAGGCTCAACACGGCCCAAGTCGATGCGGGCCCTGCTCACGAGCTCCAAGACTCTGTGTTAGGGTGTCAGTCCCCAGACGGAGCACAGGGTGAGTGCAATTTCAGTCGGAACCCCAGCCGGTTTAAAAATAAAAATCCTTTTTAGAAATCGACGAGACGATTCTAAAATTTATAAAGAAATACGAAGGGCCTAGAAAAGCCCACACGATTATAAAGAGAAAGAACAAAATTGGGAGACACACTGCCTGACTTCAAGTCTCATTGTAAAACCGCAGCAATCTAGACAGTGTGCTGTTGGCTTAAAGGTAAACGTTAGATAAAAGGGTGAGATGATGGTCTGGAAATACATCCTACGTTTCCGGCGACTGGTGTTCAACAAGGGTGTGAAGGTAATCTACTGGAACAGAGACAGTCATTTTGGGACATCCAGGTGGGAAGAAAGAACTCAAACCTTACCTCACACCTTATGCTAATATTAACTAGATTAGCTAGTTGACATTCACAGATCCTAACTAGAATTGGTTCATAGACCTAAGTGTGAAAGCTGTAAGTATCAAATTTCTAGAAGAAAGCAGAAGAATAATCTGCATCCTTGGGTTAAACACAGATTGCTTAGATAAGATGCAAGAAGCACAAACCATAAAATAAAAAAAAAATAGTAAATTGGACCTCATCAGAATTAAAAACTTTTGTGCTTCAAAAGGCACTGTTAAGAAAAATGAACAGCAACAAATGGGGATAAAATATTTGCAAAACATATTTCTTTTTTTTTTTTTTTTGAGACAGAGTCTCACTGTGTTGCCCGGGCTAGAGTGCCGTGGCGTCATCCTCGCTCACAGCAACCTCAAACTCCTGGGCTCACGCGATCCTCCTGCCTCAGCCTCCCGAGTAGCTGGGACTACAGGCATGCGCCACCATGCCCAGCTAGTTTTTCTATATATTTTTAGTTGTCCAATTAATTTCTTTGTATTTTTAGTAGAGACGGGGTCTCGCTCTTGCTCAGGCTGGTCTCGAACTCCTGAGCTCAAACAATCCGCCCTCCTCGGCCTCCCAGAGTGCTAGGATTACAGGCGTGAGCCACCGCACCCGGCCTGCAAAACATATTTCTGACAGTAGACCTGTGTCTAGAGTATATAAAGAATTCTCACCACTCAACAACAAGAAGATAGTTCAGCAAAAAATTAGACAAAACCCTTCAAACAAGAAGAGACTTGGATGGCAAATAAGCATATAAAAAATGTTCAACGTGATTAGTAACAAGATGCTACCACACTCCTGTTAGAATGATCGAAATTTAGAAGACCCCCCAACCCCCACATACTGGGGAGAACACGCAGCACCCAGAACACTTGCGCATTGCAGACGGGAATGCAAAACGGAACGGCCTCTTGGGGAACCACAGAGTTTCTCATGCAGGTAAACACACACTCACCGTACAACCCAGCAATGCCACTCGTGGGTATTTTCCCAAGAAATAAAAATTTATGTCCACACAAAACTTGTATGCAAATGTTCATAGCAGCTTTATGTGAAATAGCCAAAAATCAGGAACAACCCTGTTGTTGCCCCTCGTGGGTGGCTGAATAGACACGCCGTGGTACATCCACACGGTGGAAAACCACTGACGCGGAGGGAAAGCGTCCAGTCTCGGAAGGTGGCCTGCTGTGTGACTGCGTTTATCTGACGTAGAAGGGGCGAAACCGTAGCTACAGAAGGCAGGTGGAGGTCGCCAGGTGCGGGGCGAGGTTGGCAAAGGAAACCTGTTCTATGTCATGCGGTGGTCTTCCGACCCTGTCGTTCGTCTCCTCAAATTGCAGACAAAATTGCAATGAGCTTCACGCTGCTTGGCCAGTGGCCCAGGTAGGGAGAGGAAGCCACGTTCCCCATCAGTTTCCACATCTGTGAGCATTGCGGTGCGGCACCCACCTCGGGTCCACGGCAGCCGTGGGGAGAGCCCGTGGCTGTGGATGGGGGGCGGTCTCTGATGCCACAGCCTCTGCCCCAGCCCCACTCTGCCTTTGGGTCCCCAGGGGCCGTGGGCCCTGGCCTCCCCACCTCTTCCTCCCCCACCCCGTTCTCTGACCTTGGCCGCATGTCCCGCTTCAGAACGGAAGGGGTTGTGGTTCCAGAGCAGGGGGGCCAAGGCCTAATCCCCGCCCCCCACTGCCGCTGTAACACCTCAGTGGCCTGAGACCCGAGAGGCAGGGGCAGGCATGGGGTATCCCACCCGGGTCCCCCAAGCGCTCCCAGCCAGGCTTGCGGGAAGCAGGGGGGTGAGCTCTTGCTCTCCCCAGCCAGGGGCTCCCTGTGCTCCTCCGACGGCAGGGGTGGGAGCCAGGACTCCACAGACCCAGAGCCAGGCAGAGCCCTGCGAGCCGCAGCACTGCTCCGGCAGGGAGGTGCCCTCATGGGTCTGGGGGCTGGCAGCCGCTGCTGCAAGATGCAGGGTCAGAGGCTCTTGCTGGAGGCCGGGTGGGCACAGACCTGCATCACAGGAGCCTTGTGGGGAGCCACCCTGCAGGCAGGGAATCCCCCCAGAGCCGCTGGCAGGGCCGAGAGGCACAGGGCCAGGTGTGGGCCTGGGGGCTCCTCGCTCCCCCACCCAGTCCCTCTTCCCCTCCCCCAGTGTGGGTGTTTGGCAGCACCCTGTTTTCTGTTCTCCTCTCCGTGGTGGGGTCCACCAGCTGCGGCCATCTGAAGACAGCTGGGTGATGGGTGAGGATGGAGTCAGTGTCCTTGCTTTGCAGAAAGGAAACTGGGACCCGCCGGCCTGGTGCCGGGAAGCCAACACCTGTGCGTCGGTCCTGCCTGGCCCTGGCTCTCTGATGAGTCAGGGGACCCGGGTCCAAAACCTCCAGGTCCTGGTCAGGAAGGAGTGAAGTCCACACGCAGGGTCTCCGCCCCACACAACGACCCCTAGACGGGCTCCGCTTCCCTTTTCCTGCCAGCAGCCCCCTGGTGTCCTGGGGGCCCTTGACGCCCACGCGCCCAAGCCCAGGGTCCACCAGGCACCTGCCGCGGGCCCCCTGCCCTGTCCCCCAGCCCTGTCCCCCAGCCCAGCCCAGCCTGCCCGGGCTCCCCTGCTGCCTCCTGCATGTCTCCTCCCAGCTCGGTGGCTCTGAGTGGCTCCTGGTCCCTGGTCCCAGGGTGGGGAGTCTCCTGCAGTCGCACCCACGTGGGTCATGAACCGGGGAAACCCGAGAGTGAGGATCGACCTCAGATTCAGGCCTGGAGGGGGCTGAGGGGGGTCGGGGCTGCAGGCAGGTCTGCCGGGCTCTACCTGCCACCAAGTGCCTGGAGGAATGTCTGTCATGGCAGAGAGAGAGGACAGAGGGGACAATGACGACCCAGGTAGTGCAGTGAATGGTAAGGGGGTGCGGGCGGCACACTGGGTGGGTGGCTGGCCAGCGCACCTGTCCCTCCTGAGGCTCAGGCGTGTGGCCTGCCGGGACCTAGGTCCTCCGGCTGTGCGAGGAGGGGCCCCTCCTGGCTCCGTTTGCTGTTGCTGTTCTCAGTGGTGGTAGGGGGCAGAGACAGACTCCGGAGTTCACCGTGGGCAGAGCCCGAGCAGAGAGGCCCCAGTCCTGGGTCAGGGGAGGGCAGGAACGGCCAGACGAGCACAGCAGGGTGGCGGGGGCCTGGGGGAGCCCTGCGGCCTGGGGAGGGCGGGGGAGTCCTGGAGCGTCCTTTCCCGGGCGGGGAGCAGACCCGGGAGGAGGGGCCTTGTGGGAAGGAATTGGAAGTGCCCCCTGGGCCCTGGCAGAGCTGGCCAGGAAGCTCCAGGAGGCACACCTGGGCCCCAGACACTCAGAAAGCCCAGCATGGATGGATGGAGCACCTGCCACGCCAGCCCCCGTGCTCCCCGACCCTGTGGTCACTGCCCCTAGCGGGTGACGGAGTGAGGCCCAGAGACCAGAGTGTCCTGGCCCACTGCCCCAGGGCGGCCCGCTGCCCACAGCACGGGGTCAGCTCTGTGCCACACACATTGTTCCTGCAGCCCTGCGAGTCACCAGAAGCAAGGCCACTGTGCAGCATGAGAAGAGGACAGGCCAGGGTGGGTGGGGGACACACAGGGGCACAGCGCACAGCGAGAGGACCTGGGGGGACACAGGGAAGGATGCGCCGGGCACAGGGAGAGCGCAGGGGAGGGGCCGTCACGGAGGCCAAGGTGAGCTCCCGTGTGGGAAGAGGAGTCTGAGGGTCGGAGTGGTGATGTGCCTTACCGAAAGTCAGACTGACCACTTGGGAGGTTGGGAGAGGCCGGGTGCGCCGAGGTTCAGAGGGAACGGAGGCCCCTGTGTCTGAGAAGACTGCTGAGAAAACGGTGCTACGTGTCTCTGACTTACTGAAGTCACGCGCGCTTACTCAAGAAATTGGGGCAATGTGGAGAAACTGAGGAAATATGGCTCACCTTTGGTGCCAGAGAAAGCCGCCAGTTCACACCCGGCTCGTGAGTCCTGCCGGGAGTTCTCTCCCGAGTACCTTCTGCTAACGGCGATGCTCGTAACCTCCCCTCTGTTAAAACAACTTTAACAGCCGCGTAGAGACAAAATTCACGTCATACGATCTGCGCATTCACGTCCTGCAGCTCAACATGTATTTTCCAGTGTTTTCACAGAGGTATGCCGCCGTCACCACAATCGATTTTAGGACATTTTCGTCGTCCCGAAGAGAAACCCGTCTATTGGCGGCCACACCCCATCACCCGCATCCTCGGCGACCGCGTCTGCTCCCCCCTCCCCTGCCCCGTGGACCGGCCGGCTCCGGACACCACGCAAACGCGACCACACAGCATGTGGCCCTTCGCTCCGCCGTGTCCGTGTTGTGGCGTGCACCAGGACAGCGTTCCACATGTGGATGCCGTGCACCGTTTCACCGGTCCACTCTCCAGCCGACGGACACAGTGGGCACGTGGGCTGCCGTAAACAAAACCGTTAGGAACGTCCAAACGCTCGGTTGTGAGGACGTCATCTTTTCATTTCTCTCTGGACACACCTGGGACCGGAGTTGCTGCTTCAGGTGGTGATTCTGCGTTTATCTACCTGAGGAACCGTCGAGACCTTTCGATAATGCGTGTCTGAGTGCGCCACGTCCCCCCTCCCCCGCCCCATGTCTGCCACAGCCACCCGAGCGGGGTGGGGGTCTGCGGGGTCTCGCGGCAGCTTTGGTCTTCGTTTCTGGGACGACGCCTGCTGGTAAGGACCTTTATTGGGCCTTGCGGCCACCGGCGCATCTCCTCGGGAGAATCTCTATTCTGATTCTAATTGGGTTAATCGTGTCCTTGTCACTCAGTTGTAAGGTTCTGCCCCGATACCAGCTCGTCACCAGGTACGTAGTTCCAGGTGTCTCCCTTCAGTCTGGGATTCCTTTCGAGCCCTGACAGCGTCCTTTGAAGCGCAAAAGTCCTTTGTTTGGGTCACACCCACTTTCTCAATTTTTTCTTTTGTCACTTGTGTGTTTGGTCTTGTACTTAAAAAAACACTGCCCAACCCAAGATCATAAATATTTACTCCCGTTCTTCTAAGAATTTTACAAGTCCAGCCCTTGCATTTGGTCCGTGGCCCACCGGGAGTTAATTTCTCTGTGGCATGAGGTGGGGTTCACCCTCATGGGGCATGTGGGCGCCTGGTTGTCCCAACGCCGTTTCTTGTTCTTTCTCCGTTGAATCTTCCGGACAGCTCAGAGGAAGTAAGCCGGCCATAATGTGAGAGTTTATTTCTGGACTTTGGTTCCCTTTCGTTACCTGATTACCTGGTCTAGACCTCCAGGGTGGTGTTGAGCAGAAGCAGTGAACGCAAACCTCACAGCCACGCTTCCCGTCTGGACGACAGCAGCTTCGTGGCTACCCTGGAATCGGGAGGGTGGTCCTCCGGCCTCGTGCATTTTCAAGGCCGTTCTGACGCCTCTGCAACCCTCGCAATCCCTTGTGGATTTTAAGATCACCTTTTCAATTTCTGCAAAAAAGGCAGCCAAGATTTTAACAGGGATTGCGTTGAATCTGTAGGTTAATTTGAAAGTATTCCCATCTTGACAACATTACTCCCTCCGATCCATAAACACGGGAGGTCCTGCCTTTTATTTAGGTCTTTTTCAAGCCCTTTCAACAATGTTTTGTAGTTTTTAGAGATTAAACTTAGTTCCTAAGTATTTTATTCCTTTTGCTGCTGTTAGAAATGTTTTCTTAATTTCGTTTTCAAGTTGTTCATGGCCAGCACAGAGAAAGACAGTTGACTTTTCATACTGGTCAGTAGCCTGCACCTTGAACACACCTGTTTATTAGTTCTAATGGTCTTTTAGTGGCTAAAAGGCTTCTGCTTCTGGCGGGCGGGGGCCGCCCTGGAGAAAGAAGGGGCCTTGCTCCTGGGTGACCCCGAGCTCAGCTCAGAGGGTCCAGCCTCAGGACGCAGACTGTCCAGCAACTCAGAGGGGGTGCTCTGCCCGGGGGCTGCCCCAGGCTCGGCCCTCTGGTGGGGTCCACGCATTGGCAGGAGGGGTGGGGGCGTCCGATGGCCCAGAGCTTGGGAGCCCGTTTGGGGTCACGGTTGGAGGCTCAACGTCTCCATGTCTGTTCCCATTGGCGTCTGAACAGGAAATGGGGAGTTTAAAAGACATGAGCAGGCTGCTGGGCGGCGGCTGCACGACCGTGTGAGCTGCGCACGGAAAGTGCTCGAGACGGTCCTTTTATGTGTGTTTTAGCACAACTAAGATTTGTTTAAAACAAGCTGGACAGAGATGGGGGTTGTGGTCCTAAAAGTGGGGCTTTTCCCCTCCCCCCTGGCGCCCACCCTGCTGCGTGGCACCCACTGAAAGTGGGGGTCCCGGCTGTGCTGGTGCGGGGGGCATCCTGGGGGCACGGCTTCCACGGCGGCTGCCACACGTGGCCCCAGCGGGCCGGGGAGCGTGTTTGGAGCATGAGCCCCAACCCTGGAGAGGATGGCCGCCAGCACCACGGCCGGTCTCGCACCCAGAGGTTAGCCAGATGGAGTGCGGGGACAGCGGCCCACACCCGCGAAGGAGGGGAGGGGAAGGGGCCACGCTTGGAATCACCCTCGTGAGCAGACGCTGTGCACGTCTCCTCCTCTGCTTCCTCCTGGGGCCGCGGAGAACTGATGCGGAGAGAAGCCGTGTCCAGAGCAATTGAGCAGAAGACGCGCGGCGTGGCGTCCGCCGATTGATGACGCGTCTGCCGAGAGGTAATGATGTCTGTGCTCCGGTGAGTTGTGGCTTAATATTCCATGAACCTCCAGCGTGACAGTCTTGGTATTTACTTGTTTAATGAAACTCGCTCCGGGGACTGCAGAGGTCCCACCCCGAACCGCTGCGAAGGCCTTGGAGGCGCCTTCCCGGCCCGGCCCCGCCTCGCCTGTAATCAGGCCGTGTATTTATGGATTCAATTTGGTTTTATTATTATTATTGTTTGTTTTTCAGGATTGAAAGTACATCAAACATTTCTCGCCCCCAGACCGGGGCTGTGTGTTCCGGAAGCACAGGAGCCGGGCTTCCCTCGGACGTGGAGGAAGAAAAATATTCTACAATTATGTTGTATATTAATAATTAAAGCTAACAGAGCTCAGTGCATGGAGTCTGTATTTCTTAAATTTGCCTGTTTCATTCCCAGGTGACCGCGCAGCCCCTGCTCCCCGCCAGCGGCCCCCGTGTGGCTGTGTCTCCCCAGGCAGGTGCATGGCTCTTCCCAGCTGATGTTGAAGGTGAAGCCATCCTGGGCGCCAGGACGACCTCCCTCCCCGCGCTGTGTGGCGGGGTCAGCTGCCGCCATCGTCATGTGCGCCTCCCTCTGCCGCCCCTGCTTTGGGCCTGGCGCCAACTGCCCCGCACAGCCCTGCGCCCAGACGCTGCCCGAGCGAGCCCCAGGGACTTCTCCAGGGACGCATCTGAGCCCGTGGGGGCTGCGTGGCAGCTTTGCCCAAAGACGGACTCAGCAGCACAGAGGGGACCCTGCCGGGCCTCCCTGGACCCAGAGATGCTGGAGCACCCCTCGCCCAGCGTGGAAGCCGGGCAGGGTGAGAGGTCACTGGGCCAGATGCAGCTCCCCCACCGCTGGGCCCACAGCCTGCCCGGCCGCCTGCCCCATGCGCTCGGGGCAGCCAAGGGGGACCCTGGCCTGGATGGACCTCACCGTCCACTCTCCTCCTCCTCGAGCTGCCAGGAGGTGGGGAGTGGGGGGCCGTGGGTGGCCTTGGTGTCAACACCTGCTGTTCTACAGAGACAAAGCACCAAAGCTGGGAGCGTAAACACATCTATCCTGCTTGTGGCTCCTGTGGGTCAAGAAACCCGCAGAGCGGAACGACAGGCCCAGTCCCCATCCCAGCCCCGGCCCCAGCCTTGCTTCCTTTCCTCCAGGCCCAGGGGGTGCAGCGCCCAGACTGTGGCCACAGACCTCCTACTGCAGCAGCCCTGAGATGGCACCCCCCTCCTCCTTGTCCCCTGCACCTCCCTCCCCAGAGCGCCAAGAGCGGCAAGTGTTGTGGTCGGTTCCAGCCAGTTCACGGCCTCCCTGCTTTGCTCTGGGCTCCTCTGGGTGGAGGCCTGAAGTCTCCACTGTGGCTCCTGCTGACTTCTCCCCCCTGGGGTCAGCCCCTCCCCGGGCACGGCATCCCCCCGACCTCTGGCACACACAGACGAGCGCCCACACACGCCTCCAGGCCTGGCCTGACTCCCAATGGCCATGTGTCCACCCCGGGTTCCCAGGGGTCATGCGTACCCCTCGGCGGGGTCCTGAGCTCGACTCAGGCCTGGGTGGTCGGGCTCCGGCCAGAAGGACAGCCCCTGGGCTGAGCCTGGAGCCTGGCGGGACTCCCAGCAGGCAGGCTCAGAGGATGGCGCCTTCCCGGTGAAACTGCCACCCCATGTAGTTCACCAAACTCTTCCCTCCACACACGTGTGTGATTTATTCTGTAACTAGGTCATTCTGCTGTTGATTTTGTGTGGGTCCCTATTGCTTCCCCCACTCGACTATAAACCCTGGGACACCAGGGACCCGTCACCCCCTCACTGCACCTTCGTGGGGTCTACGATGGTGACTGACATCTGAGCAGAGCTCTGAGTTTCCTACACCCTCTACCCACAGCACCTGGCTCTTAGAACAGCCTGCAATGGCGTCTGACCCTGAGTCTGCAGGTGGGCGCTCGGGGGGCTTAGGCTCAGGGGGCTCCCGGCCCCTCACTGTGGGAGGGCAGACAGGGCCGGGGGCCTGTGTATCCCGGGAGGCCCCGGAGATGGCCCGAACCAGGGAGACCCAGCGTCCAGTCCTGCCAAGGCCCTGAGGCCACTTTTCACGGGCAGAGGAGGCTCCAGAGCTCCAGGCAGCGGAACGCGGGAGGGTAGGCGCAGGGGCGGGATCCGCCGTTGCAGTAGTGAGTGGGGCCCTGCATGGCCTGAGAGCCACATGAAAGAGCAGGTGTCTCGATCCCCACTGTGGCACCCACCTCGGGCCCTGGCACAGCTCCGAGGACACTGCTGGCTTCCACCCTCTCAACCACGTGGACGTCTGCTTGGTGGACACCTCCACACGTGTTTCCCCATGTTCCATCTGTGGCTGGGGAGAGGGGTGTTCTGCGATGGGTGGTGCTCCTGGGAGCAAGTCTGATTATCATGGGCTCCAAAACTCCTGTAGAGTTACTGACCTTTTCCTGCTGTCTTGTTGTTTACTGAGGGAAGTGAGCTAACAGCTCCGATAACAAGTAGGGATTTGTCTACATCCCCATTTAGTGCCTCGGTTTCTCTTAAATCAAGAGGAGACAATCACATGCAGTGAGACGCAAGGATTTTCAGTGTAAATGACTTCATGAGCCTTGCTAGAGGCACAGGCCACGTGCCCAACACGCCCCTCGGAGGAGCCGGAGTGTGGTCACCGGACGGCAAGCCCCCCTGGGGCTCCCAGCCGCTCCCCACCCCCCGGGCAGATGCTGCCCCAACTTCCATGGCCCCAGTGTGGTTGGGCCTGTTCTTGAATTTCACACAAGCACAATCACAGTAGTCCTCTGTGTCTGGCACCTTTCACATACAGTAATGTTTGTTTTCCAAAGACATTTTACAGCTTTATGTAGATGTAGCAGAAACCCCTGCTATTGGCACAGAGCTGATGGTTAGCACCTGAATTCATTCCAAATAAAATTAGCTCTTTTCATTGTGGTCAAATGCACATCATATAAAATTTACCGTCTTAGCCATTATTTTACTGAAAAGTTTTTTTTCTTTAAGAGATAGAGTCTCACTCTGTTGCCCAGCCTGGAGTGCAGCGGTGTGATCACAGCTCACTGCAGCCTTGAATGCCCAGGCTCAGGTGACTCTCCCACCTTGGCCTCCCAAATTTCTGGGATTACAGGCGTGAGCCACGGCACCCATCTTAGCCATCTTTAGGATCACAGTTCAGTGGCATTAGTTACATGCGCGTGGTTGCGCAACTATCACCACCACCCATCTCCAGAATGTCTTCATCCTCCCACACTGCAGCTCTGTCCCCATTCCCTCCTCCAGCCCCTGTCAGCCCCCATTCTCCTTTCTGTCTCTGTGGATTTGACCACTCTCAGGGCCTCAAATGAGTGGACTCACACAGTAATTGTCTTTTTTGACTGGCTTATTTCACTGAGTATAATGTCCTTAGGGTTCATCCATGTTGTAGTCTGTGTCAACATTTCCTTCCTTTTTAAGGCTCAATAATATTCCATGCAATGGTTAGACCACATCTCGTTTATCCCTCATCTGCCAACGTCCACACGGCCGGCAGCCGGTGGCAGAGCTTCTCTTTGCTTCCAGAGTCAGCTGGAGAATCGCCCCAAGGTGGTACAGGCCCTGGGATCTCGGGGGAAGCTCCCAGCCAGGCCAGGCCAGTGGTGCAGGTCTGAGGACCTTGGTCTCAGTACCCTGCTGTTCCTGAGCTTCCAGATCTCAGTCTCCAAATTTCTCAAAGTTTGTGTAAGCATAAAATTCCCCGAGATGAATCTCTTTCTACCCAAAATACCTAGAGTGACTTCAGTGTTCCTGACCAGCTAACCCCCCCAACCTTCCCTCGTACCAGTGGTGCTTCTGAGAAAGCAGACCCTCAAAGATTAGAATCCGGGTTAGTTATCAGACAGACCATGTTGAGTCCCATGTCACCAGTGACCTTATGAGCTGTGGCAAATAGGATGCAGATGATCTGTGAATATAGTTACTGATAAAATTATCACCTCTAATTGTCTGGGATGAAATGCCCATTGAAAGTATGGTTTTCAGAAACCAAGGGGCTCTTGCAATAGAACATTAGGCCAGGAATGATGAACATAAGGACATGGCATGGGATGGCTGCTTCTGACTACCCTGGAGGAATTGACAAAGAAAATGACAAGCTGTGGCCTTAAGTGCTCAGCAGCTCCAGGCATGGTCAGAGAAGCAGAGCCTTTCCATGGTTCTAGGCTGTCCTGAAAAAACATTTCTATGGCCTGGACCCTCGACTTCCTTGACCACAGTCTGAGCCACTCTTGCTGGCCCCACCTCAGGGCCCTGGGGTGACAGAGCCCTTCTCACTAAGAAGAAAACACAAGTGTAGGGGCAGCAAGGCTGAGCCTCGGGGTGAGGCGGGGCCTCATGAGACAGTCTGGCCTGGAGAACCCATTGAGCCACAGCCCCGGCGCTGCAGAAACGGTGGGATGTGACATGAGCCAGGCTGAGCCACTGAGGCTAACGGTAATTTGCTACACAGCAACAGAGAACTGAAATGTGGAGTAGAGTTTACTAGAGGAAGGAGACATGAATGCCACATCCAGGCAAGGCAGAAGTGGAGGCCGGGACGGCAGCATCAAAGGAAGCCCTGGGCAGGTGGGGGGGACCCAGGACAGGGCCATGCTGGGGAGGGGTGGCCAAAGCCTGGGGTGGCCGTTTGTGGGGGCTGCTGCCTCTTCACAGCTCTGCCTCTAGGTGTTCTGACGATGGCCTGGGGCCGCCGAGTATCACTGGGTTGGCAGTGCGGATGTGGGGACAGCTGGAAGGTGCCAGCACCTCTGTGTCTATCTCTTGCTGCTTGTGACCACCATGACCTTGAGAACACAGTGATTTACACACCCCAGAGAGTGGACGGTGAGGACCCAAGGATATATCCGCACAGCCACGTCCACAGCAGCCCCAGGTGCAAGCAGCCCACGCGCCCATCAGCGGATGGTGGGTAAACAAAATGCGGTCCCAACATACCACGGAGTATCACTCAGCCTTACAAAGGAGGGAAATCCTGACGCAGGCTGCAATGCAGAGGGACCTCGAGGACACTGTGCTCAGTGAAATAAGCCAGACACAAAAGGACAGACACCGTGATTCTACTCACATGCGGGCCAAGGCTCCTAGTGGAGCCTCGAACCACAGAGACAGGAAGTGGATGGGGGTACCAGGGCTGGGAGGGGATGGGGAGCTAGTGTTTCACAGGGACAGAGCTTCAGTTTGGGAAGAGGAGGAGGTTCTGGAGCTGGGTGGTGGTGATGGTTGTACACTGTGAATGTGCTTAATGCCGCCAAACCGCGCACTTAAAAATGATTAGATGGTAAATTTTATGTTATGTTTATTTTACCACACTAGCAAAATAACACAGTGGCAGTCGGTTTTTGTTCACCTCCCAAATCTCAGGCCAGTTCCTCCTCTGGCCAACTAGGCCAGGAAATGGGGGTTCTAGGGGTGGGAGAGGTCTGGCCTGAGACAGCCCAGACCAGCACCGGGAGCCGGACTTTGCCCTGGGAGCTGGGGCTGCCTCTGGCGCCTGACCGTTTGGAGAGCCGGTGTGGCCCATGGTGGGAATCGGCTCTGGCTCTACCTCCCTCTCCCCACCTGCCGGACTTTGGGCCAGTTGCACGGCATTGCTCCTGTCTCTCACCTATAAACGAAGGTGATGACGCCTCACCTCAAAGGCTATCGAGAGAAGAAATGAGCCAATACGTGTAACGTGCTTTAGAGACACCTGTTACTACTAAAGGACATATAAATGCCAGTGCTTGTTAACACACCGAAATCCGTGGGATGCAGCTAACACAGTACTGGAGGGAAATGAGCTGTGAGTGTCTGTGTCGGAGAAGAGGAAAGATCTCAAATCGGTACCTAGGCTTCGCTTCCAGAAACCAGACGAACAAGCCGCACTCAAAGCAAGCACCAGGGAAGAAACAGTAACGATCAGAGTGGAAGCCAGTGAACCACAGAACAGAAAATAAATAGAAACATCGACGGACCTGAAAGTCGGTTCTGTGAAAAGATTAAGGAAACAGCCACCTTTGGCTGCAGGACAGAGAACAAGAGACGGCGCGTCGGCCCAAAGCGTCTCCACCGGCGGAGGTTCAGGAAGCCGAAGTTGAGGATCTGACCCGAGAAACACACAAACCACAGACAAAGCCGTGGCTGCTTTTCCGAAGGGGAACCTGGAAGTTCCAGCATTTAAAGGCAACAGAAAAAAAAAGTTGGGGCGGGGGTAGCGAGACAACGGTTACATCCCGCGAGGCCCAGGAAAACCCACGTTTTACCTGAGACGAGGCGGATGTTAGAAGAGAAACGGCAGCGGAGGAAGCGTCGCGGTGCAGGTGTCCGGGGCGGGTGGAGGGATGTCTGGCCCCGGGTCTGTGGGCTGCACCTGGGAAGAGGAGCTTGCGCTTCAGCTTCATTCCCAGCGAGGAGTGGGGTGGGCTGCGGTGTAGGAGCTGGAAGGAGCCGCAGGCCCAGAGCTACCCGTTGCGTTTCCTCGTTAGTGGGAGGCCGGCGAGGCCCTTCCTCGCGCACACCTGCGGCCCGTCCTTCACAGGTGTGGGCCGGCACCCTCCCTTCTGTGCAAGGCCTTGCGGGGGGAGGGTTCTGAGATTTTTTTTTTCCAGCACCAATGAATAAAATGAAGAATGCAAGAAAGGTCGTCACTACCAAACTTACAGAAATTAAGAGGATTGTAAGGGATGCCACGAACAACTTCACACCCAGGAATTAGGCAATTTTGATGAAGCAGAAAGGTTCTTAGAAAAGCACAAATCCCTAAAACTCACTGAAGAAGACATAGAAAATCTGGGTTGATGTGTAACACGTAACAACACTGAGTCAGTGATTTAAAAATCTCCCACAGAGCAGAGCCCAGGCCTGTTGGCTTCGCTGGGTGAATTCTGTCACTTCCCTCTCACACCCCCGCAGAAGACAGAGGAGGAAGAAACTGCCCAACTTACCCCCCCGAAGCCGATACTGCCCCGCACAGGGGCCCCCGCGAGGCCGCTGTTCCCACCACCCGGACCTGACAGTCTCCGACGTGCGCCCTGTAGTTCAGCCAGGAAAGTGCGCATGGGCCTTCCTGCGTCCCCTCTCCCGCGTGCCGGGAGCACCGCGCAGGCACTGCTGTGTTTGCTGTCCCCGCTTGGCGGTGTGCCCCGGGGGTCCCCACAGACCAGCGTCACCTCTTCTGCGCTCTTTCCCGAGCGCCTCGAGCCCACGGCCGGTCGCTTGTCCCCTCCCACCTGTGGCTCTCGGCTCCTTTCCAGAGTTTTGCGGCGACAACCAGGCTGCAGGGCACAGCCGAGCACACGGGTTTCAGGTCATCAGAGTTCACCTTCAGGGCAGCCTCCTGCAAACAGGAGGTGGAGCCGGAAGCCACGGGCATTCATAGTCGCATTAGTTCCATCTGCGATGACAAAATACCCGGACTGAGCGGCTTGGACAGCAGGAGCTGGACGTCTGAGATCGGGTCGCCAGCACGCCAGGTCCGGTGAAGGTGCTTTTCCCAGGGTGCAGATACGGCCTTCTTGCTGTGTCCTCACACGGCGGAGAGCGAGCCCTCGGGGTCTCTCCTTAGACGGCCAATAATCCCAGCGTGGCCCATCCTCACGACCCGTCCAACCCTAAATATCTCCCAAAGGCTGCGCCTCCCAACGCCATCATGCCGGAGTTCTGGGGACAGGAACGACGGGGCCACAACAGCAGCTTGGTTAGGTCTGACCAAGCTTCCCTCCAGAGGAGTTGTGCCGACACGCATTCCCACGGCGGTGTGTAAGCACGCCGGTCCCCAGCTTCTCCAACAGAGTATGTCGCCACACTTCCTTTTTCTTTTAAGACAGTCTCACTCTGTCGCCCAGGCTGGAGTGCAGTGGCGTCAGCCTGGCTCACTGCAGCCTCCAACTCCTGGGCTCAAGCGATCCTCCTGCCTCAGCCTCCCCAGTAGCTGGGACTACAGGCATGAGCCACCATGCCTGGCTAATTTTTCTATTTTCAGTAGAGACGGGGTCTCACTCTTGCTCAGGCTGGTCTCGAACTCCTGAGCTCAAGCGATCCTCCCACCTCAGCCTCCTAGAGTGCTAGGATTACAGGCGTGAGCCACCGTGCCCGGCCCTGGCCACTTTTTAAGTATTGATGCCTATGGTCGCACTTTTACATGTTACTAATTTGATGAGTGAGAAGTGGGATCTTGGTGTTATTTCAATTTGCATTTCTCCAACTATAAGTAGGCTTAAATTATTTTTATATGTTCAAGGGCCATTTTTACATCTATGTGTGTGTGTGTGTGTGTGTGTGT
The DNA here is from genome assembly GCF_000956105.1 of Propithecus coquereli. NCBI lineage: Eukaryota > Metazoa > Chordata > Mammalia > Primates > Indriidae > Propithecus > Propithecus coquereli. Next base: position 422,193 of record NW_012149474.1, read on the forward strand.
GTGTGTGTGCGCGCGCGTGTGTGAGTTGTCTTTTGTTTTAAGAGAGAGGTCTCACCATATTGTCCCAGCTGCTGCAGCCCCTGAGCGGCTGGGACCACTGGCACCACCACACCTGCCTCTCCCCATTTTTCTAGAGATTTCTTGTCTCTTTAGCCATCAACGTCTAAGAGTTCTTTGCATATTAAGGGTATTAGCCCTTATCTCTATTTTGTAAATATTTTCTTCTAGTTAGCTGTTCTTTTGACTTTGTTTATGGAGTTTTTTTTGTGCTTTGAAATATTAAAAAATTGTATCATCACATTTATCATTCTTTTCTTTTATTGTCTCTGGATTCTGACTCCTAGTTAGAAAATCTCTCCCTGCGCTGAGTTTAAGAGGGTTCACTGTTTCCTTCTGCATCTATAAGGCTTTAGTGTTTACCTTCAGGCCCTTCATCTGTTTGGAGTTTGGTCTCCCGTCCACTGAGAGACACGGATCTAAATGTCTCCTCCTCCAGGTGGCCACCGGGTTATCCCAACACCCCACCTGTCCCCATGACTCGAGAACTGCCTCTGGCATGGACCAGTTTCCCAAAGCCTCGCCTGCTGGGTTCCTCTGCCAGGTGTCTACGCCTCCACCGCGCAGTTTGGGTTACGGAGGATTTGGGGCTCTTTCATGTCTCCCAGGTCCAGTCCCCGCTCAAAGCTCTTTTCAGTATGTTCCCAGCTCTTCTTACACTGAACTTTTCTGTAGGAATTTCACTCTCGGCCACTGGACTCCATGGAACAGTGCGTGGGGTCCCCGCTGGGATGCACTGGATTTGTCAGTTGCTCAGGAAGCTCAGACGGCCCCGCCCCATCCTCCCACCACGCTCGGTCTACTCATGTGCCTTTCAGCGCGTTTTGAGGTTTTCCCCAGAGAGATTTCAGGGGATATTTCTCAGAGCAGCGGCTGCTGGCATCTTCTTAGGGGCTGATGCCAATCGTGCAAGTTCTGATGCACGTACAAAAGATCTCACCGGAAAGCGTGAGGTTGGGTCTCCGATGGTAGCAGGACTCACGGTCCCTCCCCAGATGGTCCCCGGGTGGCTTTTTGCGAGATGCTTGCGAAGGGGTCTCCACTGCCCAGCTGCGCCCATGGGAGGCACTGCCAGCTGCGCCATGCACAGGCAGGGCCACTGCGTCACAGCCGTGCAGGGTGGCAGTGAGCACAGGGCAATCCACTGCAAGATTGCCCGACTTCAGAGATGTTAAAAGGGCAAACGGCGCATGCCCAGGAACTTACAAACATGGCACGCCACGGGCAAGTGGCCTGAGCAAGGCATCAGAGATGCTCGTCACGTTACAGAGCACAGGAGACAGTCTTGGAATCGTTTCAATACAGCTGGAAAAACTCGATAAAATCCAGCATTCGTTCATGATTTAAAAAAACCAGCGAACTGGGAACACGCCCCAGTCTGCAGCACTGTGAGTCAGAGGCTGCCACGTCTGAGCTCAGCGCTGGGCCCTCGTGGGGCCGTCAGAAAGAGAAGACGATGTGTCCCCGTGATGTGATCGGCAACTGCCGTTACAGGTGGGACCACGTCCGCCCTGCCGCCTGACCCAGGACCTGGGACTGTGACCCCACTTGGAAACAGGAGCTCTGTAGATGTGATCACGCTAAGTCCCCAGGGTGGACCCCAGTCCAACACGACCCGCGTGTGAGCGGGAGAGGTTTGGACGAGACGTGCGTGGAGGGAAGATGCTGCCTGCCCGCTGAGGACAGAGGCCTCGCAAGGAGCCGGCTCGACCTGGGACGTCTGCTGCTGAAGCCACCCGTCGTGGCGTTTTGTCACGGCAGCCCCAGAGCCACCAGCTCTGCCCGTGCAAACCAATCCACAGGGCCGGGAAGTCCTGGGGGTGACGGCTGCACCAAGGCAGGAATGTTCTCCACGCCCTGCATGGCGCACTTAAAAACAATTAAAACGTAAATATTTTTACACACATTTTACCACTATAAAAAATTAACATATAAAACTCAGGTGTTTCCTCGTCAGCACCGCAGCATTGGAGACAGGGTTTGGGGACGGCCACTTAAGACAGCACCGGACACATCAGTCGCCTGCACGCAAATCCAGCAGAAGACTCGAGAGGATGTGGGCTGAGAATTATGACATTTTTAGAGAATTTAACGATGATCCCTAAAAATGGGGAAAGATACCATATTTATGGATCAAGAGACTGAACGCTGTGAGGATGTCAGTTCTTCCAAATCTGCCACCCACGGCCGCGCACAGACGTCAGCCGCCTGCCCCCGGTGTGCCGGAGATAACTGGGGCAGGCAGCGGGTTCTAGGGAAGCTTGGTGGAGCTAGGCAGTTCCCGCCTGTTCCTGGCCTGTAGGGACTCCAGCTCCAGGCGCCTGGCATCCCCACCCACGTCCAGAGCTTCCTGGCGCCAGAGCCCGCGTGCGACACAAACTTCGCTCCTCGCTTGACGAGCTGCTATTTCCACCCCGGCTGGACACTGTGCCGGTGTTTTATTTAGGCAAGTGTAAAAGCAGCACCGTCTACTTCCAGATGGACATGGCATATGTAATTTTAAACAATGAAAGCTGCTGCTGACTCGGATGGGAGAGGAGTGGAGTGTGGACACCGCGTCTGGGCGCTTGGGCGTTATCTGTGCTGTTGGTGGCATTGCTGCTGTGGGATGGGGACTCCTAGGAGTTTGCGCTCCTATGCGGTATCGTCCGGTGGTTTTTTCTTTTCCGTTCTTTTTTCTTGGGGAGTGTGTGTGACTGTGTGTGTGTCTGTGTGTGTGTGTTTGTGCATGGCTGTGGTGTGTATTTCTAGGGGTGTGTGTGTGTGTGCTTGTGCACGAACACACACCCCCCCCACAGCCATGCACAAACACACACATCCACATGCACCTAGAAATACACACACACAGCCATGCACAAAAAACTCTTAGATCTGATAAATAAATTTGGTAAAATTCCGGGATACAAAATCAACATACAAAACTCAGTTGTGTTTTTAAACACCAATAATGGAACAACTGAGAAAGAAATCAAGAAGACAATTCCATTTACAATAGCTACAAAAAAATAAAATATCTAGGAATAAATGTAACCAAGGAGGTGAAAGATCTCCACAAGGAAAACTACGAAACGCTGATGAAAGAAATTGAAGAGGACACAAACAAATGGAAAGACATCCCATGCTCATGGACTGGAAGAATTAAGATTGTTAAAATGACCACAAATGCCCACAGCAATCTATAGATTCAATGCAATATCTATCAAAATATCAATATCATTTTTCATAGAAATAGAAAAACAATCCTAAAATTTGTATGGAACAAAAAAAGAGCCTGAATAGCCAAAGCAATACCAAGCAAAAAGAACAAATCTGGAGGCATTACACTACCTGACTTCAAACTATATTACAAAGGTATAGTAACCAAAACAGCATGGCACTGGTATAAAAGGAGACACACAGAACAATGGAACAGAATAGAGAACTGAGAAATAAATCCACATACACACAACCAACTGATTTTCAATAAAAGTGCCAAGAATATACATTAGGGAAAGGACACCCTCTTCGATAAATGGTGCTGAGAAAACTGGATATCCATATACAGAGGAATGAAACTAGAGAGATAGGGCATCTCCCACCATATACAAAAGTGAACTCAAGATAGATTAAAGACTTACTTGTAAGACCCCAAACTATAAAACTACTAGAAGAAAACCTAGGGAAAAAACTCAGGACATTGGTCTAGGCAAAGATTTAATGGCTAAAACCTCAAAAGCACAGACAACAAAAACAAAAATAGACAAATTATTACATTAAACTAAAAAGTTTCTGCACAGCGAAGGAAACAATCAATAGAGTGAAGAGACAACCCGTTAACTGGGACAGAATATTTGCAAGCTATCCCTCTGACAAGGGACTAAAATCCAGAACATACAAGGAATTTGAACAACTCAACAGTAGAAATACAAATAATCCCATTAAAAAGTTGGCAAAGGGCATGAACAGACATTTCTCAAAAGAAGACACACAAATGGCCAACAGGCACATGAAAAAATGCTCAGTATCACTAATGATCAGAGAAATGCAAATTGAAACCACAACGAGGTATCATCTTACCCCCATCAGAGTGGCTATTAGCAAAAAGACAAAAGATAACAGGTGCCGGTGAGGTGTGGAGGAAAGAGAACAGTTACACGCTGTTGGTGGGAAGGTAAATTAGTACAGCCCTTATGGAAAACAGCGTGGAGATTTCTCAAAAAACTGAAAGTGGAACTACGCTACAGTCCAGCAATCCCACTCCGGAGTATTTATCCAAAGGAAGAGAAATCAGAATGCCACAGGGATACCGCACTGCCATGTTCACTGCGGCACATTCACCATGGCAAAGCTGTGGAATCCACCTACATGTCCGTCAGTGGGTGAATGGATGAAGAGGATGTGGTGTACATACACAAAGGAATACTATTCCGCCATAAGAAGAATGAAATCCTGTCATTTGTGGCAACATCGGTGGAACTGAAGGTCATTATGGTAAGTGAAATCAGCCAGGGACAGAAAGACAAATATTGCATTTCTCACTCTTGCGTGGGAGCTAAAAAAGTTCATCTCATGGAGGTGGAGAATGGAATGGTTACCAGAGGCGGGGGAGGGTGTGTGATTGGAGTGGGGGGGGGAGGAGAGGTTGGCTAACCGGCATAAACATGCAGTTAGACAGAAGGAATAGGCTCCAGTGTTTGGGGTGACTGCAGTGAGCAGGCAGGAGAGGACCTGAGTTATTCCTGGCACGTAGACACGATAGACACTCAAGATGATGGACACCCCAAATACCCTGACCTGGTCATTACAAGGCTGAGCATGTAACAAAATGTCACATGGACCCCATAACTGTGTAGAATACTACGTCTCAATAAAAAATGAAAACAATGACAGTGGATGCTGAGGGGCAAAGTGTGACTGTTTTTTTCCCATTTGCTCCCATCCCCGATCCACCCTCCAGCTGTGCCCGACTGCAAAATCGGGACCCGTTTTCCCTCCTATAAAGAGTGGGTCCGTTTCCTCATGCCTTTGATCTGGGTTGGCCAGGGACCTGCTCTGGCCACGTAGCATTAGCAGACGAGACAGGAGGGATCGTCTGAAAACCTTGCACGCCAGGGCTCGATCTCCTGCTGCGTTTGGAACCCTGGTGCCATCTGAAGAGACTCGGGCACCGCTACAGCATCACGGGAGACATGTGGCCCACTGACCCCAGGGCCACAGGCCAGGGCCAGGCACGCCAGTGAGGCTCTCTGGGAGCTGCCAGACTCCAGTTAATCTACCAAACTGACGAGGCCCTCAGACGTGAACTCAACCCAAACCAGACCAGAACTGCCCAGAATTGTGATCACATAAATGCTTGTTGTTGTAAAGCACCAAATTTCGGGGCAGCCGGCCACACAGAAGACAGGACTGATACACCACCTTTCGCAACCCTGGCCCGTGCGCCGGGGGAGGCTGCTTCCTGCAGACCACGCCACCTGGGCCCCTTCTCCGTGTCCTCGCCGGGATCGGCCGATACGAGGCTCTGGCAGGTGATCGGAGGTGGCAGAGGAGACCGGACGTTCCTGTGTCTCCTTCCCTGGCTTGGCAGGTCTCCAGTCTGGCAGTGGCCGTGTTCCCGCCTAAGGCTCCTGCCAGGCGTCCACCTCTCACTGGGCTGTCCTTGCACTGCTCTCAGGCCGCAGGGTGGACGTGCCTGCCCTGTCCGTCCTCAGACGCTTCACCAGGCCGGTTGTCCCGTTAGTCCTGCCGTACCCTTGCAAGTAACCACGTATTAAGACCTCTGTAGCAAATGTGACATCAAACACGTCACACCCTGAATAATACAACTCGCCGTTGGTTTTTGAGTCCCCTTGTTAAATCCCCATCTCTAGTCACTGGTCCGTAGAGTCTTTTGCATGTTTCCATGCAGGCAGGGACACCGTTCAAACAGTTTCCTCCTTTGCCTAGTGTTTTGCTATTTCTTCTTGTAAATTTGTGAGGCCTAAATTTAGACTAACCCTGTGGTACACATAGAAAATGTTTTCTTTTCGTCATCAACTTTTCATCGGGATAAAATTCACATACACCAAAAACGCAGATCCTAAGTAAACAGTCAAGTGTGTTTTTCGAAGCTTACACATTAGTGTAACCACTCCCTCCATCAAGACGTACGATCTTCCTACCACCCTGGAGTCCCCTCCTTGTCCCCTGGTCCACCTACCCTCCCTGTCCCCAACACACAGACAACCCCTGTTCCGAGCTGCGTCACCGTATCATTTAGACAGATATTTCAGCTGGCACAGAATTCCAGGTTTTTTCTTTCAGCACTTTAAAGATGTCACCTTTGTCGCACGGCTTGCGTCGTTTCCAACCCGAAGCCCGTCGTTCTAGTCTATTCTTCCGCGTGTAACGTGCCTTTTCCTCTGGCCGCGTCGGGGATTTGCTCTTTGGCCACCGGCAGCGGGAACGCGGCGCGCCCAAGCGCTCCGTTCCGCACGCACGCGGGGTGGCGCTGTGCTCCACTGGGGCCGTTCCCGCCGTCGCTTCTGCGAACGTTCCGCCGCGTTCTCTCCTTTTCTTCTGGAATTCCGGGAACGCGGAGGTCCGAGGACGCGCTGCAGCACGCGCCCTCTCGGTTCCGAGAAAGGCCGCGGGTGCACCGTCCGGGCGCAGCACGTCCCTCGAGCTGAGGACTCGGGGCGTCTCGCTCCTCCAGAGGCGGCGGCGGGAGGCCCCGCGAGCACGTTCTGGGCAGGATGCGGTCCTGCGGGGTGCGGGGTCCTCCGCGGCCACGGCCCGTCCCCGCACCGTGCTCTGTCGTTTGGAAGCGAGGCGCGCCCCGTCCACCCTCCGGAGGAGAGGACTGCGCGAGGACGTGGGCCGGGGGTGGGATCCGCCCTGAGACGTGCTCCGCGCGTGCAGGACACTGCCCGGGCCGCAGGGCCGGCGGGACAGCGCTCGGGGCCGCCCGCGCAGGGGCCCAGGGCGCCGCACCGCGCTCGCCGCGCGTGGACGGAGACGGGGCCGGGGACCGAGCCAGAGGAGAGACTGAAACCCAGACCCCAACGCGGGGTCTTCGAGGCCCCGGGAAGAAAGCGTCTCTAGCGGGAGTGGCCGTCAGTTCTGGGGCAGCGGACGGGGACGAGGACAGAGAACGCCCTGAGAACCCACCGCCCCCACCTTCTCCACGGAGTCGGGGTGGGGACAGGTGTCGGGGGAGGGGAGGGGAGGAGACGGGGCGGAGCTGGCGGGAAGGGAGCGGAGGGGAGGGGACGCGGAGAGGAAGGGAAGGAGGAGGGAGGAGGAGGGGAGAGGAGGAGCGGGGAAGGGGAAGAGAGGAGGGCCGGCGACTCGCCGCCCCACCCCGTCCAGCCCGCACGCTTCGCCCCTGCACCCAACTCCTGTGTTAACAACATGAACACAGACGCACTTCCGTTGGAGGATTCGCGGCAGACAAAGGGCCTGACTCGCTCCCCGGCGCCTCTCCGAGCGGAGCCCACGGCCCAGCCCGGACCGTCCCCACGGCGCAGGCGCAGGGCGTCTGAGCTTGGGCATGCGCAGACGCCCAGGGAGCCATTTCGCGGGGCCGCCAACCTCAAGCGGAGAGCGACTGCGCAGGCGCCCTCCGGGAGGCGGGGCCCCGCCCGGGCCGGCAGCACGCGTGCGCGAGGGAACCGGAAGGGGCGGTGTTGGGCGTGGCGCCTGCGCAGTGGGGCGGTGCCGGGGGCGGGGCGCGGCGGCCGTCAGCTGACTGTGGCGGCGGCGGCCTCGCGGTGACGACCGTTGGCGTCGCAGGCTCCCCCGGGGCGCGAGGGCTCGTCTGGCCTCTCTCGGGTCGGCGGGGCGGCCGCAGCACCATGGCGACCACCGTCAGCACGCAGCGCGGTCCGGTGAGCCCCCGAGGCGAGGTCGGGCGGGGACGGCGACCTGCGGCGGCGGCAGGCGGGGCCTCGGCCCTGGCCCCTTCCCTCGGCCGCGGCGGCGGGCGCTGGGCTGACGGGCTGGCGGACGTGAGCGGCTCTGGGCCAGGCTTGGGCTTGCTCCCGCCCCAGGGCAGAGCGGACGGGAGGCCGCCCCGAGGGACAGGGCCCACGCCCCGGGTGGGCTCCTAGATGGAGGAGCCCACACCCTAAAGACCCCTGGTTGGAGGAGGCCCCCTGCGCCCCGGGTGGGCCCCCAGGTGGAGGAGGGTCCCCTTGGCCCCGGGTGAGTCCGCCAGGTGGGGGAGGATCCCCTGATGGAGGAGGGCCCACGCCCTAGTCCGTCCCATATGTGGAGGCAGGTCCCTGTTTGTCACGCAGAGCCAGGGCAGTAGTGATCAGCTTTTGGGCCCAGCTGCGTCCCCAGTTAGTGGCCACTGTTCAGAGCCTCAGTTTCTTCATTAGCAAATGAGAGGGTAGGAGCCAAGAACTTCAAAGCGTCCTTCCATCTCCGGGTTTCTCCTTCTGAGTGTTGCCTCTCACATTTCTGTAGCGTCTCTGCAGGAGAGCTGGTGTAGGCTGACTCAGGACCGGCCCGGGCCTGAGTGGCCTGCCTGCTCGCTGAGACTGGGCTGGGCGGCTGTCACAGCAGTGAAGTCTTTATCGACAGCGGTTCGTGACGAGCCATAGGTGGCGCGATGTGCAGTGTCCCTTTAGTCAGGAAGTGCAGTACTGGACGTGGTTGAAGTACCATGGTTACCGGGGCTTTCCTCACCCTTAAAACTGGATCTTGACAAGTCTTGGTGTTTTTCCTGATGAGAGGAGAATTCTTGGCATAAAACGTTTTTTCTGAGTTTGAAATGAACCCCAGGTTTTGTTTGAAGCCCTGTTGTGCACAGATAGCTTTTCCGAGGACTCCGAGGCACACCAGACCCACGTCTGGTCACACCGAGGTGTGGACTTGGCTGCGTCTGGCCGGTGGTTCTGGCTCCATCTTCAGTCCAGCAGCGTGAACTACAGCAGCTGGATCGCGTCAGCACTTTCTCTCTTCCACCCAGCTGGCAGATGAGACGCAGGGGACCCACTCACTCCCATCTCTGTCCCCTTCTGGAGAGCGGTGGCACAGCGGCCGGGCAGGATGGCCCCTTCCTCACCGTGCGGTCTGGGAGGTGTCCTCCACCTCCTGGGAACCCGGCCCGTCATCTGGAACCTGACCCGGCTGTGGGACTGAGTTTGAATTCCTGTGATGTCGAGCACAAGCTGAGCGGGCAGTACCAGTTAGCTCTTCCTGTCACTGAGGGAAGCGGTCACCCAGCACTGTGACGACGTGCAGGTCACACTGCGATGAGTAATTGGCGTGTCAGATAATGTTCAAACACGCAGGGTCTGTGGTGTCCACTACTGACGTTTGTCGGACTTTCCATGTGGTGTTTCCTGGGCTGTGTAACTTAGCCGGACACTGCAGCATGTGTAGACAGGTGTTTCAGGGGTGCCCGTTGACCTGTAAGGAAGCAGCCATGCTGGCCCTGGGTCACGGCTGTCAGGGGCTCCAAGAAGGTGTTGTCAGTGACCAGGGTCCGGAGTGCCTGTTGGAGTATGTGTGACTGTTTCAACCAGCATTACTGACCGCGACATTTAGGGCAGCACCGATACAGGGAACAACCAGGGACAGTTCTTGCTATCGGGATCTTGCAGGGCAGCGGAGGAAGCACGACGGCACAGGTGCACCGTGTGGTGACAGTCGCCATCAGGTCTGCGGTCTTAACTTGAGTGTCAGGTGCTGGGACAGTTTCTCAATGGTGGCCTAACCTGGGCTGGACGTGGGGTGAGGGAGTAACATCTACCCTGAACCTGAAGGAGGAACGGGGTGTGGGGCGTATTGAAAGCAGAAGCAGGCAGGGTCTGGAGGTGGAGAGGAGAGGAGGGAGGTCGGGGGCCCTGGGCCGCACGCGGGCTTGGCCCTGGCGACAGTCTGGTCCGTGCAGCACTCCCTGCAACGCGTTGGCTGGCACACGCCCTGCACAGTGCCCTCCTTCCCCTGGCCTGCTTCCCCGTGGACCACGCGTGCTCGGAGAGACGGCTGGCCAGGTGCTGGAGTCGAGTGCACCTCTTCTTGCGCAGGATGTGCTGACGTGCTACGTGTTCTGTCACTCCTTTTTCGGTTGCCTCGTGGAGCCATGGCGGCACAGCATCAACAGGGTGCTGGGCTTTCAAGTCCAGAGCGGCTGTGATGCAGCCAATGCTGATGAAGGTGGCGCTGGGTAAGCACCAGGCCCTGGCAGGCAGCGCTGCCAAGTGTCCACCCTGGCAGGGCTGAGCTGGCCCAGGGTCCCGGGTCTGGACTTGGGCTCAGGGCAGCTGTGACTGTGGCTGGCCGTTGCCTCCCACTAGTGCTGAGGGTGACAGCGAAGTCCGTGGGCTGTGAAGGAGCAGAGGGGCCTCTCACGGGGGCCTGGAGGTGGGGTGTGGAGAGGATAGGCGTAGAACCAGCTAGATTGTTCTGAAAGAGGTCTTTGGGTTTTCCCTCCAGGAGAGCCGGTGCCGTTCTCACTTTCGGGAGATACAGTGTTTGCATCTTCAGGATGGCGTTTTTCCTTGCATAGCCCTAAGGGATGCCACAACCCTGTGCTGTGTTTGCCTCTCTCTTAAAAAATGCGACTATTGGCCGGGCACGGTAGCTCACGCCTGTAATCCTAGCACTCTGGGAGGCCAAGGCGGGTGGATCGCTCAAGGTCAGGAGTTCGAGACCAGCCTGAGCAAGAGCGAGACCCCGTCTGTACTAAAAAATAGAAAGAAATTATCTGGACAGCTAAAAATATATATATAGAAAAAATTAGCCGGGCATGGTAGCACATGCCTGTAGTCCCAGCTACTCGGGAGGCTGAGGCAGAAGGATCGCTTGAGCCCAGGAGTTTGAGGTTGCTGTGAGCTAGGCTAACGCCACGGCACTCACTCTAGCCCGGGCAACAAAGCGAGACTTTGTCTCAAAAAAAAAAAAAAAAAGCCACTATTTGGAATTATAACCCTTTTCTACCCATTCCACCATCTCCGGTCCCTACACAGAGTAACGTGTGGGCCCCGCCTTCCATGCGAGAGCTTGGAGGCCTTTCGGGAGACTGCCTCAAAGCACAGTGGTGCCTGCCAGCCAGGGAGGCACAGCTCAGAGCAGGGGCAGTGGCAGCGGTTTTGGCAGGCCTCCTTCGTGGGCGTGGGTGTGCCGGGTGCATCCAGGCTGATCCTGACTCCTTGTTCTGCTGGTGCAGATGCGGGCGACCTGCAGGTCCAGGTGGAGGCAGCCTGGTCCTGCCTGTTCACGGCTTCTCCCTTGGGGGGCCCGTGCCGCCCTGCCCTTTCACCCTTCACTGCCATGACAGTTGTGGCCAAGTCAGTGACTTCATGACGGGTGGCAGAGGGTGGCTTTTGAATTTTGTCATTTGTTCCACATTTAACTAGGACTGTCCGTAAAGATAAGCTTTCCCACCAGCCGGTGCTGCCTGGTTGTGCAGAGATACCCGGGGAAAGGAAGGGCAGCTAGGTGCCGGCTCTTCCCTCTAACTTCCCATCGCCAGAGGAAGGATTGGTTTTGTTTTTAGGTTTGTGTTGGCCTTCTCTTTTTCAAGTGTCGTGAAGAACCTGTGATTTCCATATGTCCCCTGCGTCTCCTCCTCTGCTCACTCACGTGGGCTGGCCCTCAGGTGGGCGCCCTTTCCTGCTGGCCTGAGTCCTGAGCGCAGGGCGTGGCGCCGCCGGCTGGTCCCTGCTCCTTCCTGCCGGGAGTGTTTGCTCTGGATTCTTTCGGCCAAGTCAGTGGTGAGCACAAGTTTAGAATTGCTGCCTCTTCCTGTCACTATGTGGGGACCCGGTGGTGTCCTGGAAAGAGTAAAAGCCGTTCGTCTTTGTTTCGTCTGACGCTAGTGCGCTGCCCCAGCTTTCTTTTAAAGAGCATTTGCCTAATTTTTTTTCATTCTTTATCTTTACATTTTTCTGAACGTTTATGTCTAAGAGAGGTGTATCATCTGCAACATGTAGCTGGACTCTTAAAAAGTCAGATCTACAGGTCTGAGCCTTTCGCTGGGAACATACTACATAGTTCACAGTGACAGACACCTGCACACGTGTACATACATACGTGTTTATTTTTTAACTGTTGCTTTTGTGCTTTTATTTGTCCTACTTGTTTTTTTTTCTCTCTTTGCCTTATTTTGGATTTACTAAGCACAGTGTTCTAGAATTCAATTGTTTATTCTCCACTGGCTTGGAAAATATGTAGTACATTTCTGTTCTCTTAGGAGTTATCCCAGACATTTTAACACGCAGATTTAGCAGGTTCCGAAGTGAATCATTGTATTTGCTGTCCCCTGACCGATACGGAGACCTCAGCCACACCCCAGACCACCCCTCCGGCGGAGGTGCTGTGTGTCGTGTGCAGCTCCTGTTGTGTGGCCCCCGAGAGAGTGTGACCTTGCTCAGCCGCCGCTTGCTTGGATTCATGCACACGGTTGCTGCCCTTGTTCTTGCTGCGTCTGGCGTTCCAGACCTTCTGCCGGAATCGTTGCTTTTGCCTCAGGGTCATTTTTCAGGGTGGAAAACTCATTTTCTTTGGTGGAAAACCTAGTTTTTGTTTGTAACGGCCTTTCCTCCATTTCCTGAAAGGTATTTTCACTGCGCGTGGCATCCTAGCTACGGTTGGTTTTCCGCCCCCGAGCAGACGTTCCTTCATCCTCTTCTGCCTTTCCCTCCCCGTCTCTCCTCACTGTGTCCTCAGCGCTGCTTCTGGCCTGTCCGACAGGCTGCGGCTTTTTGTCGCCTTCCCCCAAACTCTTTGTTGAGATTTTAGTGGTAACGACTCGTGGTTTTAACGGTGGTGACGGCTCTCCAACAGGGGGCCGGTTGCCCAGCGTCTCTGGCCCCAGTGTCGCCCTTTAGCGAGCCCTTCTGGGCTTGCGTGTGGCGAGTTCGCGCCGTGCAGTGCGTGGTGTCTGAGAAGTGCCATGAACTCCCGAGCTGCTGGGTCCTTCCTGTTTCTCAGGAGACTCGGCTGCTGCTCCTGGCCGGGTCCCTCCTGGAAGTTTTGCTCACGCCGTTTCTGTCTCTGATCTTGGCGTCAGCACCAGCCAGGTGCCGGAGTTGGGCTGCAGGGTGGCTGTGTGGTTGCTGAGGACCACAAGAGGGGCCACTGTGCCAGCCGCAGGTGGAAGACCCCCGAGGCCGGGAATGGGGAGACTGTGGAGGGGGTTTGGGGGGGCTGGCTGTGGCCGTCCTGTTTAGAAAGCCCCACGGCGAGCTCCCCGCCCTTGGAGAACTGCCCCGGCAGTGGGCACGGGAGGCAGCAGACCCTCCCTCACGGCTCCATCCTCGGTCCGCTCGGACCGGGCATGCTGGCCCTCCTCGACCGGCTTCTCCTCCCCTCTTCTGTCCATGCTCAGTCCCTCCACGGTCTCACTGGTGTCCCAGCTTCACGCCCCCCCACCTGTCTCCTCCCGCCTCTTTCCTGAGGTCCAGACACACGCGGCCAGCAGCTCCTTGACGTCTCTCTCGGAGTGGGCCGGACGCTGCAGGTGGACAGGTCCTCCTCCCCGCCCACCTGTGTCTCCCATCCCCTGTGGCAGCAGCTCCTTCCTTCACGTAGCTCAGGCCAGGAGGCTTGAGACGGCCTTGTCTCCTCCGCGTCCGCCAGGCAGAGCACGTCCGGGATCGAGTCTCCCGTGGGCCCTGCCCGGCCACATCACTGCCACCCTCGCACAACGGGTCCCTGGTTGGATGGGCCCGGCCTTTTCTTGCACCCTGCCCTCACCTGCCCAGCTCCTCACCTCCCTCGGGGCCTGCCAGTCCTGGTCCCCCATCCTCCTGTCCCCTCCCTCTCTCCATTCCAGCCCTGCCGCCTCCCTGCTGTCCCGTGACCTGCCGGACAGGCTCCTGTTGGGCCTGCTGCACAAGCACTTCCCGACCCTGAGTCACTCTCACAGGGCCTGCAGGGCTGACGCCTCGCCATTCAGGTCCTGAGAGGTGGCACCTCTCACCGAGGCTGCCGTGCCCTGGGTAGCGTGCAGTGCTGCCACCGCCTGCCGTGACCTTGCAGGTTTACAGCACTTACTGCCTTTGGCACGTGATTTGGTTACTGATGCTGCCCGTGTGTCTTCTCTCATTAAATGTGAGCACCATAAGGGCGGCGATTTCCCCAGCTCTCACTGAAAGTTGCCAGCGCACAGTGGCCTTGGGAGGCGTCTGCAGCGCACCTCGTGGTGTGCCCGGCTCCTGGGCCCTGCCCCAGCACCTTGCCGAGCCTGCCTTGTCACACCCTGTCTGCCTCCGGCGCTCTGTCCCCCTGGGCCTGTTGCTTGGCTGGTTTTTGTTTTGTTTGAATGAGGACAGGGTTTTCTGTCTCCGCTCCTGGCACTTGGGACATGAGGCTGCGTGCTGTGGAATTCCCGGTAGAGACTGCATTTAAAGTCACTTGTTCTGTGCTCAACTTTTATATTCTAACCTTTGGGGACTCTCTAACCCCGGGTGGCAGGACGGCCCTGGACCTGCCGAGTGCACACGTGTGCCATCCGCTCGTTCGCTCAGGGGTTATTTACCGAACGTGTCGTGGGCCTGCAGGCCGCTGTGGAGCGCGAGGGCCGGCGCCTGGTTGAAGCGGGTTTCGGGCGGTGGGGGCTGCAGGGTCAGAGGCTGGTCCAGCCTCCTGGTGCTGCTCCCGTGAAGGGGGAAGATGACAGCCAGTGCTGATGGACGCGGAGCCCAGGGACGTGGTGTCGTGGTGGTTTTTTGCTTTTAACTGGGGAGGTGTTACTTTTGAGTGAATACGAGCTACCCCTGCTCCCCAAGGAAGAGGGAGATGGCAGGTGTTGGTCCTTGAGTGGGTGGGCGCGGGGTCCAAGCGGCAGGGCAGAGCTTTCCGCTGGACACTTACTGCTGGCAGGAATATGCACAGCAGGTGCTTAAAAAGCGTTTAGCTTAGGAGTGACCACACACATTACATGGTAACGAAAAATAATTAAGACTTTATTTCTGTGCCAAAACTAAAATTTGGACTCGAAGGGGTATTATTTTAAATAGAAGTGAATTTTGCAAATCTCTTCTTTCATGATGGAAAAGTTCAGTGTGTTGGGGTAGAACTCCGGCCCCAACTGGGAGGGGGCATCGGTCGGTGCTTTCCCTGTGATCCTCTCTGACAGCCCTACGTGGGGTGGAAGAAACAGTGATTCTAAGAAATATGAGGCTGGGCGCGGTGGCTCACACCTGTAATCCTAGCACTCTGCAAGGCCGAGGCAGGTGGATTGTTTGAGCTCAGGAGTTCGAGACCAGCCTGAGCAAGAGCGAGACCCTATCTCTACTGAAAATAGAAAGAAATTAGATGGACTACTAAAAATATATAGAAAAAATTAGCCGGGCGTGGTGGTGCATGCCTGTAGTCCCAGCTACTCAGGAGGCTGAGGCAGGAGGATCACTTGAGCCCAGGAGTTTGAGGTTGCTTTGAGCTACATTGATGCCACGCACTCTACTGAGGGCAGTAGAGTGAGACTCTGTCTCAAAAAAAAAAAAAAAGAAATACGAAGTTATGTTTTCAAACTGTGTTTAAAATAGGCTAATATTTATAAAAGCAGCTTTTGTTTTAAGAGAAGTTAAAATCCAGAGAGCTACTTGTCTTTTTATCCCCAAGCTATTTCGTGTGTGTGGTAAAAAGAAATTGTTTTTTAAAATAACTATTAGGATCTAAAAGTATAAATAAATTAAAACTAAATCTTCCCTGCCTCCCTCCCCCCCGAGATCCGTTCTTGAAAATTCTTCCAGCATTTTTGTACACAGACCTCCTTACAGTTCTACACGGTGGGTGGTGCCTCACCTCCCTCTGCCTCCAGGTGTCGGGGGTCCCCGCGGCTCGCAGCACGCGACAGCCTTTCTGGTCTGGCGGGCCCCGCGCCTGCCTGGCGGAGCAGAGTCTCGCTGGGCAGCCAGCACCGCGTGCTCACGGGCCGCACCTGGGAGGGCTCCTAGCAGTGGCGTCGTTGGGTCTTCACGCAGGCATTTAAAGTTATTTTTTGCTGTCGAACTCAGCATGTTCATCTTACACATTTAAGTAAATCATATTAAAAATAGGACCCGTTATATATCAAGATTAATTTCATTTCTATATTCCCAAGTTTTTCAATCAGGATAAAACACATATTTTCAAGTGACCATTCAAACATTTTATCCATCATAACACAACAAAAATAAATTTTAGGATTAGCTCTGAATTTTAGAAATACATTAAAAAGTACATGGTTATCGATGGCTGCAGTCTCATCGCTGAAATGATGCGGTTTACTGTAGCGCCTAGAGTTCCCGTCACTTGTGAACCTTTCACTTTGCTAACGGTGGTGTCTCGAAGGCCTGGAAGTCTTTCCTCCTCTGAGCGAACTCGGGCTCAGCTGAGAGGGCGTGGGGGTCGCGGCAGCAGCAGACTCGCCTTGCTCCTCCGGCAGCCAGCCCCAGAGAACTAATGCGGTTTTGTCTCCCTTCTCTGTCTCTAGGTTAAATTGAAATTTTTTCTAAT
>NW_012149474.1:439850-467567 GCF_000956105.1 Propithecus coquereli
CTGTGTTGACAGGAACAGGTGCTTGGTGTCTGTGCCAGGGGGCCCTCAAGGCTCTTCCCAGGGCTTGGTGGTAACCTACGCAATGCACCTCTGGAGGGGCAGGCTGCCCCTGGAGAGGCCGGCCTGAGCCTCTGCCTGGCAACCGCGGTCCTCACAGGTGCCTGCTTCTTTCCAGCAGGAACTTGGGCGCCGGGTCCTCCCTGTCTGGCCTGTGCAGGAGGCGCGAGGGGCAGGGGTGAGCTGCTGTCCCCACCTGGGACGCTCCTCTGAGGGGCAGAGACAGGGTCAGGCGTGGGGAAGGGCAACCTTTTAGAAAAGGACGGTGGTAACAGCAAACTGGCTGCCCAGGTGGGTGCGGAGGTGGTGCATCCCGCGGAGAGTCCCTGGCCTTGGCGTCCGCAGACAGCGTGCGGAGCTGCTCAGGCCTCTTCCTTTGGTCCCGTTGGATCTGGAGCTCTGGCTGGGTCGGATGTTCTCCAGGTCCGAGACGGGGAGACAGGAGAGGAACTGGACCCTTCCAGGTACCTTTAAAATGAAAAGTGACCAGAGCACAATGGGTACAGAGCTCAACAGACGGCAGAACATTCTGGAACCCTGCCTGTCTCCGTGCCATTGGGAGCCCACGTCCCAGGCAGGTGCAGGTGTCTGATCTGCGCAGCAGGTGGTCAGGATGCCACAGGAGCCTGGGCATCCCCAGGGCTCCCTGGCCTGGCTTTCAGCAAGCGCACCGTCCCCAAACGTGCCTGTGACACACTCTGGCTTCTGTCAGGTCTCTGAGGAGCCCGTCCCCCAGACCGGCGGCAGGACCCTCTTGCCAGGGCCGGGCGCACTGGTGCACAGGGGACCGGGGAGGCGCAGAACACACACTGGGGAGGTCTTTCGAGGTTTTCGTTTTGAATCTATTTGCTTCTTGTTTTCTTTTAGAGTATTTCTGAATTCAGACTGTTTGATGTAGAAATATTTGAGGTATATCAGCACAGAGGGTTTTCCAAATAATTTTAGGTCCAAGGCTCGGATTTCATCTTGTTCAGTGTTTGACCCAGTGACTTGCTGTCTGCTGGCCCCAGTCGTGGCGGCCCCGGGGAAGGGTCACAGACACGGGACGTGGAGTGCGTGAGACCTTGGAAAAGGGCCCGGGTCGCCACCTGACAGGCTGTCTTTGGGATGAGAACCTGTCTGTAGTTAGGGGTCCCATGGGGCTGTGGCCCGCGCGGAGTGAGGACGCGCACTGGTGTCGGCCCAGGCTGGCCCACGGCCTCCGGGACCCTCTCGTCATGGAGGGAGAAGCAGGCTGAGACAGTCCACCGCGACCCGGTCGGGAAACGGTTTGGAGCCAGGCCGGACCCTCCCGCTCTGCCGCCCTGCTGACGCCTGCCACCCTGCTGACGCCTGCCACCTTCCCCGCCCGCAGGTGTACATCGGGGAGCTGCCGCAGGACTTCCTGCGCATCACGCCCACGCAGCAGCAGCAGCAGATCCAGCTGGACGCGCAGGCTGCCCAACAGCTGCAGTACGGAGGGGCGGTGGGCGCCGTGGGCCGCCTCAACGTCACCGTGGTGCAGGTGGGTGTCCTGCTGGGGGCGTGGGGACGGGAAGCTTTCGGCGTTTACACCACATTTCCTACGTGGACAAACGGAACTTTTTCTGATTCCAGCTTTTCCTGAAACGTCTGATGTTGAAAAACGACATGTGTGAAAAATATTGATCACTCTAGGTTCTGACGAGAATAATTAAAATAAGGAGCAGTGACTTGGTGCGGGGCCTCCCGGCCACCACCTCCTGGAGGGGCCTGGTAACCGCAGGCCGAGTGCCAGGGCTGGCCAGGCCTTGGCGGTGCCCACCCTCCAGCTGCTCCTGGTTCTCTCTTGAGCCCGTGAACCCGCTTGCACCCTGCACGCGCTCACCCGGCCTTCCGTGGTGCGCGTCAGTGGTGGGAAAAGTCCCGTCGCCTGACTTGGGGCCTCAGCCTGTGGGTCTCCTCTTCTCTCTGAACAGAGCTGCTTCCCTCGGCTCCCAGGGCCACACGTGGTGCCCCGTTTGCCTCTCTTGCCATCTCCTGGCCCCGATGGGGTGCCGAGGGGGTCTGTCCTCCGCCTTCCACCCCGTCTTTGCCTGTGTGCCCAGGGTCGGTGGCCCTGCAGCCCCGCGGGTACGGACACGTGTGCGCTGGCTCTGGCCCAAGCGGCCACTCAGGTCTACTCCAGCATCCCAGGCGCAGGCCAGGCAGCCCTCCCTGGGCATCCAGCAGGCGCTTCAGACTCCGTTTGCCCAAATGGAGCTCTCGTGTCCGCCCCGAGGCCCTGCTCAGCGGTGGCAGCTCCACCTTCTGGAAACTGAGGCCCTCGAGGGGCTCGAGGATGCCACAGCCCAGGCGGGCGCTTGTGTTCCCTCCTGACGGTTGGCGCCTCCTGTTGCTGATGTTGGCTTCATTTCAGGCAAAGCTGGCCAAGAACTACGGCATGACCCGCATGGACCCCTATTGCCGACTGCGCCTGGGCTACGCGGTGTACGAGACGCCCACTGCCCACAACGGCGCCAAGAACCCTCGCTGGAACAAGGTCATCCACTGCACTGTGCCGCCGGGCGTGGACTCCTTCTATCTGGAGATCTTCGATGAGGTGAGAGGGACGCCCGCTGCCACAGAGGCCACCCGTGGGGTCTGAACGCGTCCCTGTGGTTCCTTTGGGCCCCGGCTAGCTGTTAGGTGGCCCCACATCTGGCATTTTAGTGGGCGCGAGACAGGGTCCTGCTTTCCCACAAGGAGTTTGGAAAGGGTAGCACTCAGCTCCTGTTGCAGCCTTGCGTTTGGGATACCACCAGTGACACACACAGGGCCCTCTGGGGACAGAGTGTGGACCTGTGTCCTGCCAGCAGCACCGCCAGGTGGCCAGCTGCTCACCAGAGCCTGAGTTCCTAGTGAATGCGGCTGTGCTGCTGGGTGGGAATGTTCTGGGTGGCACGAGTCTCAGTGGCCACTGGTAGCGTCCCCCAAGTGTCCTGAGCCGCATCGGTGGTCGTGCGCTGCAGTGTTCCGAGGGGTTCTGAGGGAGAGCCAGAAGCACAGATGGACGCAGCGAGGCTCTTGCGCAGCTCGTCTGCACCTCGTGCCTGGGGCACCGCGCGAGAGCTGGAGGGGGCTTGGGGCAGCCGGGCCAGCGGGTGGCACGGCCTCCGCCCCTGCCCTGCCTTTCCCGCCCCTCCCCCTCTGTCCTCAAGGATCAGGAGTGTGTGGGAAGCGCAGGGATGGGTGCGGGTGGCCGGGCAGTTCCTCCTGCTTTCCGTCTTGTGCCCACCCTGCTTTGGGGCTGGCGGAGGGGGCAGCTGGACGATCAGGGTTGGGCCCCAGGGTGGAGGAGGAGCTGCGGGTGTCCCTGACCTGCAACTGGACAAGGACAGCAGCCCGGGGGCTCTCCTGTCTCTGTCCTCAGGGTTGGCCCTGCCCGTCATGGTGGTCGGAGGGAAGGGAAGCCCCTGGCCGTTCACTAGCGCCATTGATGCCCTCACTGGCTGGGCCCTGGAGGTGTCACGGGGGTCTCGTTAATGGGGAGCTTGTGGGGGGGCGTTCTGCATACGAGCGGGAGACCGAGGGGGTCCTTGATGGCAGGGTAGCAGGAGGGCAGAGCTCCTGCTTTGGAGATGGGCTGTGGGGAGGGGACGCAGCAGACACCTCCCTCTGTTGTCCCCACAGCGCGCCTTCTCCATGGATGACCGTATCGCCTGGACCCACGTCACCATCCCCGACTCCCTGAAGCAGGAGGGCGCAGTGGAGGACAAGTGGTACTGCCTGAGCGGGAGGCAGGGCGATGACAAGGAGGGCATGATCAACCTCGTCATGTCGTACTCGGTGAGGCCGCAGGGCTGGGCCTCCGGGGACAGAGCCGTGGCCTCGGGCAGGTGGCTGGGACTCTGGTCGTGTCCCCGAGACAGCCGCCCTTTGAGGTGGTCCCCACTGTGGGTAGCTGTGTCCTTGGCCTCCCCAGTCCTGCCCTCGGGGTGGAGCTGTGTCGCCCTCTGGGGCCGTCCTGTGCCTGCTGTTCTGGGCTCTGCGGCCAGGTGGGCTCCTCCCCACAGGGCAGCTCCTGGCCGCAAAGTGGCCCCGCGTCTCCTCGGGGACACGTGGGAGCTGCTGCCCTCAGGCCTATAAATCGAAGGCCTGGCCGTGCCGGGCGGGGGGCAGCTCCCACGAGTCTGTCCTTGGACCCCTGCAGCTCCCGGGGGTTCGGGGAGCAGGTTAGGGGATCTGGGACCCAGGCTGCTACCATGTCCTTAGTATCACCCAGGAGATTTTAAAAAATTGATGTTATTTTAGCTTTTTACTGTAAGAAAGTCAGGCTGCTGCCTCCCACGCCCTTTGCAATGGGGCAGGGTCTCGCGCTGCGCCGGGCTGGAGTGTGGCCGCGTGATCGCAGCGATGCTGGAATGTTTTAAAACACGTCCCCGATCGAGTGCAGCCCCTCAAGAATGTTGCTGTGCACCTGTAACAGGCGCTTTTACGTGAACACAGAACGGTCGTGGTAGGAAGGAGCTTGCTCCCGGTCGGCATTTGTGAACGACGCGAGTGCCGACGTGTCTCTCACCTCACAGGCCCTGAGGTCTGCGCACAGGCTGCTCCTCACACCGCGTGCGCTCGGTCACGTTGCGGTGGCCGTGGGCCCCTGGCTCTGGTGGCACCTTCTAGCCCAGGTCACCCAGCCCCAGAGCTCCCAGCCGGGGGCACGTGGGCGTGGGGACGAGCGGCCGGGCGTCTGTGCAGGTGCTCTGCGCTCCCAGCCCCGTGTCCGGCTCACGGCTGGGATGGCGATGACGCGACTGGGTGACGAGGCTTTGACGTGTGGCGTGTTCTTCCGTGTGTTTCAGTTGCTGCCGGCCGCCATGGTGATGCCGCCCCAGCCAGTGGTGCTGATGCCGACCGTGTACCAGCAGGGCGTTGGCTACGTGCCCATCGCAGGTGCGTCCCCCGCCCCGCGGCAGGAGCAGGCTTGGGAGGAGGCGAGGGGACTCAGAGCCCCGGCGTGGGCGTCCGGTGTAGCTTGGAGCCACGTAGACACGCTGACGTGTCAGCAGATCTTTCTGAAAGCAGGGGAGGCCAGTGTGACATTCCAACGTTTAATGCATATGCAGAAAAGAGTTTGTGTGTTCTCTAAATGGGCGGCATGCACAAGGTGAGTTGAGCTTTTCGGAGCCGTAGAAGTGTGATTTCTAAGCGGCGATTGTGGAGCATGAGCCGCTGCACTGGAAGAGCCTGCTCCTGTCGGGCAGAGCAGACTGCTGCTCACGTGGCCCTGCATGTGCAGCTGCCTGTCTGAGCTGCAGTCTGCAGCACAACCCAGTGGGAGGTGGCTCTCTATGCCGCTGCGTTCTCAGACCCCCATGTCGGCTCCGGGCTAACCCCCACTGTGGCTGCGGCAGCAGCAGGTACTCCCCTGGCCCCACCACCAACGGCCATAACAGCCATGGCGGTGGGCCCTGTGTTGACCCGCAGGCCCCTGGGAGAAGAGACACTTGGTGAGCCTGTGGTCATCTGGGTCTCTGCCTGAGGCAGTCTCTGCCTGGGTCCCGGGAGCTGGGGCGGTGGGGCAGGAACAAGCGCAGCAGGTGGTCCCTCGGTGCCGAGGCGGTGAAGGCCAGAGGCCAGGGCCGTGGAGTGGCTGAGGCACAGCAGGGTGTTGGGGTGTGTGGGGTGGTGGGGCCCCGGCTGCTCGAGCTCTGGGGTGACTGTGGGGTTGGGGCAGGACGGATCAGCCAGGCAGTGTGGGTGCTGGAGTCTGGCCCACCCAGAGTGGGCCTCGTCAACACCCCCATCACGCCAGCGTCCAGCGGGGATGCAGAAGAGCCACCTCTGGGTCAGAACCTCGCCCTAGATCCACCGTGATGGGCCTGAAACCCAGCCCAGATGGGAGGGAGGAGACGGGGCTTGGTGAACTCTGTGCTGTCCGCCGCTCTCAGGACGTCCTGCCTGTGACGGCGCGGTCTGAGGACGAGCAGCCTCTACTCTTCAGGGGGAAGCGCACACTCGCGCACATCTGCGGTTACGCGGCAGCCTCAGTGGGGTCTGGAGTCTGTTGGCAGCCAGCGCCCGGCAGAGAGCAGTGCGTGGACCCACAGTGGGGAAGGACCGGTTGATAGAACGTGACTCGGGGTGACCCAGAAATGTGAAAGCAGCTGTGACATGTTCAGGGAGTGAGAGGAGGCGTCTGACCACAGGCAAAGAAAGCGTTTCCGCCGCAGCAGAGCAATGGAAACTGCTGAAAGGACCAAGGGACGTCCCTGAGCTGGGACGCACAGTGACCGCAGCTGCACCCTGTCCCCAGAGCTGCCCTGCGGTGCTGGGGTCCTTCCCGCAGAGGGGCCCTCGGAGGTCAGCCTCAGCACCGTCATCCTGGGACGCCAGCAGTGCCCTTCTGCCGTGCGCATTCCGTGGCGTCTGTGTGAGGTTTTGTGTCTGGTGACCTTGCGCTGGAGGCCTGAGGTAGCCGCGGCGAGCACCAGGGGGCGATAGTGTCCCGGAGCTGCTGCAGCACAGACGGGGCTCGAGGCAGCAGACCGCACCGGGGTCCAGGCGGAGCTGTCGGCCGGGCTGCACCCGCAGGGCCAGGGGAGGTTCTGCCTCGTCTTGCATGGGCTCCAGCTCCGCCCGCCGACATGGCCGCCTGCGTCCTGCACCTGCACCCCGGAGTGTGGCTCCTCCTAGGAGGACGCGGTCCGCTGACGGGGGCCGCCCTGCTCCGTCACGGCCGCGGCGCACCCTGGTTCCGTCTGCAGAGACCACATTTCCAAATAAGGTCTCACGTGTGCGCGCTGGGTTAGGACGTGGGCATCTTGTCGGGGACACGGCTCCGTGCACAGCGGGCACCTACACCAGGTGGAAACTCAGCTTTCAGATAAGAGAGAAAATGGGTTGACCTGTTTTATCTTTTTCTGCTCGCTCTCCTTCACTCTCCGTAAGTGCCCGTTTGTTTTAGGAACAGCTGGACGAGACTTTGAAATACCCGTTTGATGTACGCTTTTCAGTTTTCAAACAGTCTCATAGAAAAGTTGCAAAGGAGATAAAAATTTTGTTCTGGGACCTTTAGGGGATTGTTGCCCACCGGACGCCCCCTGCGCCCCATACTGTAGTACGCGCCTCCGCGAGCCAGGACACCCCTGCCTGGGACGGCCGTCCAGATCCGCATGACGTTGGTGCAGTGTCACCGTCCACTGCGCAGACCTGTCTGGGCGATGTTGGGGCGGCAGCATCCAGGTCCCTGTTGTCCTCGGCGGCCGTGTCCCCTCGGCCTGGAGCAGGTCCCGCCTCGCTCTGGGGGAGCACTCGGGCCAGGGCTCTGGCAGGGCCCCCGCCGTCCGCCCCACAGCAGGCCCCGTCTCGCTTCTCTGCGGGGAAGCTCTGCTTTTCTCATACCTCGCAGCCGATCCGTGTTTTGTGCGGGAGACACTTCAAGACCCCACGGATATCTTCTTCCTATCAGACCCCCCTGGCAGTGCGGACTCTCGGTTTCCTGTTTTATTCCACAGGTTGTCACCTGTTCTGGCATTGTTTTGTCACTGACATTACCCAAGATTCGGCCAGAGGGAGCCCCTCTGGCACCACGGGAGCCCTGGGCTCACCTGTGGTCTCCGGCCTCAACCCTGGAGCTAGCTGTTTCTTCCAGCAAACAGGGTCCCGCTAGTGGAGAATCGCTTAATTGTCTGAGGAGTATTCGTTCTGAGTGCCGATGAAGCACCCGCTTCACTGGAAGTCGGTGGCCTGATTTCCCTTTGACGTGATTCCTGGGTGTTTGCAGCGGCAGCACTGCCCTTCCAGAAGCACGCCGCAGACGCACCCGGGGAGGGTTGTGGTCTGCAGAGACCACGTGGAGACCGGCCCCTGTGGTTGGCCTGCGGCAGGGAAGTCGCAGGTTGGATGAGAGCGGTGGACTTAAACCAGGGTTTTCTTCTCTCAAAATGCACGCTTCCTGAAGCATTTTTGTTCCTCACCTGCCTTCTCGACAATACAGAGCTTTAACTTTTCCTAAATCAATCCACGTTTTGTTTCAAGCTGTTCAGCCTGAGCTCGCGCTCCCTCCTCTGCCCCGCTGCTCCCAGCCGGCTCCACGACGCGGTGGGGCGTGTGGGGCGCGTGCGTGAGGAGTGGCCGCGGCTTGCTTGGGAACAGGCTGTTTGGTGAGTGCTGTGATGTCATCCTGCAGGAGGAGAGTGGAAGGGGGGGCCCGGCTCCCGTCTGGCTGTGTCTGCTCACCTGCTGCCTGCCGGGCACGGCTGGGGTGGCGCAGGGGCTCAGGGCTCACTGCGCGTGCTTGGTGGTCGCAGTCTTCGAGCCCGCTCCTGGCGTGTGCACCAGTGTTCCGGCTTGAGGGCCCGGCTGCTGCCTTCGCAGGGCACACGCTGAAGGCTGAGGGCCACGAGCTGGCGCTGCTCTCAGGAGAACTGTCCCCTTTGCTAAGTTAAGCACCAGAGTCACCCCGCCCGGGGTGACTCGGAAAGTGCGTGCTCTGACGAGCATCAGGGCGTCTCCCTGGTTTTTCCCTCTGCTTTTCCCAGAAGTGGAGAAAGATGAAGCGTGACCACAACGATGAAATGAGGTCAGGACAGAAAATACCAGTGGTTGTCAAAGCCGGTATGCCGTTAACTATGGCCTGGAGATGGAGAATAAGTTAGGACTGCTTAAAATAAAGGATTATTTTGATGACTGAAATAATTAGATTTTAACAGACTTCAGATAATTAGTCGACAGGCATCATAAAGTTATAGCAGGTTTTTAACCCTGATTTATACGAACGTCTGAGCACGAAGCGTCTGGACGAGCGTGTGGCCCCGTGAGGCTGCCGCTCTGTGCTGGGACCTGCAGAGCGAAAGGGAGAAGCTGGTTGGGCGAAGGCCAGGTGCCGCTGGTTTCCCGAGTGTCGTCCGAGGGGCTGGCTGTCCCTGGGGAGAGGGACGCCTAGGTTGCAGCCACCGCTGGGCCAGGGTTGCTTTGGTCGCCCCACCCCAGCCGTCCTGGAGGAGGCTGCGAGCCTCGAGGGAAGCAGCGCTGTGCTCGTCTGTCCCACGGAACAGCCACGTGTCCCGCCTGTGTGCCTGCGCCTGTCGGGTGAGGGGAGGGAGCAGTGAGTCTGCCCTGGGGGGCCTCGGCAGCCCCCCTCCTGGGCATCGGGGACGTTTCTGAGGCTGAGCTGGCATCTGCGTGTCAGCGCTCAAAACAGCACGAGGTGGTGAAAGGCGCCACGACGGAAGGGCTGGCCACGTGCCGTCCACCCTGGGGGAAGAGTCACCCCTGTCCAGTTCTCGTAACCCTTTGAGTCGCCGCTCTGCTTCCCGTCCGCAGTGTGAGGGAGCTGAGGGAAGGCGTGGGCTCCCATGGCGTGCGGCCTGGCCCCGCTGGGGACGCCGGTGTGCCTGTGCTCGCTGGTGTGCGGTTGCCGCCGTGGCCGAGCATCAGTGTCCCCGTCTGTTCCCTCGGGGCTGTCCCTCCTGTCCCTCGGCCAGGGTCTCCGCGTGTGCGGCCCCTGTACTTCTGCGGAGCTCAGCAGACGGCAGCGCCGATGCCCTCAGCAGGCGAAAAGCAAAGCTGAGCTCATGGACGTGCTGCCCTCGCGGTGCCAGGACGGAGGACTCTGCAGAGCACGTCTGCGTGGGCACCCTCCATGTGCACAGCCGGCGCTCAAGCCACCTTTGCATTCTCGGTAAAGCTGGCCACATGCCCACAGGCGTGTCTTCCCTCACATGGGCTTGCAGCAAACACAGGAGTTTGAGAGCGAGTGGCCTCTGCTGTTTAAAACACGTAAATGGCTCAATTTAAATGAGAATTGGGTTTTCGTCAACTTCCCAAACTTATTTAGAATTCTCTCCTTTGCTGTTGCGTGTTTACTAATCCACCAATTCGAAAGTCTTAAAACATAAGAATTACATAGTTTCTTCTCTTCCGTGCACTGTCGCGTAAGAAGCTGTAAGACGCCGCCGCGCTGTGACACGCCTCTCAGCTGGACGCGACCTGCCGCCTGCGCCCCAGGCTTCGTCCCCTTGACGCAGGGGGAGCTGTGGACACCCTGGCCGTCTGTCCCATGCCGTCTGTGGCCTGCGTGGCGGCCGGTCCCATGCTGACTCGGGTGCTGGGCCTGTTTTAGGTACGGTGTCTTTAAGAATGGGCTCCCCGTGAATGGCAAGTTGCGCACGTTGGTTTCCTGGGTGACGTTCTGTCTGAGCGCCGCGAGCCTGAGTGTGGTGGCGTGTGCCCACCACAGGCCCCCACGGCACGAGCGTGCCAGCTCTGTGGGCTGCCCCAGGAAGCGAAGTGGCTCCTCTGTGTGCGACACGCCTGCCCTGTGAGTGCGTGTGCCGGGCGGGGCCCCTCGCCAGGGCCACCACGGGGCGGTTGGAGCTCTGCTCTGCCTGAGTCCCCGGGGACTTTGGGGTCCACCAAGGGCCCAGAGCTGCCTGTCCTGTGTTCCCGAAAGTGTCCGCAGCCAGCCCCAGCGCGCTACACTCACAGCTCCCGGGGGACACGTCCGCACTCAGGTCCGGGGGTGGGTTGGACGTGGGTCGGGAGCGCCGGGTCCCCTCGGCTGCTGCTGTCCAGCTCTGGGGGGATACACGGCTCCTCAGCAGGCGGCTTGCTCAGTCTGGCCCTTGCCTCGCATGGTGGTTGTCAGCATTGATTTCCGCAAACCCCATCCCTCCTCCTTAGGCAGGTGGACGCTGCAGAGGGTCGCCCTGGGGTCGCAGGTCGGCAGCGGTGGGCTGGAGTCGGTTCTCTCGGTGCCACGGCGGTGGCGGGAGCGGCACCACCAGGCACAGGGACATCCCAAGCTCCTGTCCCCGTGCCGCTGGGGCCTGCCTGTGTGTGTGGCCACCACGTCCGTCCTATGAGGCGCCAAGGGTCACTGCAGGACAGGCCGCTGCCGCACCTGCACCCGCGAGGTGGGACAGCCTGTCTCAGGGTGGGGGGGACGGCGCACACGTGTCAGGTGTGAAGGACAGTGCTTGGCCGGGAAGGGTTCGGGGACGGTGCCCCGTCCTGCCGGGCTGCGTGGTCTGAGCAGGACGTGCTGGGCTTGGGCGTGAGCCCCGGTCCCCGGTCCCCGGTCGTGCTCCTGCAGCCACATTCCAGCCACTTCAGCCCCTTTTAGGTCCGTGTTGCCGATTTTGATTTAGGCCAGTATTAAAGATAGAGTTCTGCTGCCTTTGCAATCTTTTAAATTTAGAAAGGAAAGGAAAATCATATCCTAAAATTATTACTCTAACTCTCCTGCGGGCCTGCTCGGGAAGAGTGTGCTTTTGAAGGTGAAAGAACGAGCGACTTGTCAGTCTCCTGTGACTTTTCAGCGGCGTCAAGGCAGGACTCTGACGCGCGAGTCCTTCGGCCTGGCCGCCACCTCCTGCGCTCAGGCCTGTCCCAGGAGAGAGAGACTCGCCCTCGATGCCCCTGTGCCTTCCCGGCGCCTCTGTCCTGGTCTGCCCTCCGCGACTGACGCCGAGGCGGGGAGCCCACACACCACCGCGCACCACCCGCCTGCCTTGAGTTTTCGTGAGCATCTTCCTGGGTGGTTTTTTTGACGTGTGTGTCGTATTCATCGTAGGCGTCGGCGCGCAGCTTCACTGAGGGGTTCGGTGCCTGCTGTGGTCTGTCTTTCCCGCCAGTGACAGTTAAGTGACGCGTTGCCAGGCTGCGGTTCGTGTTCTGGAGCGTCTGCTGAAGGAAGAGCAGGTGTTTGCGGGAGCGAGCACAGCGCGGCTCCTTCTCAGGCGGAGAGCGGCTTTGGTCAGTGACATCTGGTGCCAGCCCACGGGCCAGCCCAGGTCCAGACAGCTGGTCACCTGGGTTTACCCCGGCCCAACCCAGTGATGGCATCATAAAAAAACAGGCGCGAGGGAGAGTTGAGAGTAAGGTGCGTTTTCGTGTGCAGAGTGTGTCGTTGAGGGAGACGTCCCCTCCCACCCCGTTCTCCCCGCGCATGCGTGCCTGGGGTGGGTTTCCAGGTCCCCAGTTTCACGGTGTCTTGCAGGTTCGGTGTTTCGGGAGAGCTGAGGTGGCGTCTCCCGTGAGGCTGCGAGTAGCAGGCGTTGCCTTTTCCTTTGTGCTGCACTGTTGTGAGACTCCCACGTTTTTACCAGACTCCGTCTTTTGCTTCCAGGAATGCCTGCCGTCTGCAGCCCCGGCATGGTGCCCGTGGCGGTGCCCCCGCCAGCCGTGAGCGCCCAGCCGCGCTGCAGCGAGGAGGACCTGAAAGCCATCCAGGACATGTTCCCCAACATGGACAGGGAAGTGATCCGTTCCGTGCTGGAAGCCCAGAGGGGGAACAGGGACGCCGCCATCAACTCGCTGCTGCAGATGGGCGAAGAGTCCTAGACTTGCCGCCGCCTTGCTGCCACCGGCGCTTTGGACTTGCCAACCCAGGGGTTCCCCAGGCAACACTGTCCCCTCCAGATTCCTGTGAAAAAGTCCCCGTAGCCCCTCGGACCCTGTGTCACCTGTCCACCCCTGCTCTGGGACGCATGTGGGTTCGGTCCCGGTAGCCGCGCTTGCCCTGGGCCCCGGAGGGTGGGCTTCTCCCCTCCTGCTCTGGTGTTGGGAGGCAGAGCAGGGACGGTGTGCTTGGCACAGACTCGCTGTCCTGCTGCCTGGGGACAGGGTCTCCCTTCTCACGCTGTTCTGGACAATGTTCTTGTTGTAGAAAGCGGCAGCCCCGCCAGGGTGCAGAGATTGCCGAGCCCCCTTCTGATCCCATAAACGGCATTTAGTTATTTGACTTGTTGAGATAGACATGTTAATTTAAGGCACACACATCCATCCGCGCTGATTCGGGAGTCATTTTTAGAGCGGCCAAGCTGAAACTCAGGTCCTTCCCCCGATGCTCTGTTTACCTGGGCCCCTCCCGTCTGTGTCTGGTGCAGGCGAGCTGAGCACGGGCAGCCTCCTGCCAGCACCCGGCAGGACCCGCCTCTCCCTGGCTTGCCTTGCCCGTCTGCCAGTCCCGTGAATGCAGGACGCGTCCAGACCAGACGGCACCGGAGGCCGGGATGTGCTCACCCGCCCCTCTGCCCTGCCGTGTTCCTGCTGGCCCCAGGGTGTCCTCCCAAGGGGACGTCGCAAGAGTCTCTTGTGGCAGAGCTGAGGTTAGAGTGGAAGGTCACAGACGCAGCCTGCTGCATGTTTGCTGAAGGGATCTGGGTTCGGCCGCCAACGGCCGTGCAGGCGACCGGCATTGCGGATTCGGTCTGGGAGAGGAATGGAAATCCGGTGAATGTGAGCACTCTGAGACCTTCCGGGGGCTGGAGGTGCCCTGCACCTGACCACCTGTCACCATGCGTAGCATCTTGGGTTGCAGGACAGAGTGGGTGGCACCTAGTCGTGAAGATCAGAAATTTGAGAAATTTCTCAAAAGTGATGAATGCACTTTAAACAATACTCATACCGTTGAGAGCGCGTGCACTGTTGCTTGTCTGCGATGTCTGGTTTGCGCTGAACCGCAGTTGCTGGTGTTTCTCTCCAGTGTCTGCTCCAGCCGTGGGCGCCAGCCCCGCTGCTCGGACGTGCAGGCAGACGCTGACCCTCTGGGCTCTGCGAAGGGTGTAGAATGAGGAAGTTGGCACTCGAGGGTCAGTCTTTCCCCCCCAAATTATAGGTTAAGTTTTAGTGTCAGCTAGAAAATACTGCTTTGTGCCCCCTGGTGGGGGTGCTATTTGTCAAATACGTTGTTGATAAATATGTATTTTTGTAATCCTGAAGACGGGCGTGGTGGTTTTGGGGGTTTGGTGGCACCAGGTGCTGTTCTTCAGTTGTGGGGCCACCAGGGTCCTGATCTCGTGTGAGGAAGGACGACCGCATCGGGTCAGCAGACTTGGGCCCCTCGCCTTGAGGAAGCCGATGGCAGGAGTCATCCGTCGCAGCCTCGGGCTTGTGCCTGTGTGGCGGGCTGCTTCTCAGGTGGGGCTGAAGGTGTTGGGCAGGACTGTGACTTTCTAGATCATTTGTTTAGTGACATTGACAGGCCTGACACGGTGGAACTCGAGCCGGCGCTGGGGGCATTGGCGCCCGGGTTCCCAGGCGTGGCCGCCACACCAGTTTCTGCCTTAATGTTGCTGGGAGGCCTCCAGACTGCCTCGCCTGCGTGTGCGTCTCTTGGAGAGGACGCTCCGTGTTTCTGCCGCCTGCCCCAGGAGCAGCATGGGGGACCCCTGGGAGGGAGCACCCCGGGGGCTGGCGCTGGTTCCAGGGAGAGCGATGGTTTCAAGGTGACCCACGCTTACTGCCATCTTTTGTTTTTCTTTTTGATGAACATTTTATTTTTTTAACAGAGCAAAGAAAGATTACGTTTATAAGGCCTTTGGTTAGATGAGATTCCTCTTTCCTTCACGTTATGCCGTTCTCCTGTTCCGAGGTTGATTACCTGAAGCAGCTTGTTCAGAACAGCGGGAAAGGACGTTCCTCCGCAGCGCCTGTGCAGACCCTCCCGAGTGACAGCACCGTCCTGCCTCCGCCCCGCCAGCGTCTGCACACTGGGGAGAGGCTCGCTCCCCAGCTCGAAAGCGGAGGCCACGGCTGGTTTGGGGCCTGAGCTTAAGCTTAGACAGGCCCCAGGTGTCCGGGGGCTGCTCCCGCTCCCGGGTTTGCAGATGCAGGTGGTCAGTGGAAGCTGCATGGCTGGGCCGTCCCCACGCCTCGGGCAGGGCCGCTGGCAAGGCCTGGCTGTGTTTTCTTCCGCTTGGCCGAGGCTGGTTGGTGGGAGTCAGAGCCCAGAGCACACCCGTGGTCTGAGGGAGCCCCGGCGAGTCCCACCTGGGCTGCGTTGGTGACTCGAGGGCAGGGGGGGTGGGTTCCTCCCCCGGCCTCGAACGGCACCCGCAGGCGCCACCTCTCCCCCGACAGACACCGCGGGTATCGGCTGTACTGCGCTCCTCACAGGCGTTGGCGGGAACGATCCTCACAACTTAGTGTTTCTGCTTATTTTGTTGGGGTCCAGATGTCCAGATTCTTTCCTTGATTGTAAAATATATTTTTACTTTTTAGGTTTCTAACTTAATAAATGATCCATATAAAAATAGAGAAATAAAGTCCTTTAAGGGGAAGTTCACCGTGTGTGTTCCTGAGTGTTTTGACTTGGCTGCCGTGCGCAGGGCTGACGGACCGGTCAGGCCGTGGTCCCGTGGTGACAGGCCCGGCAGAGCGCTGTGGAGGGGGGAGGTGAGATCGAGCGGGCAGAGTCAGAGCACTAACCTGGAACATTTACACCAAGCGTGCGGACTGCCTGTTTTCCAGCTTAGACTGTGGAAGGACCCAGGCCCCGCGGGTCTGGGCGTGTCGGGCGGCTCCTCGGCGCCCAGCCCTCTGTGGTTGCTGCCGTGTTTGAAGTTTCCTGTTTCCAGGCGGCTTGCACCTGGGGGTGAGCGAGAGCACGGGCCCCCCACGTTCCTCGTTCCATGAGGGCCCGGCGGGAGCTGTGACGCCCCCCTGGTGACAGGCTCCCGCGTGGGGACACGTCGGCCCTCGAGCCCCTGTTCACACCCCAGGCCCAGACGTGGTGTCGGTGGACGCGGGATGTTTTCTCTGTAGCCTTTAAGTCATGCGTTGCTGCAACGAACACTAGCGCAAGAGCCGCCATGGAGCCCGCTCGCTGCCTCTACCTCGCGCTGCCCTCCCTGCCCAGCACCGGGTGTGGCTGAGCCGTGTCTGCTCCCGCCACGTCCTGAGTGGTGGTTCTGCCCATGCATCCGCTGCACAGTGACCTTCCGCCATGAGCTCTGTGAGTCTGGATATTTTTTGCCCCAAACAGCTGATAAAAGTCGAACTTGCTGGCACTGGACACAGAGCCAAGGAACGAGGGACACTTCTAGAAAACTGTGACAAAATACCGGAAATGCTGGAAGAACACGGACACTCATCTCTGAGAGCAGACCCGAGCTCATGGGAAAGTGAGGGAGGTCCCCAGGGTGGGGTGGGGTTGGGAGTGGACGTGGCAGATGTCTGCGGATGGGGCCGAGGGTCTGTGCTCTGCACTGCCGTCCCCAGGACGTGGCTCAGCGCCGGCCCACGAGAGGCTCCGCCAGGGTTTGCTGGGTGAGCGGAGAGAGTTGGAGTCACAGGTGTCCGTCTGCTGCTGGCAGACGTGGAGCCCTGCGCTGCCGTGTGTCCGGTCGCTGTGGAGCCCGTCTCTGTCACCTGCCGAGGTCTGCGCAGGCGCCTTCTCCGGTGTGTCGGGGTAAATGTCTGCAGACCCTGTCCTGGCGGGGGTCCTGTCTCCAGGGAGCCCACCCCTCCCTCAGCGGACGGTTCTGGTCTGAGATCTGCCTCGGGTCTGGCAGGGGTTGGGGCAGCCTCGATCTCTCCTCTCCGTTCTTGCTCAGTGCGCGTCCTTGTCAGCTGCCCCAGGCATCACCTAGATGCCTGCCCACCAGGGCCCCAGCTGCCACTCTGACCTGGCTCCCGTGGGGGCCTCTGTGTGTCCCGACCCCGAGATGCTGCATCTCCCATCTCTCGTCTGGCCTTACAGAGCACAGCTGTGCCGAGACGTAAGACACAGGTGCCCTGTGGAGCGCGGCCAGCCCTTAGGGCCCTCCCCACCATCCCCGAGGCGAGTCCCGGGGTCTCCACGTGCTGGGGACCACTGTGTTCCCAGCTTCTGAGAGCCGGCCTTGCGGCAGGTGAGGCGCACTTACTTGCCCATGTCAGTGACCCGCCGCGTGCCCAGCCTGCGTCTGCCCCCCCGCCCTGCCAGGGCCAGAGCTCAGAGCCCCTCCCGGTCACGCCCACGAGAAGCCCCTGCTGGGTCAGCCCTGC
This sequence comes from Propithecus coquereli, assembly GCF_000956105.1. Taxonomy (NCBI): domain Eukaryota; kingdom Metazoa; phylum Chordata; class Mammalia; order Primates; family Indriidae; genus Propithecus; species Propithecus coquereli. The sequence goes on from NW_012149474.1 coordinate 456,621, forward strand.
TGAGCCTCGGCCGGTACCGGCCCCTCGAGGAGTCCCAGCCGGGCAGGGGCTGCGCTCCAGCAACAGCCAGCAGCGGCTACGGGGTGGGCCGTTCCGGTCAGGGCGTCAGAGTGTCCCCGGGTCTCTGGAGGACACTCCCGCCGCCACCTCAGCCTGGCCTCGGCACGCCGCCTGCTCCGGCCTGCGCGCTGGGTTGGGTCCTGGGCCCTGTCGCCGTCTGTCCTCTGGCTGTGGGTGGCGGGTCTTTGACCCCGCCAAGGAGGCCCCTGGCTTCCTCACCAGGCCGTCAGCGGGGCCTGCAGGCCGTGGCGCTGGTTTTCCTCTCCCATGCCCCAGCGGTCGGCAGCTCCCATCCCTGCTGGGCGCAGCGTGCGTCCCCACCTGCCCCACCCCCGTGTCCCGCCCCAGCTCACCGCAGGGATGGCCTAGGAGTAGCCAGACAGCCAGGACCCCCTCACTGCGGCCCGGCGGCCTGCGTCTGTTGCGTGGACCACGCCTGTGCCAGCGTTCTGGGGTCACGGCCCCAGAAGCAGACCCTGCTGCTGAGTCGTGTGGGGGGGCGCTCCGGGAGAGGCTGGCGGGAGTGAGGGATGCTTGTCTGCTCGGGACCTGCGCCGTCCGCCCCCTTGAGCGTACCCTGCTGTTTGTGGTGGTTTTCTGTCCACGCTGAGGTTTCCATAGGGAAACAGCTGGCTTCGCTTCCCTCCCAGCGCGCGCTATTCCTGGCGCCCCGGGCAGGGGACAGTGGCCCAGGGCAGGCTGGGGTCACGCGAGGGGAGGAGGTGTGAGGGCCCCGAGGGCGGGACACCAGGCAGCAGAGGCGGCAGCCTCAGCTGCCCCCCAGGGCTTGCCACCCACGTGGCCACCAGGGCCGCTCAGGCCACGGAGGGGACACGGCAAAGGCGAGGACGCGCCCACCCACAGATCCTGGGGTGGCGTGAACACGGGATGCACGGAGGGGCCAGGCTGAGCCCCCACCTGGATTCAGCCACACCACACGGAGTCATCAGGGACACTGCCACAAGCCCTGGGTGAGAGGGGACAGGACAGCACTTCCCGGGGACGCACTGCGATGGAGGCGGGAGGGCCACGGCTGGAAGGCAGCCGCTGTGTTCCACAACACGCCGGTCGGCCCTGCCCTCGGTGCTTGCGAGTCATCAGCTCTGGCCTTTCTCCTGGCTTTGGGCCCGGCCTGGGTCCAGCCTGCCCTCCGGGGGCCTGGCAGGGGCAGTGGGTCCCTCCCGCAGGGCTGAGGAGGCCCCCGCGGTGCAGTCCGACCCTGACTTTGTGCCGCTTCCAGACACCGGTTCTGCGTGAGTGCAGAGTGCGAAGGCGCAGGCAGAACTGCAGAGCCGTCGGGAAACGACGCGGGAGACAAGATTCCTGATCCGCGGCAGGGAAGGGTTTTCTCAAACCAGACCGGAAGCGCTAGCTATGGAGGGCTGCCCGTGCAACCCGGACCGCTGCGTGGCCCGTGGACTTCAAGAGGTGCGTTTCTCACGTGGACACGATATGCACGGCGCCGGCTTCCCCGCTCACCGTGGCCGCTGCAGGTCCCTTTCCTCCTGGAAGTCAAGCTCCTCAACGAGTGGCTCGCACAGGTCCGGGCAGGAGCAGCCCCCGGGTGTGGACAGTGCCCTTGTCACTCTGGAGCGTCAGCTTGGCAGGGTGTGGGCCTGTGTCCGGAGCCCTGCCCCTGGGCTGCGCCTCGGTCCCCGTGCCCGGCTGCCCCTCTTCCTCCGTCCGCCTTATCTTTCCGGCAGCTTCACGACGTTCTCGCTCCCTCGACGCTCCCGTCTCCTGGGTTTCTTCTCTCGCAACGTCTCGCACCTGCTGGAGCGTCAGTCACGAGCTGGCCCCGCGGTTCTGAGGACACCGCCTGCTGCCACGCTCTTCCTTCCGTTGGCGCTTTGGGAAAATGCTGAGGTTTCTGGATCTGTCTGCGCGTCCTCAAATCCTAAACGCTTCCTGTGACGCCTGCTGACCGGGGGGCACGGCCCCGTCGCCCGCTGCCTTCCCTGAGCTGCTGCTCGCGTTGCCCCGGTGGGCTTCCTCCGCCGCTGGCACTTCCCAAACACCTCCCGCTCGGGGAATACGTCCGCTTGACAGGCTCACTTGCTTGTTTTTAGTTGCTGCTGTTCTGGTTTCTTCCATCCTTGTCCCGGTTTTGTTTCTGTGGGGGAGACGTGCCCACTTCCCTCTGGAAACCAGAGATCCGTTCTAAAAAACATTTAAAGTTGAAGTAATATTGTTTTGTTTTTATTCTTTGTGTTTATATTTATAGTTGCCTTCTCTGGGGACTCGAGTCACACTGCCTGGGCTTCAGCCCAGCTTTGCCCCTTGCTAAAGCGACTCTTTTGCTCTCTTTGTGCCTTGGTTTCCCTATCTGTCAAGTGGGAGAGATAATAGCGCACATTGCACGGAAGCCCCGCGTGTGTGGTGATGGGTCCGAGGAGACATCATCGGCTCGCGTGTGGATGGGGGAGTGGCCTGGCCACGGCCACGCAGGGTCAGCTCACAGGAGATGACCTCCAGTGGCAATTGCCCTGCCCTGCTGCCCGCTGTGGCATGCCTGCGACCTCGCCAGCGCCCAGCATCGCTGGCCCGGCCCTGGGGTGGCCTCCCCTGCCAGACCTCAGCGAGGCGGGTGGGCATGGCTGGAGCACTGGCAGTGGCCAGAGAGAGCCCAGGCCCTCCTCGCCGGGCCAGCCAGGGCGCAGGGGAGGTCAGGGCACCGAGCCCCCACCAGAGGCATCCTGGGCCAGTGTGGGTATCGCCTTTGCCCGCCAGGGTGCAGTCCCCCCTGCCCACCTGCCCATCTTCCTGGCAGTCGGCCCAAAGCCAGGGCCAGTGGCGCCTGCCCCTGCTGCTCTCGGGCCTTCTCTGCTCTGGACAGAGCAGCGGCAAGGAAGGGCAGAGACCCCTCCCTCAGGGCGGAGGCAGGAAAGGCCAGATACAAGCTCATCTGTGACAAGCGCCCCAAAGAAAACGCACCAGGGAACATGTGACAGGACGGGGTGCACAGGTCGCCCCTCAGGGCCCCAGGGCCAGCCGCAGCTCCCTCCCGTGCGCGCTGCCCCCGCTGGCTGTCTCCGGGCTGCCCCCGGGCTGCCCACGTGGCCCACCGGCTCCTCAGTCCTCCTGCACAGCCCCTGTGTCCACGGGACGGCTGGGGCGACCTCTGGGTCTTGGGCTGAGCCCTGGTCTCTGGCCGGTGCACCCCTAGCCCAAGACTGACCCTGGGTGCCCCAGGGGCCTGCGGACACTGAGCGCTCCTCGCCCCACGCCGTCCCTCCCAGTGGCTCTCCGGCCCATTCGGTGCCTGCTGGGCCCAACGCCATCCCTGGGGTGTCGTGCGGCTTGTGGGGCCCACAGAGGGGCGGGAGAGCTGAGACACAGCGGGCAGGAAAGGACGTCAGGACAAGAAACGTGCACAATGCTCAAAGTTTATTAGCAAAACTGGGGCTGGGTGAACAGAGGGGTGTTTGGGGCGCTGAGCCCTCTCTGACCCAGCCACCATGACCTCAGCCCCGGGACCCCTGCAGCAGGCATGGGCAGGTGGCCACCTGGCCTTGCACAGCTCCCTGGTGGTGGCTGGCCTTGCCTGGACGGGCCCATCTGCTCTCTGGCTGCCGGAGGGGCCAGCTGGGCCTCAGTGTGCCACGGGAACCCTGCAGCGGGGCTGGGCAGGGCAGGGCCCAAGGGCAGGGCAGGTGGCCAGGACAGGCCACAGGGTCTGTGAGGGCAGGGCCCGTGCAGGGGTCTCCTCAGGCGGGTCCCCACCGACCGCCAACCTGGGGTGCCCGTTCCCTCGACGGGGCAGCAGAAGGTGAGCAGAGGTGGAGGGAGCCACGGTGGGGTTGGCTCCGTGGACTAGGCCGCCTAAGGTTTTCCTGGTCAGTTATGCATGTCCTGGCGCCAGGTGGAGGGGGCTTGGGGGCCCCTAGAGTGGGAGGACAGGGGCATCTGTGGACACCATGGGCAAGGGGACACAGGACGGCTCACAGCCACACTCGTCCACGTGGGTGTAGGTGTGCAGGATGGCCGTGCCGTCAGGACACCGCATGGACACGGTCTCCGCGTGGACCCGTCTCTCCTGGCAGCAGGCGCACTGGTGCTCCATGGCCTGGGCCTCCACCGAGTACCTGCACACGCGGGGCTGCCCTCAGGACCGGCCACCGTGGCCCTGGTCTGGGGCAGTCGCTCCAGCTGTCCACAAGTGGCCTACGGTTGCTCTTGGAGCAAGCAGGGCTTTCCCTTCCTGGGATGGGGCAGTTCTCTGGGCCTCAGGGTCACGTCGAGCCCTGCTCTGTCTTCCGTGGCCTGCTGTGGCTCTTCCCTGAGCCAGCTCCTCTCTCTTGCTGACCTCTGGAGACCCTCCCCTGGGACCTCGAGCCAGGCCTCACCCTTCCTCCTGCCTCACCGGCCAAGGGCTGCAAGCCTCCTTGCCACTCCTGCTCACAGCTGGCCACAGCCCAGGGCTGTGGGGGGTCCACGGAAGGCTCTGATTCTGCCCGCCGCCCCCCAGGCAGGCACTGCCCCCTCGGGCCCCTGGACACGAGTCCACAGCCAAGGAGCTCTGTGGGGGGGGGCAGCGGGGTGCTGCCCTCCCTCCTGTAGCAGGTGTGGTCCTCCTGGCCCAGCGCAGGGTGCGGACAGGCCCGGTGGGCGCTGTGTGGCTGGGGTGGCCACCCACCGTGGGCACGCACTTGGGGGAGGGCCAGGAGCCCACTCACTTGGACACTCCGGGGCAGGAGCCCTCGCAGAAGGTGACGTTGACGGCCCCCTCGGTCGCACAGTCCCCGTTCCACAGGACAGTGGTGTTGACGTGGACTTGACAGGAGTCTGGGGGGAGGAAAGGCCGTGCAGAGCACACCAGAGCTGCCCTCCGAGCACCCGGCCCCCCACGCGGGACCTGCCCTGCCATTACCCCCGGACTGAGCGTGGGGTCTGGGGGCTGCGGCCCCTGGGCTCCCAGTGGGAGAAGGCTCGCAGGAATCCCGGGGGCTGGGGACCGGATGGCACTGGCAGGTTGGCACGGGAAGGTGGCCTCCACTTACCCACTTCCTCACAGGAGTAGCAGCAGCCCGTTCTCCTCAGGGTCCCCTGCAGGGCCAAGGACAGGGGGCGGGGCCTCAGGTGGGGCCTCAGGTGGGGTGGGGCCTCCCTGGGCGGGGCCTTCTGAGGTGGGGCGGGGCCTCCCTGGGCGGGGCCTTCTGAGGTGGGGCAGGGCCTCCCTGGGCAGGGCTTTCTGAGGTGGAGCGGGGCTTCACAGGTAGGTGGGGTCTCCCAGGTAGGCGGGGCCTCCTGGCACACACCCTGCAGCTGAACATGTCCGGGCAGGGCGAGGGCCGTGGGATCAGCATGTGTTGCCCATTCTCAACTTCACAGTAGTACTCGGTGCAGTTGTCCACCCGGCTGTTGACCCAGGTTCCGTTGGGCTGAAGTGCAAGGCAGAGGGTGGAGGCAGGGTGGGGATTACCTTGTGTGCTGAGCCGGCTGGGGGGAGGGTCTCCAAGGAAGGGGCTGAGACGCCCCCACACGCCCTCCTGTTACCTGGACAGGCTGGCCGTGGGGCGTGAGGCAGGCATACTGCTCGCACTTCCCGCAGCACTGCCCAGCCACGCTCACGTACACGAAGCCCTGCGGGATAGGAGGGTGGTTGGCCCATGCAGCCTGGCCTGCCCCCCAGCACACCCCAGGGGCCCTGAGCCGTGTCCCTGCCCAGTCGTCCCTGCCCAGCCTCATCCTTGTTTCCAGCATCTCCTCTTGGCCTCCCCGCCTTCCTGGACCCTGGCCCCGGCTGTTGCCTCGGCTTTGCACTCCTTCCCTCTAGGGGAAGCAAGACCCCAGCCCAGGCTGAGTAGAGAACTCCCCAGAACCCAGCCCCAGGGTGAGCTCACCTGGGGGCAGGTGGTGTTGCAGGCAGCCTCCTCACATTGCACTGTTGGGTCCTGGGGGTCCGCGGAGAGGCAGGTGCAGGTGAGGCAGGGAACGACCCCTGGGAAGATGGCGCCGACCTGCAGTGGGTGGGAGGGTGGCACAGAGGGCATGGGGGACACCAGGGCCGGGACCCCTCCCTACGGCAGGTGGGGCCCAAGGGCCAGTTTGCTTCCTCCCTCTGGGCAGAGGCAGGACCCGGGCAGGTGTGTTCTGCCCACACTCTTGCAGGACGGCCCTGAAGCTGACCTCTCAGAGGCAGCAGGTGTGGGGCCCACGGCCCTTGGAGTAAGGTGCCCCCAGAGCCCCTCTGCCGACCTGCACTGCTGGCAGGAACATCGAGGTGAGGATGGGGGCTCAGAGGGATGTGGGCGTCCCTCACAGACGTTCGGGCCCCGTCCCCGGGCACCGTGCCCTTACCCCGTAGACGGTGCCATTGTAGGTGCACAGCTTGGGTCCTAAGAGGAAAGAGGGCTGAGCTCAGGTGGGGCCGGGAGGAAAGGCCGGTGCCTACCCTGCCCCGCCCTGCCCTGCCAGCCCCGCCCTGCCCTGCCAGCCCCACTCACGGCAGAGGAAGGTGGGGCAGCACTTGCCCTCCTCCTGGGTGCGGGTGAGCACCTGCCCAGGCCCACAGGTGGGCGGGCTCTGGGGTGGGCAGGTGGTGGCGTTGCAGACTGTGGGACAGGCAGGTGTCATCAGGGTCCGTCCTGCTCCCCCACCTCCTCCCTCCTGCTACACGGTTCTGGTTCCCGCGTAGACAGCGCCTCCCAGGTTGCAGCCAAACAGGTATTTTTCCCCTGAGGGCTGCCCACGCCATGGCCCTTCCTGCCTCCCTCCCAGCCCCCTCTGTCGCCTCCTGCTGCTCCCCAGGCCCTGGGCTGTACCTGGGCAGGCCAGAGGTCACAGCTTCCTCTCCAGGTGGAAAAGTGGGGCAGCCAGAGCTGCGGTGACCCGGCTGTCAGCCGCGGTCAAGCCGGGACACCCCTCTGGGTCCCTCCCTCCCCCGGTGCTGCCCAGCGGGGTCTTACCGCACAGCGTCTCGGGGCAGCAGGGTTTGTCGGCCCGAGGCCTGGTCACAGCAACCCAGCCCTCCTCGTCACACTTCGGGGGCTGGGCCTGGGGCTCACACCGCTGGGGCTCGCACTGCACCGACACCGAGCCCTCGTCGCACACGCAGTCCTGGCACTGGCTGACCCACCGCTCTCCGGGCTGGAACACACCAAGTCAGGGTCGCCAGGGGCTCAGGACGTGGTCAGCCCTCGGCATGCTGGGACCCGCCAGGCTGCCGTCTCTGGAGCAGCGCAGAATGACAGGCAGGAAGCCCACGCCTGCCACGGGGCACGTCCACATTGAGCTCCTGGGTGCCCCACACCTGCCATGCCCCAGCTGCCAGCAGAGCTGACCTCCAGATGGGGGCGCTCCCTGCCTGCCTCACGAGGGGAGGGGCGGGGCTGGAGGGGCAGAGCCACTCACTAGTTTGGGAAGCCCGGCTGGTCCCACGCAGGCTGGAAGGAAAAGAACAAAGGTCACTGAGGGTGCTGGGTCCAGGCGGCGGACAGAGGCCACGGGCCGCCATGGCGTGCGCTCAGCTGGCTACTGCTGCCCCCAGGCCCAGGCCTGTCTCCCCAGGGAGGAAGCCCCAGAGGGCTGGGCGGTGTGGCTGGGGTTTGGGTCAGGGTGCCACGAGCCCAGCCACATCAGAGGCAGACAGTGGGCGGGGGAGGGACCGTGACAGATGTACCCGAAGATGAGCCACTGCCCATGGGGCTTCTAGAGGCCATCGGGCTCCACGGGGCTCAAGGCCATACCATGACCGTCTTGTGCCACAGATGGGCAAAGCTCAGCCAGGGCCGGTGTGGGCACCCCAACTGGGCAGGCAGTGTGGACCCTGCTGGGGCCTTCCAAGCCCAGGCCCTCCTCCCCAGCCTATGACATGTCCCGGCGCAGGGTGGACGGAGCTTACCGCACGTGTGCACACAGATGTCTTTGAGCGAGTCGAAGAGGATCTGACCCTCGGGGCAGAAGCAGCCCTCTGCCAGCCCCCCGCTCAGGGGGCTCTGGTTCCTGCACAGCAAGAAGGGCAGTCCTGGGACCCCGTGATGTGGGAGACCCCCTCCCACCGTTGTCCGTGTGAACCCCGTGACAGGCAGGGGACCGATGGACAGACTGGGGGGTCGGGGTCCAGGGTCAGGGTGGGGGATGGGTGCCCCACTGGAGTGTCTGTAGGGCGTGCAGGATGACGGGGTGTTTCCAGGGAGCCCTGGGGTCAGGGGGTATCTGGAGATCTGGGGCACAGAGACTGGACGTCCTCTGTTCTCCTGCAACCTCCATGCCCCTGCTTACCTGGAGTTGCAGGACGCAGGCTGTACAGGGCCGCAGGGCTTGTACACCTGGGCAGGTGGGCAGGTGAGGTCTGTGGGCACAAAGATGGGTTAGACAGGCCAGGGAGGCTGGAGCCCCGGGGCCGCCCCCAACTCACCGCACAGCCCGCCAGTGGCGTTGCGCCAGTCGCTGCACACGCCGTGGGTGCGGCAGAGTGCCGCATAGGCCTCCAGGCTCTGGCAGGGCACCCTGGGGTGGCTGGTGTGGCAGCCGTCGCTGATACAGGAGTTGAAGAATGGGCCAGGCGGGACGAGGCCGTGGCATTCGGCAAAGACCCTGTGGACGGGTGGTCAGGGCCAGGAGCACCGCACCCCAGCCAGCCAGTCCTGGGCCTGGGCAGGGTGCCCCAGGGTCTGCCGCCCCCCCAGGAAGTACTCACTGGCTTAGCAGGAGCTCGCAGAGGGGCTCTGAGGGGCATAGGGTCGGCGTGGGCGTGCTGGGTGCTTGGGGCGTGGGGCTGGCGGTTGGGGGTGGGCCTGTTGGGGCCCAGCAGCCCTCCAGGCTGCCATCTGGGACCAGCCAGGACTTGGCCATGTCCTTGCAGGTGGGGGCTGTGGTGCCATCTGGCTGGCGGCAGTCGTCCTTCTGGTTGTTGGTACAGGTGCCTGGCGAGGGCGGGCACAACCGGGCTGGGCTCTGAGCAGCCTCCCGTGGTCCCCACTGCTCCCCCACCCTTTCCTTGTGGTCACTCGGGACTGAGGCCTGGGGAGGCCCTGCAGGCCGGGCTGCGCCACTCACCACACTGGCCCTCCGTGTTGTTGCTGAAGTGGCTGTAGGACAGGCGGACCTGGAAGCTGTGCCCGTCAAAGGTGATGCTCACGCCGATGGCAGGAATGTCGATGCCCATGGTGCTAGCGCCTGTCAGGGACACGCTCACGCCATGCTTGGTGAAGCCCCTGCTTACTCGCATGTGGTCGAACAGGATCTGGGGGCACCCGGACCCCGTGACCAGGGGCAGGGCCAGGCACCCCTCACCCCAAAGCTGGGCCTTCCCTCGGGCCTGGGGTCTGCAGCCAGCTGTGTTTGGGCCCGTGGGGTGTGCTCTGCTCCTTGGGGGCTGCCGTGGGCAGAGCGGGGACTGAGTGTCTGGCTGTGGCCCCGGTGCCTCCTATCTGCAGTCGCCCTTCCCTGCCTGTGAGGTCAGGACCAGGCCGTGGCCTGGGCCTGGGCACGGGGAGGGCCGCCTGCCAGCCTGACTCACCAGGCTCTCCTCCTTCCCATGGACAGTGGTGGTGGTGAGGACGATCTCCATGTGCTCGTAGTAGATGCTGAGGGCGCGTGGGCAGCTGGCGGCAGAGACGGAGGCAGAGGCCGCACAGTAGTGGCTGTACAAGAGGATGCTGAGGTTCCCGTGGCGTGGGTGGATCTCTCTCACGAGGACGTAGGTGCAGTTGTCCAGGAAGGAGTAGGAGGTGCCGTCGAAGGTCAAGTAGTGGGAGCCACCCCACCCACTGCAGGAGCCTGGGGATGTGGACACATGGGATGCTGGAGGGCCCTGCAGCCCGGCCCGAGCCCTCCACTTCCATGGTCACCCAGCGTCACCACTGTGACTGTCACCACAGGGGAGCCACCCAAGCCTCTTCGGTAAAAGGGGTACCATGCATCGAATGGTGCACCAACATCCATGTCCACCCCAGAACCTTTGACTGTGCCCTTATTGGGAAAAAGGGTCTCTGCAGATGGGGTTAAGTGAAGGATCCAGAAACGAGATCATCCCAGACTACCCTGGTGGGCCCCAAATCCCATGACAAGGGTCCTCATGAGTGACCGAAGAGACACAGACACACGGGGAGAAGCCATGTGGGGCCAGAGGCCAAGGTTGGTGTGGTATGGCCACAAGCCAGGGACCGTCTGCAGTCCCCAGACTGGGAGAGGTGGGGGGGTCCTCCCAGAGCTCTGCAGGGATCGCCGCCCTGCCCGCTCCGCCGCCAGGCTCGGGCTCCAGGGCTGAGGGAATCCGTGTCTGCTGTCTGAAGCCGCCCAGTCTGTGGCCGTCTGTGGTGGCAGCCCCAGGACAGGGACATGGCAGGGCAATAAGAGCCCCACCTCCTCTTGGCAGTGCGCCCTGCTCAGTAACAGGGGCCATCGTTAGGACCCCAGGAAACAGCACTTCTGAGCTTCCTGCGACCATCTGCACGTCCCCTGGCCTAAGAACCCCCGGCTGGTTCTCTTCACACCGCAGCCTGGCGCAGACGCACTCAGCAGGCTGGCCTCAGGCTCCCCTCCAGCCAGAGCGCTCGCAGCAGCCTGCACGTCAGCAGAACCCACGTGGGCCCCCAGGCCCCCACGGCTGGCCTGTCTACTGAAGTGACAAGCTACAGGTCTCCCAAACACCCAGCCACACCCCACTCTGCCAGCCTGGCTAACACTATGTGTGTTCCGCGTGGGGAGTCACATCCGGCGTGTGCTCACACTCGCACTCGTAGTGGAAGTCACAGGGCCGGCTCTGGTTCCACACTTTGAGAGGCTGCTGGCCGTTTACACAGGTGATGTTGGCTACCGGCTTGGGTGGGAGCAGGACGACGTGGTTGTCACCCTCGCATCTGGCCACGGTGCAGTTCTCCAGGGTCCAGGACTCATTCACCTGGGCAGGGAACACACCCGGTGCTCGTTTGGGCCGACTTC
>NW_012149474.1:472552-474591 GCF_000956105.1 Propithecus coquereli
GTGCCTGAGGAGGTTGTGGCTAAGGAGGTGGTAGCTGTGGAGGTGGTGACTGGGGAGGTTGTGCCTGTGGAGGTGGTGGCCAGGGAGCTGGTTCCTATGGAGGTTGTGCCTATGGAGGTTGTGACCATGGAGGTGGTAGCTGTGGAGGTGGCCGGGGAGGTGGTTCCTGTGGAGGTAGTGCCTGAGGAGGTTGTGGCTAAGGAGGTGGTAGCTGTGGAGCTGGTGACTGGGGAGGTTGTGGCTAAGGTGGTGGTAGATGTAGAGGTCGTTCCTGTGGTGGTTGTGCCTGTGGAGGTGGTGACTGGGGAGGTGGTACCTGTGGAGGTTGTGCCTATGGGGGTTGTGCCCGTGGTGGTGGGGACTGGGGAGGTAGTTCCTGTGGAGGTTTTGCCCGTGGAAGTGGTGACTGGGGAGGTGGTTCCTGTGGAGGTTGTGCCCGTGGAGGTGGTGACTGGGGAGGTGGTTCCTGTGGAGGTTGTGCCCGTGGAGGTGGTGACTGGGGACGTGGTTCCTGTGGAGGTTGTGCCCGTGGAGGTGGTAGCTGTGGAGGTGGTTCCTGTGGGGGTTGTGCCCATAGAGGTGGTGACCGGGGAGGTGGTTCCTGTGGAGGTTGTGCCTATGGGGGTTGTACCCGTGGAGGTGGTTACTGGGGAGGTGGTTCCTGTGGAGGTTTTGCCCGTGGAGGTGGTGACTGGGGCGGTGGTTCCTGTGGAGGTTGTGCCCGGGGAGGTCGTGACTGGGGAGGTGGTTCCTGTGGAGGTTGTGCCTATGGAGGTTGTTCCCATGGAGGTGGTGGCCGGGGAGGTGGTTCCTGGGGCAGTTGTGCCTATGGAGGTTGTGCCCGTGGAGGTGGAGACTGGGGAGGTGATTCCTGTGGAGGTTGTGCCTTGTGCCCGTGGAGGTGGTGGCCAGGGAGGTGGTAGCTGTAGATTTCGTTCCTGTGGAGGTTGTCCCCGTGGACGTGGTGGCCGTGGAGGTGGTTCCTGTGGAAGTTGTGCCTATGAAGGTTGTGCCCGTGGAGGTGGTAGCTGTAGATGTCGTTCCTGTGGAGGTTGTGCCCGTGGAGGTGGTGACTGGGGAGGTGGTTGCTGTGGAGGTTGTGCCCATATAGGTGGTGACCGGGGAGGTGGTTCCTGTGGAGGTTGTGCCTATGGGGGTTGTGCCTGTGGTGGTGGTGACTGGGGAGGTGGTTCCTGTGGAGGTTTTGCCCGTGGAGGTGGTGACTGGGGAGGTGGTTCCTGTGGAAGTTGTGCCCATGGAGGTGGTGACTGGGGAGGTGGTTCCTGTGGAAGTTGTGCCCATGGAGGTGGTGACTGTGGAGGTGGTTCCTGTGGAGGTTGTGCCCGTGAAGGTGGTGTTTGGGGAGGTGGTTCCTGTGGAGGTTGTGCCCGTAGAGGTGGTGACTGGGGAGGTGGTTCCTGTGGAGGTTATTCCTGTGGAGGTTGTGCCCAGGGAGGTGGTGGCCGGGGTGGTGGTTCCTGTGGAAGTTGTGCCTATGGAGGTTGTGCCCATGGAGGTGGTTCCTGTGGAGGTAGTGCCTGAGGAGGTTGTGGCCAAGGAGGTGGTAGCTGTGGAGGTGGTGACTGGGGAGGTTGTGCCCATGGAGGTGGTGGCTGCGGAGGTGGTTCCTGTGGAGGTTGTGCCTATGGAGGTTGTGCCCGTGGAGGTGGTGCTGTGGAGGTTGTGCCCGTAGAGGTGGTGACTGGGGAGGTGGTTCCTGTGGAGGTGATTCCTGTGGAGGTTGTGCCCAGGGAGGTGGTGGCCGGGTTGGTGGTTCCTGTGGAAGTGGTGCCTATGGAGGTTGTGCCCATGGAGGTGGTAGCTGTGGAGGTCGTTCCTGTGGAGATTGTGCCCAGGGAGGTGGTGGCCAGGGTGGTAGTTCCTGTGGAAGTTGGGCCTATGGAGGTTGTGCCTGTGGATGTGGTAGCTGTGGAGGTGGTTCCTGTCGAGGTTGTGCCCGTGGAGGTCGTGACTGGGGAGGTGGTTCTTGTGTAGGTAGTGCCTGAGGAGGTTGTGGCTAAGGAGGTGGTAGCTGTGGA
>NW_012149474.1:476128-477391 GCF_000956105.1 Propithecus coquereli
TATGGAGGTTGTGACCGTGGAGGTGGTAGCTGTGGATGTGGTGGCTGGTGAGGTGGTTCCTGCGGAGGTAGTGCCAGAGGAGGTTGTGGTTAAGGAGGTGGTAGCTGTTGAGGTGGTGACTGGCGAGCGTGTGCCCGTGGAGGTGGTGGCCGGAGAGGTGGTTCCTGTGGAGGTTGTGCCTATGGAGGTTGTGCCCGTGGAAGTGGTAGCTATGGAGCTTGTGCCCATGGAGGTGGTTCCTGTGGAGGTGGTGGCTGTGTAGGTTGTGCCTGTGGAGGTGGTGACCGGGGAAGTGGTTCCCGTGGAGGTTTTGCCTGTGGAGGTTGTCCCCGTGGAGGTGGTTCCTGTGGAGGTGGTGGCTGTGGAGGTTGTTCCTGTGAAGGTGGTGACCGGGTAGGTGGTTCCTGTGGAGGTGGTGGCTGTGGAGGTTGTCCCTGTGGAGGTGGTGACTGGGTAGGTGGTTCCTGTGGAGGTTTTGCCTATGGAGGTTGTCCCCGTGGAGGTGGTGACTGGGGAGGTGGTTCCTGTGGAGGTTGTGCCCGTAGAGGTGGTGACTGGCGAGGTAGTTCCTGTGGAGGTGATTCCTGTGGAGGTTGTGCCCAGGGAGGTGGTGGCCGGGGTGGTGGTTCCTGTGGAAGTTGTGCCTATGGAGGTTGTACCCGTGGATGTGGTAGCTGTGGAGGTGGTTCCTGTGGAGGTTGTGCCCGTGGAGGTGGTGACTGGGGAGGTGGTTCCTGTGGAGGTTGTGCCCATGGAGGTCTTCCCTGTAGAGGTGGTGACTGGTGAGGTGGTTCTTGTGGAGGTTGTGCCTATGGAGGTTGTTCCCGTGGACGTGGTGGCCGTGGAAGTGGTTCCTGTGGAAGTTGTGCCTATGAAGGTTGTGCCCATGGAGGTGGTAGCTGTAGAGGTGGTTCCTGTGGAGGTTGTGCCCGTGGAGGTGGTGACTGGGGACGTGGTTCCTGTGGAGGTTGTGCCTATGGAGGTTGTGCCCGTGGAGGTGGTAGCTGTGAAGGTGGTTCCTGTGGAGGTTGTGGCCGTAGAGGTGGTTACTAGGGAGGTCGTTCCTGTGGAGGTGATTCCTGTGGAGGTTGTGCCCAGGGACGTGGTGGCCGGGGTTGTGGTGGAGGTTGTGCCTATGGAGGTTGTGCCCGTGGATGTGGTAGCTGTGGAGGTGGTTCCTGTGGAGGTAGTGCCTGAGGAGGTTGTGGCTAAGGAGGTGGTAGCTGTGGAGGTGGTTCCTGTGGAGGTTGTGCCCATGGAGGT
>NW_012149474.1:488729-491427 GCF_000956105.1 Propithecus coquereli
TGGTGGCCGTCCCCGGTGTCGTGGCCGGTGGCAGGGCGGAGGTGTGTCCCCGGCAGTGTTGGGTACTGCAGCACAGCACTCGGATTTTGTAGTTGTGGCACATCTTGAACATGCCGTCCTGCTCCTCGTTCCAGCACACCAGGCCGAAGCGCACGTGGCAGTGCACCCTCTGGCCCACCTGCTCCAGCGTCCAGTTGGGGAAGTTCGTGGCCTGGCACTGTATGTCCTGCGGCCGCTCGCAGATGTCCCGTCCCGCACCCCTGATTTTATCGTAGGATTCGATGTCCCCACCAGCCCTTTCAGACTTGGGGTAATCCTCATCAAACCACTCTGTCCACTGACATCGGGGCTGACAGGTGGTGGTACCTGGGCCCACGGTGGGCAGGCTGGGCCTGGTCTGGGAGGTGAGGGCCGCCGTCGACGGGGAGCTGGGCACTGCTGGAGGGGTAGTCCCCTCCGTTACCCTGGTCTGGGTGGAGGGGGATCTGGGGGGCTCTGCAGTGGTGCCGGGGGAGGGCTGGGGGCTGGTGCCTGGGGCTGGGGAGGGGCCGCAGGGCACGTAGTCGCAGCACAGAACTCGCAGCTCGTAGTTGAGGCAGAGTGGGGGGCTCTGCTCGCTGTTGACACACGTCAGCCCCCGCGTGCGGTCACAGGCCACCTTCTGGCCCAGCTCCTGCAGGGGTGTGTGGGGAAGCCCCTCCGCTCGGCACTCGATGTCGGCCGGCGCGCTGCACACCTCGTACCCCTTCTGCCTCAGGCTCGCAAATGTTTCAAAGTCTCCACCCCCCTCGCCCGGCTCAGGACGGACGCCGTCGTACCAGGCGGACCAGCGGCAGACCTCACGGACACACACGGTGGAGAGGCTGGGCACGGGGCCTGGGAGGGGCGGAGAGGGGCCCTCGCTCAGCCTCTGCTTCTCCTTGCTTCGCAGGGAGGAGGCGACTGCGGACCCTTTCCCCGGGCCCCGCGGGCCTCCCCTGGCCTCCTTGAGGGCCGTTTCCGATTTTGAGGGAGTGGCTGGGGTGGGCTGTGCTAGGGACGGGACAGGGTCGGGAAGGTTTTATTGTCCCTAGGGGGCAGTCCTGTTAGTCACTGTGCCTCCTGGGGAGCTCCTGGAGACACGCAGGCAGTAGGGGCCTGGGGAGGCAGGTCGGCAGGTTTGGGCCCAAGGAGTCCCTGGCATCTGGGCCTCCTGCACCGGGTGCCCTGCGGGTCTCTCCTGGGAACCCAGATGTGGCTGGGCCTCGGGACAGCCAGGCGCAGCTTACCCGTCGTGGGGAGGGGCGTCGAGATGGTGGTGAAGGTGAACGGCGGCGTTGTGGACGGGGTTCCGGGACATTCCACGGTCCTCCGGATAATCGTTCCATTGTCTCCACAGATAGCGCTCAGGCAGCCGCCGAGGCCGTCTGTCGTGTTGTAGATGACGTCTCGGTAGCCGTAGGTCCTGCCCTCGTAGGTGCACGTGCAGGCTGGTGCGGGGCAGGCATCGGTCACGGAGCGCCCCAGCCCCCGGCCCCGCCGGACCCACCCAGCCCGCCCGCCCCGCCTTACCCTCAAGGCTGTGAGTGCACCGGATGCCGCTGGGCGTGCAGTTGCTGGGAGGAGGGGAGAGCGGAGCTGAGCGCCTGGTGGGCAGCCCCCCCGGCCCCTCCCCAGCACCCCCACGCCCCACCCCACGCACCAGCTCTGGCAGTTCTCCGCCGCGGGGACCCTCGAGCCAACATCGTAGTATCTCTCGTCTTCGTCGTAGCAGCCACACCAGGCCACACACCTCATCTGGTCCTCGCTGAAGAAGGGCTTGCTGGGCGGGCACTTTGGGTAGCAGCCTAAGCACGGCGGGAGAAGGCCACTATGTAGCCTGGGCCGGCCCGGTGCTGCCCAGGGGCTCGCCGTGTGCTGGTCCTTGGCCCTTGCCCCCGTGCACGCTGCAGGGACCCAGGGAGGTTCCCCCCAGGACAACCCACCCCTCACCTTCCAGGCTGGGCAGGTCGACCAGGCAGCGCCCACTGGGGTTCCGGCAGGTTCGCAGGCAGGGGGCCCCGCAGGGCTGGTAGTGCCACTCACACTCCCCGTGTGGGTTGTAGTAGTCGCAGAACAGGGCTGGGCAGGGGGGCAGAGCCTCAGGGGGTGCCTGCTGGCCCTCCCCAGAGTGTGCACGGGCAGCCCCGCCACACCGGGCTGAGTGCCCAGGGCAGTCCCGGGCTGGTCCCAGGCGTCAGGGCCTGCGGGGCTGGCCGGTGCTCTGCCCTTGGAACTCCTGTCCCTGAGGAGCCATCTCGGGGGGAGCGCCCCGTCCGGTGTTTTTGCACAAGTCTGCATTTGTGCATATGGATGTGCATACATACGTGTAGACCCACACGTGTTTGGTGTCTGTGTACGTGTGCGGGTCAGGCCCCGGGAGACTGCTCTGCCTGCCCCTGCCTCCCGCCCCCCTTCAGCACCACGGACAGAGCCCCACTCACGGCAGACGTCCGGGGTCCTCCAGGACACGCAGAGGCCAGCGTCGCGGCAGGCCTGGGCGTAGGCGGCCACGGCCGTGCAGAAGCACTCGCAGTCGCCCCCCGAGTCGCAGGCGCACGCGTCGCTCACACAGGCCTCGTAGTACTTAGTGGAGTCCACCTGGGGGCGGGGCCGACATGTGGCTCAGAGAGGAGGACACGTCCCACCCCCGGCCAGGGGTCAGCTGGCCTGAGTGAGT
>NW_012149474.1:491477-492252 GCF_000956105.1 Propithecus coquereli
TCCCAGAGGTGGGCTGCCCCGTGGTGTGGAAGGGGCTGGTGGTGGAGGCCGGCAGGGCAGAGGGACTGGTGGTGGAGACGTTGACCATTTTGGTGTTCCGAGGGGAGGTGGTGGCTATGGTGGTGGGTCCTGTCACCAAAGATAACCTGGTAGCCAATGAGGTGGCGGATGGGGAGGTGGTACCCAGGGAGGTGGTGGCCATGGAGGTTGTTCCCATGGAAGTGGTGGCTATGGAGGTGGAACCTGTGGAGGTTGTGCCTGGGCAGGTGGTGGCCGAGGAGGTGGTGCCTGAGGAGGTGGTGCTTGGGGAGTTGGTGGTTGAGGAGGTGGTTCCCCTGGAGGTAGCTCCTGAGGAGATGGTGGCTGTGGAGGTTGTGCCTGTGGAAGTGGAGGCTATGGAGGTGGTGACTGTGGAGGTTGTGCCCAGGGAGGTGGTGGCCGGGGGGGTGGTTCCTGTGGAAGTTGTGCCTATGAAGGTTGTGCCCGTGGAGGTGGTGACTGAGGAGGTGGTTCCTGTGGTCGTTGTGCCTATGGATGTTGTGCCTGTGGAGGTGGTGGCCGGGGAGGTGGTTCCTATGGAGGTTGTGCCCGTGAAGGTGGTGACTGGGGACGTCGTTCCTATGGAGGTTGTGCCTATGGAGGTTGTGCCCATGGAGGTGGTGGCCGGGGAGGTGGTTCCTGTGGAGGTTTTGCCTATGGAGGTTGTGCTCGTGGATGTGGTAGCTGTGGAGGTGGTTCCTGTGGAGGTAGTGCCTGAGGAGGTTGTGGCTAAGGA
>NW_012149474.1:492337-499201 GCF_000956105.1 Propithecus coquereli
GGGTAGGTGGTTCCTGTGGAGGTTTTGCCTATGGAGGTTGTCCCCGTGGAGGTGGTTCCTGTGGAGGTGGTGGCTGTGGAGGTTGTGCCTGTGGAGGTGGTGGCCGGGGAGGGCGTTCCCGTGGAGGTGATGGCTGAGTAGGCAGTGGCCGAGGAGGTGATGCCTGGGGAGGTGGTTCCTGTGGAAGTTGTGCCTATGGAGGTTCTGCCCATGGAGGTGTTAGCTGTGGAGGTGGTTCCTGTGGAGGTTGTGCCCGTGGAGGTCGTGCCTGAGGAGATTGTTGCTAAGGAGGTTGTGGCCACGGTCGAGGGCCTAGGCCCCGCCGATGACCACAGGGTGCTGGGCGTGGAGGCCGAGAAGGCTGGGGAGAATGTGCTGTGGGGTGTGGGCATGGGTGTCGAGGTGGGCAGGGGACTGGTGGTGCTGGCACAGTGGCTGTAGTCACAGCAGCGCACGCGGATGTGGTAGTTGAGGCAGGTCTGGCCTGACTTCTGCCTGTGGTTTCTGCAGATGAGACCGTAGCGCACATCACACTGCACCACCTGTCCCAGGAGCCCCACGGACACGTCTGGGAAGAGCACAGCCTCGCATTCAATGGCTGCGGGCTCCAGGCACAGCTGCCCGCCCACCTCCATGATGTGGTAATAGGTCTCGATGTCGCCCCCAAAGCGGCCAGGCTGGGGCCGGTCGCTGTCCAGCCAGTCCGTCCAGCGGCAGGCAGGCTGGCAGCTGGTGGGCACGACGGTGGAGGCTGTGCTCGAGGTCCTGGGGCGATGGGTGGGCAGGGACAGGGCCGTGGTGCTGGGGGCCAGTGTGGTGGCCGAGGTGGGGCTCGGTCCTGGGGAAGACCCTGTGGTGGTGGGCGGGGTGCTCAGGCAGTCGCTATAGTTGCAGCAGAACACGCGGATCAAGTAGTTGAGGCACAGCTCGAACTGTCCCACCTGGTCGCGGTTCCTGCACACCAGCCCGAAGCGCACGTCGCACTGGACCACCTGCCCCACCGCCTCCAACGGCTGGTCCGGCTCCTTCTCGGAGCGGCACTCGATGTCCTGGGGGTGCTCACAGAAGGCGTAGCCAGCTGAGCGGATGACAGCATAGGTCTCAAAGTCCCCGCCGTCGGGGCCAGGGATGGGGTAGTCCTCATCGAACCAGTCTGTCCAGGCGCACCGAGGCACACAGCCCTTGCTGGTAGAGGGACGGCTGGAGGGGAGGGTGGTCCCAAGGGTGCTCCCGGAGCTGGAGGTCAGCAGGGGGGCCGTGTGAGGGGTGCTGGTCAAGGGTGGCCTGGTGGATGTGGTGAGGGTCCCAGAGGTGGGCTGCCCCGTGGTGTGGAAGGGGCTGGTGGTCGAGGCTGGTTGGGAAGAGGGACTGGAGACAGAGAAGGTGAGGCCACTCTGGGTCGTGGAGACGACCCTTTGGGTTATCCTAGGGGAGGTGGTGGCTGTGGTGGAGAGTCCTGTCACCAAAGATGACCTCGTAGCCAGTGAGGTAGTGGATGGGAAGGTGGTGCCCAGGGAGGTGGTGGCTGCCAGGGAGGTGGTGGCCGGGGAGGAGGAGCCGGAGGGCGCGGCTGTGCTGGGACAGTGGCGGTAGTCGTCGCAGCAGAGCACGCGCACGTTGTAGTTGAAGCACATGTTGAACCTGCCCACCTGGTCCTCGTTCCTGCAGATCAGCCCCGTCTCCAGGCTGCAGATCAGCACCTGCCCAATCTGGTCGATGCTCACCTCGGGGTAGTTCTCTGCCCGGCACTCTATCTTCTCTGGCGCCCCGCACATCTTGCCCCCTGCAGCCCTGATGTTTTCTAAGGTCTCTATGTCCCCGCCTGCGACCCCTGAGATTGGAAAGTCCACGTCAAACCATTCTGTCCACTCGCACTTGGGTTGACAGCCAGTTGTGCCCTGGCTGGTGGTGCCCCCAGCTGAGGTGCTGGGTGGTGTCTCTGACCTCAGGCTGCTGGTCTCAGTGTAGGAGGTGGGCAGCTGGCTCGTGTGTGTCGTCAGCACCGGGCCTGTGGTCAGGGGCTCTTTGGAGACGGTGCTGGCAGTGCCTGTCAGGCGAGCTGTGGAGGTTTGTGCTGTTGGGGCTGGTGTGGGTGTCTGTGAGGGGCGCCATGTGCCTGTGGCCCCTGTGGTCCCCGTCAGGCTTGGGCGAGTTGGAAGGATGGACGTGGCCCACCCTGGGCTGGTGGGTGGCGTGGAGCTTGGAGGAGCCGAGTAGCTGGGGGATGTCGGTCCTTTCGAGGGGATGGGCACGGCCGTGGTGCTGGCTGGAGGAGTCCACGTCACCTCTGGGCTACTGGGCTGTGGCTTTGAGGACCACAGTCGGGGGACTCTGGTGGCCGTCCCCGGTGTCGTGGCCGGTGGCAGGGCGGAGGTGTGTCCCCGGCAGTGTTGGGTACTGCAGCACAGCACTCGGATTTTGTAGTTGTGGCACATCTTGAACATGCCGTCCTGCTCCTCGTTCCAGCACACCAGGCCGAAGCGCACGTGGCAGTGCACCCTCTGGCCCACCTGCTCCAGCGTCCAGTTGGGGAAGTTCGTGGCCTGGCACTGTATGTCCTGTGGCCGCTCGCAGATGTCCCGTCCCGCACCCCTGATTTTATCGTAGGATTCGATGTCCCCACCAGCCCTTTCAGACTTGGGGTAATCCTCATCAAACCACTCTGTCCACTGACATCGGGGCTGACAGGTGGTGGTACCTGGGCCCACGGTGGGCAGGCTGGGCCTGGTCTGGGAGGTGAGGGCCGCCGTCGACGGGGAGCTGGGCACTGCTGGAGGGGTAGTCCCCTCCGTTACCCTGGTCTGGGTGGAGGGGGATCTGGGGGGCTCTGCAGTGGTGCCGGGGGAGGGCTGGGGGCTGGTGCCTGGGGCTGGGGAGGGGCCGCAGGGCACGTAGTCGCAGCACAGAACTCGCAGCTCGTAGTTGAGGCAGAGTGGGGGGCTCTGCTCGCTGTTGACACACGTCAGCCCCCGCGTGCGGTCACAGGCCACCTTCTGGCCCAGCTCCTGCAGGGGTGTGTGGGGAAGCCCCTCCGCTCGGCACTCGATGTCGGCCGGCGCGCTGCACACCTCGTACCCCTTCTGCCTCAGGCTCGCAAATGTTTCAAAGTCTCCACCCCCCTCGCCCGGCTCAGGACGGACGCCGTCGTACCAGGCGGACCAGCGGCAGACCTCACGGACACACACGGTGGAGAGGCTGGGCACGGGGCCTGGGAGGGGCGGAGAGGGGCCCTCGCTCAGCCTCTGCTTCTCCTTGCTTCGCAGGGAGGAGGCGACTGCGGACCCTTTCCCCGGGCCCCGCGGGCCTCCCCTGGCCTCCTTGAGGGCCGTTTCCGATTTTGAGGGAGTGGCTGGGGTGGGCTGTGCTAGGGACGGGACAGGGTCGGGAAGGTTTTATTGTCCCTAGGGGGCAGTCCTGTTAGTCACTGTGCCTCCTGGGGAGCTCCTGGAGACACGCAGGCAGTAGGGGCCTGGGGAGGCAGGTCGGCAGGTTTGGGCCCAAGGAGTCCCTGGCATCTGGGCCTCCTGCACCGGGTGCCCTGCGGGTCTCTCCTGGGAACCCAGATGTGGCTGGGCCTCGGGACAGCCAGGCGCAGCTTACCCGTCGTGGGGAGGGGCGTCGAGATGGTGGTGAAGGTGAACGGCGGCGTTGTGGACGGGGTTCCGGGACATTCCACGGTCCTCCGGATAATCGTTCCATTGTCTCCACAGATAGCGCTCAGGCAGCCGCCGAGGCCGTCTGTCGTGTTGTAGATGACGTCTCGGTAGCCGTAGGTCCTGCCCTCGTAGGTGCACGTGCAGGCTGGTGCGGGGCAGGCATCGGTCACGGAGCGCCCCAGCCCCCGGCCCCGCCGGACCCACCCAGCCCGCCCGCCCCGCCTTACCCTCAAGGCTGTGAGTGCACCGGATGCCGCTGGGCGTGCAGTTGCTGGGAGGAGGGGAGAGCGGAGCTGAGCGCCTGGTGGGCAGCCCCCCCGGCCCCTCCCCAGCACCCCCACGCCCCACCCCACGCACCAGCTCTGGCAGTTCTCCGCCGTGGGGACCCTCGAGCCAACATCGTAGTATCTCTCGTCTTCGTCGTAGCAGCCACACCAGGCCACACACCTCATCTGGTCCTCGCTGAAGAAGGGCTTGCTGGGCGGGCACTTTGGGTAGCAGCCTAAGCACGGCGGGAGAAGGCCACTATGTAGCCTGGGCCGGCCCGGTGCTGCCCAGGGGCTCGCCGTGTGCCGGTCCTTGGCCCTTGCCCCCGTGCACGCTGCAGGGACCCAGGGAGGTTCCCCCCAGGACAACCCACCCCTCACCTTCCAGGCTGGGCAGGTCGACCAGGCAGCGCCCACTGGGGTTCCGGCAGGTTCGCAGGCAGGGGGCCCCGCAGGGCTGGTAGTGCCACTCACACTCCCCGTGTGGGTTGTAGTAGTCGCAGAACAGGGCTGGGCAGGGGGGCAGAGCCTCAGGGGGTGCCTGCTGGCCCTCCCCAGAGTGTGCACGGGCAGCCCCGCCACACCGGGCTGAGTGCCCAGGGCAGTCCCGGGCTGGTCCCAGGCGTCAGGGCCTGCGGGGCTGGCCGGTGCTCTGCCCTTGGAACTCCTGTCCCTGAGGAGCCATCTCGGGGGGAGCGCCCCGTCCGGTGTTTTTGCACAAGTCTGCATTTGTGCATATGGATGTGCATACATACGTGTAGACCCACACGTGTTTGGTGTCTGTGTACGTGTGCGGGTCAGGCCCCGGGAGACTGCTCTGCCTGCCCCTGCCTCCCGCCCCCCTTCAGCACCACGGACAGAGCCCCACTCACGGCAGACGTCCGGGGTCCTCCAGGACACGCAGAGGCCAGCGTCGCGGCAGGCCTGGGCGTAGGCGGCCACGGCCGTGCAGAAGCACTCGCAGTCGCCCCCCGAGTCGCAGGCGCACGCGTCGCTCACACAGGCCTCGTAGTACTTAGTGGAGTCCACCTGGGGGCGGGGCCGACATGTGGCTCAGAGAGGAGGACACGTCCCACCCCCGGCCAGGGGTCAGCTGGCCTGAGTGAGTCTCTGAGGCCACTTGTGTTTCAAATCGCAACCCCAAGGAGCGGACAGCCCTGACTTCTGGGGCTATGAGTGCCTCCGGCGTGTCCCAAAGGGACCTGCCACAGCACTACCTCTCCTGCCCACCTGTATACCTGCCCACCTGTGCCCCTTCCCACCTGTACCCCTTCCCACCTGTGCCCCAGCCCACCTGTAGCCCTGCCCACCTGTGCTCCAGCCCCCCTGTACGCCTTCCCACCTGTGCCCCAGCACCACCTCCCCTCCCCACCTGTGCCCCAGCCCACCTGTGCTCCAGCCCACCTGTGTTCTAGCCCACCTGTGTCCCTGACCACCTGTGCCCAGCCCACCTTCCCATCTGCCCACCTGCTCACTTGCCTATGTGCCCACCTCTGCACCTGCACTTGTGCCCCTTGGATTCTTTCATCACGTGAACCTGGTCATTGGGCTGCAGGTTTCACACCCAGGTGGGGCACAGCACCTGGCCTCCCCCTCCTCTCGCCCTGACCCTTGGCCCTCCCTGGCCGCTCCACTCCAGCCGCGCTGGCTTCCTGCCCCCGGGCCCTGCCTGTGGCTGAGCCGTCCCTGCGATTGCTACTCCCCGTGGCCCATGGTGGCTTCCTGCTCAGCGCCTCCGACACCTGTCCTGCATGTCCCCACCCTGCTGCCTCCCTCCCGGGGGTAGGCTCTGTGGAAGCAGCTTTGTTCCTCAGTCACTGGGGTGAGCTTAGCATTCAGAACGTGCCGGACTTCCAGGCCCACAGAGAACATGCCTGGAGGAAGGCGCGGGTGACTGCACGGCGTCTGCCTTCCAGACCTGCCCGCCCCGTGAACCGTGCTGTTGGCCCTGTCCCGAGAACTGGGGGCTGTTTCCTTAGGGTGAGGAGGGCGAGCCCCGAGCTCAGTCCTCCCAGGCAGCAGACCCTGGAGTGGACCAAGGTCTCACTCCTCCTTCCTTCCTTTCTGAGACGAGCTCTCGCCCTGGCGCCCGCTGGGGTGCAGTGGTGGGGTCACAGCTCCCTGCAGCCGCAGCTCCTGACCTCAGGGGATCCTCCCGCCTCGGCCTCCCACAGTGCTGGGATCACAGGCCTGAGCCACTGCACCCGGCCCCGGGTTCTTATTTTTGCCACCACAGGGCACTGTCTGAATCCGTGGTCAGCCGTGGCACGCCACAGAGGACGTCGGCCACCCACGCAAGGGAGCAGCCGTGACTGGCGGTGAGAGTGATTCAGGGGCTCTCGGCACAAGCCAAGGCGTGCATACACGTGTGGCCCGCCCTCTCCTCACTGCCATCGAGGTCCCGAGTTACAAAGCTGTGACCCTAAGCGGACACTCGAGCATTTGTCATAATAACAGGAAACTGCTTTTGGAAGAGTCTCTACCGAAGGCCAATCGCCGAACCCTCCGCAGCCGGACTGCCAGCCCCTGCGATGCTCCTGCTCGTGCCGGGGACTGGGCAGATCCGGGCGTCCCGGGGAGGGTGGCCAGGGCTGCACTGGGGACAGCTCTGTGCCGGCGACAAGGAACACAGGTGCCGGGCTGGTGGGAGGCCCAGACCCAAGACCTGAAAACCCCAGACTGGTGCTGTGTGCTCAGGGTCGAGACCGTCCCCAGAGACCTGCTGTGCACCCACCCGGCCTGGACGCGGCTCCCGCTGGCCCCCGCCCGCCAAGCCCCACCTGAGAGCGGCAGGCGGCAAAGGTGGCGCCGTTGATGATGCTGCACTGCTTCTGCGCCCAGGACTTGCGGTACGGGTTGGCGGTGCAGGGGTCCTTGGGCGCCGGGGCGTCCGGGCAGTTCGGGGAGAACTTCCAGCTGTTCCCGAACTCCAGGGCGTTTCC
>NW_012149474.1:499251-500162 GCF_000956105.1 Propithecus coquereli
GAGGCCGGCAGGGCAGAGGGACTGGTGGTGGAGACGTTGACCATTTTGGTGATCCGAGGGGAGGTGGTGGCTGTCAAGGTTGTGCCCTTGGAAGTGGTGGCCGGGGAGGTGGTTCCTATGGAGGTTGTGCCCGTGGAGGTGGTGCCTGAAGAGGTGGTGGCCGAGGAGGTGGTGCCTGAGGAGGTGATGGCTGTGGAGGTTGTGCCCGTGGAGGTGGTGGCTGGGGAGTTGGTGGCTGTGGAGGTGGTTCCCCTGGAGGTAGTTCCTGAGGAGGTGGTGGCTGTGGAGGTGGTGGCCGTGAAGGTGGTCGCTGGGGAGGTGGTGGCTGTGGAGGTTACGCCTGTGGAGGTGGTAGCTCGGGAGGTGTTGGCTGTGGAGGTGGTTCCCGCTGAGGTTGTGCCCGTGGAGGTAGTTCCTGGGGAGTTGGTGGCTGTGGAGGTTGTGCCCGTGGAGGTGGTGGCCGGGGAGGTGGTTCCTGTGGAGGTTGTACCTATGGAGGTTGTGCCCGTCGAGGTAGTTCCTGAGGAGGTGGTAGCTGTGGAGATGGTGGCTTGGGAGGTGGTGGCTGAGGAGGTGGTTCCTGTGGAGGTGGTGCCTGAGGAGATGGTGGCTGTGGAGGTGGTACCCCTGGAGGTGGTGGCCGGGGAGGTGGTTCCTGTGGAGGTTGTACCCGTGGAGGTGGTGCCTGAGGAGGTGGTTCCTGTGGAGGTTGTTCCCCTGGAGGTTTTGCCCGTGGAGGTGGTTCCTGTGGAGGTGGTGGCCGGGGAGGTGGTTCCTGGGGACGTTGTGCCTATGGAGGTTGTGCCTGTGGAGGTAGTTCCTGGGGAGCTGGTGGCTGTGGAGGTTGTGCCCGTGGAGGTGGTGGCCGGGGAGGTGGTTCCTGGGGAGCTGGTGGCTGTGGAGGTTGTGCC
>NW_012149474.1:511067-515964 GCF_000956105.1 Propithecus coquereli
CGGAGGACCAGCTCGTAGCTCTGGGGGGCACAGGGGAGGCAGCAGCTGCCGGGAGGGGCCCGAGGCCCAGGCGTGCCACCCAGGGCAGGAAGTGCCGGGAGTGGAGGCCCCACCTCTGCGCCCCACACTCACCACCCCTCCCTCGCCCCTCCCACCCTTCCAGGGCAAAGACTCCCGGCCGATAGCTCTGCTCTCTGCCCTGTGAACTCCGACCTCCCTTTGCTGGAAGTCAGTGTCCCCGGGTGTTACGGGGCGAAGGAGCCCCCAGAAAGGTCTGTCCACCTTCTAACCCCCAGAACCATGTGCCCTTATTGGGAAGAAGGGTCTCTGCAGATGGGGTTAAGTGAAGGATCCAGAAACGAGATCATCCCAGACTACCCAGGTGGGCCCCAAACCCATGACAAGGGTCCTCATGAGTGACCGAAGAGACACAGACACCCGGGGAGAAGCCACGTGGGGGCAGAAGCCGAGGTTGGGGTGATGCAGTGACAGGCCAGGGACCGTCTGCAGTCCCCAGACTGGGAGAGGTGGCGGGTCCTCCCGGAGCTCTGCAGGGATCGCGGCCCTGCCCGCTGCGCCGCCAGGCTCTGGCTCCGGGGCCGAGGGAATCCGTGTCTGCTGTCTGAAGCCACCAGGTCTGTGGCCGTCTGTGGCGGCCCCAGGACACGGGCACAGCTGGAGGCCTGTGGGTGCCACTGAAGGCCACCGTACAAACTCTCCTGGCAGGTGCCCTCACCTCTACGAATAGCTTGATGGCCTTGGAGCAGGTGACGCCAGTGGTCCCACAGGGGACATTCTCGGTGACGATGCGGAAGGTGCCGTGGGTGGTGTTGCCCCCACAGTAGTCCTGGACAGGAAAAGATCAGGCCTTGGTCACAGCCTGAGCATGTCCAGCCTGCAGAGCGGGCGGGGGCCGCGCAGGCCACGTACCTGGGCCAGGGTGTACTCGCAGCTGCCTTCGAAGCTGTAGCGCTCGCCGTCGAAGGTGATGAAGTGGCCGTCCCCATAGGCCACGCAGGTGCCCAGGCAGGGCCGGCGGCTGCACTCCCACCGGCGGTTCCTGCAGGTGCTGCTCGGGGTGGGGGGCGGGGCCTGTCAAGGCGGGCTGCCCTCCCAGAGCCCATCCCTCCAGCCCAGCCGTCCCACCCCGCGCACCACCACGCAGCCTTGCGGCCGGGCCCACGTCCGCGGCGGTGCCAAGGACAGGCCTGGCCCCCGGCCCCTTCCTCCACGGGAGGGCCCCCAGGCGCCTTCCAGAGAACGGACTCCTCCTCCCGCCAAGGCCCCCGCCGTGCTGGGGCCAGCTGGGCCACCGCCCTGGGTCTGCCCTGCCAGGCGCCTCTGGGACCCGCGACTCACCAGGTGTTGCAGTCGACCTTGATGGTGTCCCCGGGCCTGTACGAGGCCTCGTTGTGCACGCAGGGGCAGTCCTCCTCGGCGACGCAGCCCCCGGCCCCGTCCGACACCAGCCCCGGGGGGCAGACACAGCCGGACACGCAGTGCGTGCTGAACTGCGGGGCAGACGGCACCGGTCAGGGCCAGACACCAGGACTCGTGGGCGCCGTCGCACGGGCCCTGGGATGCGCAGGCGCAGCGGCTGCCAGGGTGGCACCGTGGGTGGGGCGGGGTCTGGGGTCAGCAAGCCACAGCCGCCCGCCACCCGCGACACCAGGACCGCCCAGAGCCCGGCTCCCTTCGCAGCCCCCGCGCCCTGCCGCTTGGACGGCGGGAGGCGTCCGCTGTGCCCGGAGACTCACGCAGTCCACGTCCAGCGAGTGGCAGCTGCGGAGGCACTCGGCCCCCGGGGCGCCCGCGGAGGTGTTGCTGCAGTCCAGGTACACCATGGGCGCCACACAGCCTGGGGGCAGAGCTCCGTGTGGGGGTCCCGCGGGAGGGCAGCCCCCGGCCCCACGCATCCCCGACTGCGTCCTGATCACGGCGCCCAGGCTGCTGCGGCCCCTCCCCTCCCGGAGCCCCTCGGCAGGGCGGGCGCGGGTGGCGCGGGCGCTACCTGTGCTCGTCTGTGGTGCGGCGCCCAGGCAGCTCAGCCTCCCACTCACACACGAGCTACGAGAGACAGACAACAGCCTGGACCCGGCTCTGCGCCCGCCTCGCGCCTACGTCCGCCCCTGGAGGTGCTGGGCGAACCCCCACGGGTGGGCGAGAGGCCGCCGGACCCTCGGGGGTTGGGACCTGGCCCTGCGCTGCGAGCGGCCACCTCCAGGGCCGGGGCGGGAGCGGGGCACCCCCGAGGGACACGCGGCCTCCAGCCCCCGGCAGGAGCCTGGGAGCAGCCTCCCGGCCTCCTTCCCCGCTCACCACACGGCGCCGCTGTCGTGCACCACCTCCCCGGGGGCCACCGCGGAGCCGTGGAGGTAGCAGGGGCACTCGCGCGCAGGCACGCAGGCGCCCGCGTCGTCCAGGAAGGTGCCCTCGGCGCAGGTGCAGCCGTCCACGGGCACGAAGGAGACGCCGCAGGTGACGTCCCCCTCGCTCAGGGCGCGGCAGCTGGGCGGGCAGGCGTCCACCACGTAGGCGTAGCTTTGGGACTTGGGGCAGCTGCTCATGTACTTGGCTGTAGGCGGCAGGGCGGGGACGCGGCGGTCGGCGGCGGGGCCTGGGGCGGCCCCGGCTCACCCCGTCCTGGACTCGGTGTCCCCGGCCTGGCGCGTGGATCGTGAGGGTGCGAGGTTCCCGCGAGGTGCTTGGCTGGGACCCCCCTGACGGCGGCTGCCCCCGGGCCCCAGCACCCCGACCCCGGGGCCGGAGGGCGGCGTGGGGTCACCGCCCCAAGGGGGCCGCTGCACACTCACCGCAGACGCCGTCCCTCCAGCCGCGGAGCAGCACGCCCTTGGCGGCGCAGGCGCGCACGTAGGAGGACAGGGCGGCGCACATGCAGTCCTCGCTCTTCTCGCAGTTGCACGTGTCGAACATGCAGTTCTGGGGGGGCCGGCAGGCGTCAGGGCCCGTCCTGCCTGGGCCGGAGCCCCCCGAGGAGGAGGAGCCCCAGAAGCAGGAGAGGGGCAGCATGAGGTGGGGGTCGGGGTGGGGATTCCCGCAGCTGCGAGCAGGGTCAGGGCCACCAGAGGCCGCCGTGGCCACAGGGGCAGCGGCGCCGAGTGCGAGAGGGGAGGCTGCACAGGAGGGGTCTCGCAGGGCAGGGCTGCAGGCAGGGGGCCCGGCCGGAGACACGGGGTGGGCCTGGGTCTGCCCTGAAGACACATCATGGGGCTGAGCCCTGTGCACTTCGGAGCTTTGGGCTCCGGGAAAGGGGCAGGTGAGCCACCGCTGTGGGCCGAGTTTCATCCCCCAAAGACGTGCTGGGGGGGTCTTAACAGCCTGGGGAGGGGCGTGTTTGGAAAGAGGGTCTTCGCGGATGTAGCAAAGTTAGGACGCGGCTCTGACCCGTGTCTTTAGGAAAAAGGTGTGGGCGCCAGCATAGCCGCAGCCCGGAGGGGCAGGTGGACCTGCCAGGGGCCGTGGGCGCCGGCCCTGCCCACACCTGCCGCCTCCATCCTCTGGCTTCCAGCCACCAGCTCGTGCCGCTTTGCCGTGGGGACAGGCGGCCTTGAGGAAGGGACCCTGCCAGGCCTCCTCCCCAGCTCTGTCCCCAGCGTCCCCCAACCCGGCCCTGGGGCCGCGGCCGTCGTGGGCACTCACCGAGTGGAAGGGCGCGGGGTTGACGACGGAGTGGCAGCTCGAGAAGGCGCCGGCGGGGTTGGTCAGCCATGAGCACCAGTGCCGGGCATAGTTCTCTGCGGGGGAGGGCCGGGGGCACCACGTGATCGTGCGGCTCCGCCCCGCGCCCCTCAGCCCCCGGGAACAGTGAATTGGAACCTGGGGCCCACCCTGCCGTGCCCCGTCCGCCCGCACCCCTGCCCTCCTCACACCCTCCTGCCTCCGTGGGGCTCCCCGAAGCCCCGCCCGGGGATCCCCACGGCCTAGGGGACAGGAATGGCAGGCCGGGTGGGACTTGAGCCTGGGGTGGCCCCAGGCTGGGGGTTACCGTTCTCCACGCTCAGGGAGCAGGGGTCCTCGAAGCTGTTCCTGACGTTGGGGCAGGCGGCCTGGGTCTTCCAGGTGTTGGCAAAGGCCGCGCCCGTCCCCTCCACCACCCCGCTGAGGGCCGTGAAGTCGTCCGCCTGGTTCTGGTTGAAGTTCCCGCAGAGGCCTGGGGGCGGGACGGGGGGACGTCAGTGGGCCCCATCCAGCCTGCGTCTCCCTGGGGCCTTGCTTCCAGAGCCCACTGCAGGTAGCCGGGCGGCAGCCCCCTCCCGTCCTCCGCACTTCCGGCCACTGTCAGACATCTGTGTCCTGGGCTGGCGCCGGCCCCTCCCCAGTCCCCTCTGCTGCCGGCCTCTGCCCACCGCCACCCCTGCCGGCCCCCCACGGAAGCCCCCGCAGCCCCACTGGGCCCTCACCGCATGTCTGGCCGCGGTATGCGGGGTCCAGCCGGACGAACACCTGCATGAGTGGCACCAGCTGCACCTGCAGCTGCAGGCCGGCGCCTGCCTGCGCCACGAGGAAGAAGCTCGAGGGTCTGAAGATGGTGATGTTGGCTGGGGGGGGGGGCGGGGCGGGGCGTCAGAGGGCGGAACCGGGGCTGAGGGACAGACGCAGGGCCCCTCCCTCGCAGCCTGCGGGGGGCCTTGTCACCCCCACTCTGCAGCCCAGACCCCACCGTGGGCTGTTCCGGGACTGCCTGAGGCCAGGGTCCGAGCGGGAAGCTACCAGGCTCTGGGAGCTGAGCCCGCCCTGGAGGCGCCGGCCCCGGCCCAGCTGCCCGGGGCTGCCGCGTACCTGCCGACACGGGCAGCTGGGTGTAGATGGAGTTCATGAACACGCTGCCGTCCGCCTGGATCCGGATGACCTGGTGGGGGTGGGCAGGGTCAGCGGC
>NW_012149474.1:516014-516910 GCF_000956105.1 Propithecus coquereli
GAGGTTGTGCCTGTGGAGGTGGTGACTGGGGAGGTGGTTCCTGTGGAGGTTGTGCCTATGGGGGTTGTGCCCGTGGTGGTGGGGACTGGGGAGGTGGTTCCTGTGGAGGTTTTGCCCGTGGAAGTGTTGACTGGGGAGGTGGTTCCTGTGGAGGTTGTGCCCGTGGAGGTGGTGACTGGGGACGTGGTTCCTGTGGAGGTTGTGCCTATGGAGGTTGTGCCCATGGAGGTGGTAGCTGTGGAGGTGGTTCCTGTGGGGGTTGTGCCCATAGAGGTGGTGACCGGGGAGGTGGTTCCTGTGGAGGTTGTGCCTATGGGGGTTGTGCCCGTGGTGGTGGTGACTGGGGAGGTAATTCCTGTGGAGGTTTTGCCCGTGGAGGTGGCGACTGGGGAGGTGGTTCCTGTGGAGGTTGTGCCCGTGGAGGTGGTGACTGGGGAGGTGGTTCCTGTGGAGGTTGTGCCCGTGGAGGTGGTGACTGGGGAGGTGGTTCCTGTGGAGGTTGTGCCTATGGAGGTTGTTCCCGTGGAGGTGGTGGCCGGGGAGGTGGTTCCTGTGGAAGTTGTGCCTATGGGGGTTGTGCCCGTGGAGGTGGTGACTGAGGAGGTGGTTCCTGTGGAGGTTGTGCCCGTAGAGGTGGTGACTTGGGAGGTGGTTCCTGTGGTCGTTGTGCCTATGGATGTTGTGCCTGTGGAGGTGGAGGCCGGGGAGGTGGTTCCTGTGGAGGTTGTGCCCGTGGAGGTGGTGACTGGGGACGTCGTTCCTATGGAGGTTGTGCCCATGGAGGTGGTGGCCGGGGAGGTAGTTCCTGTGGAGGTTTTGCCTATGGAGGTTGTGCCCGTGGATGTGGTAGCTGTGGAGGTGGTTCCTGTGGAGGTAGTGCCTGAGGAGGTTGTGGC
>NW_012149474.1:516960-533661 GCF_000956105.1 Propithecus coquereli
GGGTTGGTCAGCCATGAGCACCAGTGCCGGGCATAGTTCTCTGCGGGGGAGGGCCGGGGGCACCACGTGATCGTGCGGCTCCGCCCCGCGCCCCTCAGCCCCCGGGAACAGTGAATTGGAACCTGGGGCCCACCCTGCCGTGCCCCGTCCGCCCGCACCCCTGCCCTCCTCACACCCTCCTGCCTCCGTGGGGCTCCCCGAAGCCCCGCCCGGGGATCCCCACGGCCTAGGGGACAGGAATGGCAGGCCGGGTGGGACTTGAGCCTGGGGTGGCCCCAGGCTGGGGGTTACCGTTCTCCACGCTCAGGGAGCAGGGGTCCTCGAAGCTGTTCCTGACGTTGGGGCAGGCGGCCTGGGTCTTCCAGGTGTTGGCAAAGGCCGCGCCCGTGCCCTCCACCACCCCGCTGAGGGCCGTGAAGTCGTCCGCCTGGTTCTGGTTGAAGTTCCCGCAGAGGCCTGGGGGCGGGGCGGGGGGACGTCAGTGGGCCCCATCCAGCCTGCGTCTCCCTGGGGCCTTGCTTCCAGAGCCCACCACAGGTAGCCGGGCGGCAGCCCCCTCCCGTCCTCCGCACTTCCGGCCACTGTCAGACATCTGTGTCCTGGGCTGGCGCCGGCCCCTCCCCAGTCCCCTCTGCTGCCGGCCTCTGCCCACCGCCACCCCTGCCGGCCCCCCACGGAAGCCCCCGCAGCCCCACTGGGCCCTCACCGCATGTCTGGCCGCGGTATGCGGGGTCCAGCCGGACGAACACCTGCATGAGTGGCACCAGCTGCACCTGCAGCTGCAGGCCGGCGCCTGCCTGCGCCACGAGGAAGAAGCTCGAGGGTCTGAAGATGGTGATGTTGGCTGGGGGGGGGGGCGGGGCGGGGCGTCAGAGGGCGGAACCGGGGCTGAGGGACAGACGCAGGGCCCCTCCCTCGCAGCCTGCGGGGGCCTTGTCACCCCCACTCTGCAGCCCAGACCCCACCGTGGGCTGTTCCGGGACTGCCTGAGGCCAGGGTCCGAGCGGGAAGCTGCCAGGCTCTGGGAGCTGAGCCCGCCCTGGAGGCGCCGGCCCCGGCCCAGCTGCCCGGGGCTGCCGCGTACCTGCCGACACGGGCAGCTGGGTGTAGATGGAGTTCATGAACACGCTGCCGTCCGCCTGGATCCGGATGACCTGGTGGGGGTGGGCAGGGTCAGCGGCAGCCGGACCCCCCTGCCCTGACTCAGACAGGGTCACCCGGCGTCACCCGCGGGGAGCGGAGCCTGCATGGGTTCTAGAACCGCCGTGCAGATCGTGGCTTGCGGGGTTCGCGCAGGGGCCGAGGCCTCCGTCTCCCGCCTCCGCCCCGTCCAGTGCAGGGGCGCGGCCACACGGCCGGGCAGCCCTCACCGTGTCCCCGCCGTCCAGGTGCAGCGTCACCGCGCGCAGGCAGTTCTCGTTGTCGGTCAGGCCGCATTGCCGCAGCTCGGCCAGCACGGCGAAGGTGTTGTCCGCACATTTCTGAGGGGCAGACGCCCCGTCAGGATGTGGGCCGTGGCGCGCCCCTGCGCCCGCAATGCCCACGGGTGCGGCTCTGTGGGGAGTGGCCTCTGGCACCTCTGGTCTCCCCCCGGCAGCCTGTCCCAAGGCCTGGGGCCCACAGCCGCGTGCAGCCGGCGGGCGTGAGCCAGGGCTTCCCTCGCGAGTGGGGGCGTCTCCGGGGCGGGACGGGCGCAGGGTGCCCTGCGCGGGGGCCCACCTTGGACAGCACGTAGCTGCAGTCGCCGTGCAGGTCGTAGAGCTTCTCGTCGTAGGTGGAGATGTGGGCGCCGCCCTGCACGGAGCAGGTGCCGGGGCACGGCCGGGCCTGGCACTCCCACAGCCCCCCGGAGCAGGTGCTGGGGGCGGGAGCAGAGGGGAGTCGGGGAGCTGGGCCACCCACGCGTTCCCCCACCGGCGGGGGCTGCCGCGGCCTACCAGGAGCTGCAGCTGGTGGCAAAGGAATCCCCCGGGGCGTAGGTGCGGCCGCTGTGGGTGCAGGGGCACTGCCCCAGGGGCAGGCAGCCGGCGTGCGTGACGTCGTCCAGCACGGTGCCTGGGGGGTGGGGCAGGGAGCACAGGTGGGCGCCGAGGCGCGGGGTCCCCTGCCCAGCCCCCGAGAAGACCCCAGCCTCGGGGACGAGCTGCCTCCTGTGAGAAGGGCCCCAGACCAGACGGCGGCCTCTGCCCTGAGACCCCCTGCTGTGGGGGGGCCCCCAGCGCCTCTGTGCCTTGGTTTCCCTTCCTGGACCCCAGGACTCGTGACGGCTGGTCCGCCTGCCTCCGCTGATCGGCAGGCCCTGGCGGCCAGTGTCCACCTGCCTGGGCTCTAGGGACCCCTGGGTGAGGCTGTGCGTCTGGGCCGCCAGCTGGGGCTGGGGCGCACAGGGGACGGCGACGGCGTGGTGGTGGGAGGCGGGGACCTGCCTGGGGGGCAGAAGCAGCCGTCCACGCAGTGGTCCTCACAGAGCTGCGAGCGCTGGGGGTTGGAGCAGGTGTCCGCGCAGGGCGAGCCGCACTCCTGGTGCTCCATGTTGAGGGGGCAGGTCCGCGCTGCGGTGGCAGGAGGCAGGGCTGGGCCCAGGGGTGGCCAGACCCCAGCCCTGCTCCCCACGGCCCAGGGCAGGGCCCCCATGCTGGCAGCTGAGCCGGCCGCACCCCACCTGCCACCAGGGCCTCCGGATGCCAGGCCGGGCCCAGGAGCGGCCCAGATGCCCTGGTCTTGGGTGGCCCCAGACCCCGGCCGTCTCCTGGGTGAAGCTCAAGGAAAGGGAATGGGCCTGTCTCCTCCTGCGCGGCCCCCGTCCCCTCTCCCCGTCCACCCTCAGGCTGTGGCCCCTGAGGGGCAGCCCTGCCCTGTCTCCCCAGCGCGCCCCTGGCCCCGGCAGTGCACTCACGGCAGAGGTCGGGGCTCCTCCAGTTCTGTGGTTGGCCCCCGGCGTGGGCACACTGGCGGGAGTACTCAGCGAAGGTGGCGCACGGGCAGGTGGGGCAGCGGCACAGGTCATGGGCACAGGCGGCCAGGTACGCAGAGGCGTCCACCAGCGCGTTGCACTCGGCGAAGGCTGGTCCCCTCAGGGTGCTGCGACAGACGCCCCCCTGGGGCACAGCGAGGGGTTGCCGTGTGCACGGACCAGCCCCCTCCTGCTGGCGAGCTCGCCGCCCCTCCTACCCCACCCGCCCTGTCCCACCGCCATGCACCTGCGGCCCTGGGCGTGGCTGCACTTAGCTGGGGTTTGCCGCGACCCTGGGCTCCCCCAGCCCAGGCCGCCGGGACGTGCCTGCCCAGTGTGAGCCCAGGAAAGGTGCAGACCCCGCTCCAGGGGGCGGATCAGAGAAGGGACAGTGGGAGGTGGCCGTCGGCCTTGGGCCCCCACAGGCTCAGTGCCGCCCCCGGTGAACGTCCTCCCTCCCCGGGGCCCCCAGGCGGGCTGCGTGAGGGGCAGGGACCAGGGACCCGCAGCTCTGGGGATCGGGATCTTCCAGGCCACATCCAGAGGTGGGTCCTCCCCGCTCACGGGGGAGGCTGTGGTCCTGGGCTCCCTCAGCGTCGCCCTCAGCCTGGCCTGGGCCGTGTCTTGTCTGGGCACCCAGGACGTGCTCAGACCTCAGCCCGACTGTGCCGGCGCCTGGGGGCAGGCGCTCACCCCGTCCGTGCAGTTGCCGGCCGGCTCAGGATGGGCGTCCGGGCACTGCTCCGTGGGCCCGTCCAGCTTCTGCAGGTTCCCGAACTGCAGGGGGCTCAGCCTGGCGTCTGTGGAGAGAAGCACCCGTATGGCGGCACTGCAGCCTCTGGGGTGTGGAGGGCGAGGCTGGCCGCCAGGGGACCCCGACAGCAGGGGCCTCGCCCTCCGGCCTCCCTCCCAGCCCCCACTGTGCCCCCTCCTGTCCTCCCCGGGACTGTCCGGGCCTCGGTGGGACGGGCACACTCGGCCACTGCCCCAGCTCCGGGCGCACTCACTGTGGGCGTAGAACTCGTTGAAGGCCGGGAGGCCGTTGAAGTCGCCGCACAGGCCACAGGTCTGGTTCGCGTACTTGGGGTCCAGCTCGAGCTGGGGCAGGGGAGGGGCAGCTGCTGCCTCAGAGCCTCTGCCCATGAGGCCCCGCGGCCCCCACCGGCCCCCAAGCACCTGGGCCCCCTCTGGATGGGCCGGGAGGGGCGGGGACCCGGGGGCTCCCTCACCAGGGCGCTGTCCTCTCCATTCCACAGCAAGGTCAGGACCAGCCGGACGCTGACCTTGACGTACTCGCTGCTGCGCTCCACCAGGAGGCCGGCGCGGCTGTAGGGCAGCTCCTCCCTGGGCGGGAAGTTCTGGTTCTCCCCGGGCCGGGCCATCGGGCAGGGCCCAGAGCCCTCCCTGCCACCTGTGGCCCGACCCCAGCCCGGCCCTGGCAGTGGGGACGGGTGGGCCTGGAAGGCCACGCGCTCACCGCTGCCCGTCGACAAGGACGGAGCCGTTGGACACCTCCAGCACCAGCCCCGGGGCCTTGAGCACGATGTGGGTGATGGTGGGCTTGGAGCCCGCCAGGCCGCGGCGCAGCTGGACGTTGAAGTCCTCGTAGGCGGCGCCACAGTGCGCGGAGAACACGTAATTGCAGAGGCCGGGGAAGCGGAAGACGTCGCCGTCGAAGGTCTTGTAGTGGAAGTCGCCCCAGGTGCTGCAGACCCGCCCGCTGTGCGCCGGGTTCCAGGCTGCGGGGAGGGCGTGAACGGGCCTGCCAATGTCCACGCCCACCCCACGCCCGCCCACGCTGGGCAGCCCCCTCCAGGCCAAGACGCCCTGTTCTTGGCGCGAGGAAGCTGGTGGCGACCAGCCGCTGTCCCTGCCGGCCGCGCCTGCCTGGCTGCCCGATGCCCCCACCCCTCCCTGCAGCGGTGCTCAGTCCCCAGAACTGCCCACGGGGAAGGCTCGGGCCCCCCCAGCCGGCCCCCACGGTGCCGGCTTCACCCCACGTCGGGCCCCCACCCCTCCAGGCGGGCAGGGCCGGCGTCACTCACAGCTGCTGCTGGGGAGGACGGTGACGGGGGTGACGAAGCTCATGTGCCAGGTGGGCAAGGACGTGGGGCGGGCTGTGGGCAAGGGCCGGGCCACCGGGGCCAGGTTACCGGGGACAACCCCCAGGCCCCACCCTCACTGGCCACCCCGGGGCAACGGGAAGCCCAGGACTATAACGGGCTGGCCTAGGACAGGGCCGTCCTGTCCCCGTTTGTCACCCTAGACCCTCCCGCCCTGGGGGTTTCCACCTGCGTGTGGACGCGTGTGTGCACAGGCGTGTGCTGCCTGCACGTGTGAGCCTCCCAACTGTGCACCTTCCTCTCCTCTAGACCCCCATCCGCTCGACGCCTGCACTGCCCCGCGGGGACCTGGGGGCTCCGTGTGGCGCGCAGCTACGTGGACGCCCCCAGCCCACTCGGTGCCCGGCCCCTTCCGCCTGGGCAGGAAACCCCCACCCGGGCCTGGCTGCGTACCGCCGTCCGCTCTGCGACTGTCCGTGGGGGGCCCTGTGCTCCCCCAGCTCGGCTCCGCGGGGGACTGGGTCTCTGCGGGAGGAGGGGTGGGAGTTGACGAGAAGCCAGACGAGGGTCCACCCTGCCCACGTCTGCCCGTGTGGCCTCGTTTGCGGGTCTCTGTGCCCGGAAGAGCTGGTGCTTCAGGAGCTCGCTCTGGCCCGAGGCTGCGACCCCTCCTGGGCCTGCCTGGGAGCCAGACTGAGTTGGATTGAGCAACCCCAGCTCTCGCGACGGCACTGCCGCCAGGCACCCCTCCTCTGCAGACGTGGGGGGCTGGCACCTGCTCCCCTGAGCGGGGGAGGAAATGGAACCAGGAAAAGGCGTCGGCCCCATCACCGTGGCCGCCTCAAGGAGGGGGCTCAGCCCCGTCCACACGTCCCTCGGAGAAGGACAAAGACCGGCTTTGTTGGGGAGGCGTCCAGGCGTGACCAAGCAGAAACCGAAGACCAGAACCGTCGGTCAGGCGGGCTGCGGGCCGCGGGGCATTGCCCGGCGTTGGGTTGGCCCCGGGAAGGGGCATCTGCACGCCCGGCCCCCCGGTCCTCTCTCTGCCTGGCTCAGGCCGGGCCACTCCCTCCCCGTGGCCCTGGAGCTCCTGTGCTTGTTGCAGTGGGCGGCGGCGGGCTGCCATCACCGTGGCATGAGCTAGGCCAGCCCTGCCCCCTCCTCAGCTCAGGTGTGGACACGGCCGGCCGGGCCGCCTGGCTCACACCCGCGCCGTGGGCACCCAGTCTGCAGCCACGTCCCACGAACATTCCGGAAAGGCAGGGACTGGCTGGCGCGTGGCTCTTTTCTCTGGAAGGCTCAGTTGACTGCGTTTCCCAGGAGCGAGGCCACTCCGTCCATCCGCCCCGACCCAGGGCCACCGCCCGCTGGCCCCACAGCCCCTCCTCCCCGCCCCCGTCCCCTCGGGCACCCGCTGGGCGCAGGGCCCTCCTTGGGCCAGCGGCTCGGGCTCCATCACTCGGCCAGAGAAATGCCTACTGCCGCCCACCCGTCCCACCTCGGCCGGCGCACGACCCCCTGACGTGCAGCCCGGCGCGCCCTGCGCAGATGCGAAGCCCCTCCGTGGGGCCCAGCCCCTCCCCCGCTGGCCACGGTGTGTCTCGTTGTGACAGAAGCATCCTCCCGCCTGGGGGCTTGGTAGGTGAGGGCCAGGTGGGGCTGACAGCCACTGGGCGCCCCCACCCCCGTGGTTCACAGAGCCCTGGCCACGCCTGGTGCTGCCAGGTGGGGGACACGGCCTTGCCGGGGAAACCAGTATCCCAGACACACAGCAGGAGGAGCCCTCCCTGCCCCAGCCCTGCCCACACCCCAGCAGGGAGCTCGGGCAGGAGTAGACATGGGGCAGGGACACTTCCAGGTGTCAGCTGGCGGCCCCTGGGGCCACAGCTTTCTCTGTTGACAGTAAGTATTAGCACTTGAGCTCTTCCTGAGAGAGGTGACAGGCCAGGGAAACCGCTCGCCGGAAAGCTACAGTGGGTGTGGCCTGCGATGCCCAGCGGTGGCCCTGCTGCAGGCCTGTGGCCATGGGCACCTCACCTGTCTCCTGTGGCCCCAGCCCTGTCGCCTGACCTAGGTGACCTAGGGAGCTTGCTGGCATAGAAACCTCTGCAGACCTGACAGTCTGCACAGCTGTGGCTGTTTTCCAAATGGTAAGGACATTCCAAGGGCAGGAGGAGCTGAAAACAGTTTCTGTCCTGGGGCGGAAAACTGCTCCGGGACTGCTGTCAGGAACGTCCAGCCCGCCGGAAAACTGGCCTGGCCACAATCCCACATTTATGTTCTCATTTTGTTTTGGGCAGAAACAGCTTTGCTGAGGTGGATGTGCACCTGGATACCTTAGTCTTTATCAGCGATCTTTCAAGCTTACCTGAGTGATGCATAGCTGTTATTGTGATCTTTCTGGAAATCTTTGGAACTTCTCTGCCTGTGGGGTATCTATAGAGCATCGACTGCTCTGTACGATTTAGGATGATCTTTTGTTGTTAGAACGGAGGAACACGAGTGAGGACTTACTCTCGGGACTCTGGGTCTGGAGAGCCTCGAGCCCCGGACCCCACTCTTTCTCCTCTGTCGTCCCATTTCTTATTCCCGCGCGACGCCCTGTTTTCGACCCGACGGCTGGGGAACCTCCCGGCAGGGGCTGCCCTGTTGGCTGTTGCCTCAGGCCGGAGGGCGGAGCGGCCCTGGGCAGGGCCTGAGCTGGGGCAGCTCTGCTCACTCTGGCACCCGGCCAGGGAGACCCCAGCCAGGGCCCTCGGCCGGCACCCAGCCCTGTCCCACCCCCGGGCCTGCCCTGTGGTCAGGTGGGGACACCCCGGTCTGTGCAGGGCCTCCCCCTCTTCGTCTCTCGCCGGCCTCCTTGTCCGCTGACGCTACGTCACCCCAAGTGGACGCGGGCTGAGGTTGGGGGCCGTGGTGTCCGGGATGCGCGCGCTGAGGCCGCCCCGCCGTGAGCACGGCGTCGAGTGGGCCGGGGGCCTTACCTGCCTGCCGCGCCACAAGCAGGGCCACGAGGGCCCACGCCAGCGCCCGGCACGCACCGCTGGTGCCCATGGTGGGGGCCGGCTTGGCGGGCGGTGAGGAGAGAGTGGCCGGGTGCCTGCTCCCCTGGGGGCCTCGGGCTTATGTAGCAGGCGGCCTTGGCCGGGCGCCCGGCTCCTGGGCCACGCAGGGCGCCCTTCTCTCTCCAGAGCCTCCACGTGTGTTTGCTCTTGGGGAGGGGCCGTGGCAGGGAAGAGGCCTGGAGGAGGAAGGATTTGCAGCTCTGCACCCCAAGGCGCAGGACACCCCCACCCCCCGCAGCTTCTGACTGTGGTTGGCAGGGAGGGGGAAGGCCGTCCCGTCGGTGCCTGGTAATGCCAGTGCCGTCCTCAGTGGCAAAGCCCCGAGGCAGGCTGGGCCTGACCTCCCAGGCCACAGGGACGTGGTCGCGAGCCCACCTCTCCCACCCTTAGCCCGCCAGGCTCCCTGGGGTGGCCAGCGGGGAGTGGGCTGAAGGAGAGTAGACCTCAGCCCAGAGGCCCTAGGCCTGAGCAGAGGCGCTCGGCACCAGTCCCACGGAGGAGGGGTCGTGCGCTGTGCCAGCACCAACGGGCGCCGCCCGGCCCGGCGGTGGGCAGCCCTGGAGCACCTGCTCAGCTCAGGGCTGTGCTTGGCTGGCACCAGAGTGGGGGACGGGTCTGTGTGTCTTGTGGGGTCCCGGGGGAGGCTGCATGTGCAGGCACCCCCGCCCAGAGAGCAGAACCCCTTGAAGGCTCTGGGAGGTCTCTGGGCTCCTCTTCATTTTGAGGTTCAAGTTCCAGGGGAAACTGAGACCTGAGCGTGCTCACTGGCGGTCAGCGCTGCTCGTCCCACATGAATTGGGGCAGAGGAAGCAGCTCTGGGGTCTGATGGGGACCCCTGGGAGGGGAGCCCCTGGGAGGGGAGCCCCTGGGAGGGTGGTGGGCGGGAGCTTCCTGGGGCCGCATGTCCTTCCCTCCCCAGCGACGGTCAGAGTCCACAGCACCCTCCTCTGCCACGCGCTGCCCGAGCAGGGCGTTCCGTCCCCAGCGCTTCTCTGCCCGTTTGCTGTGCATTCGAGCTGCCGTCCTCTGCTCTCTCGCCACCAGCGTCCTTAGCAGAAGCTGCGTTGCCCGAGAACGTCCCTCGGTAAGAACCCCCGGCGGAGACGTGCCAGGGCGCCTGGCTTTGGCCAGCCCCGTGTCGCCAGGTCTGTGTGCCCTGCCGGCCGTCAAGCCCTGTCCTGGGGCCCTGGCAGGGACCCCTGCACCCATCTTCCCGAAGACGGATCCCTAGAAGTGGAGTCAACGCGGCAAAGGGGAGGCCCCTCACAAAGGTTTTGAAGCACCTCACGCCCAGCAGGACGGCTGCTGTCCCACCAACAGAAGTGACAAGCTGGCAAGGACACGGCAGCACCGGAGCCCGTGTGCTGCTGGTGGGAATGTGAAGGCGGGGCGGGAAATCGCGGGCAGGAAACCGCGGGGCGGGAAACCGCGGCGCTTCCCCGAGGAGCTGAGCGTCGGGCTCTGCGACCCAGCACTTCGGCTCCTGGCCTGCAGACCCCGTTCTCAGCGGCCTTGTTCACACACGCCAAAATGCAAAACAGCTGCAAGGCCTGGTGGATGCCCGGGTCACG
The DNA here is from genome assembly GCF_000956105.1 of Propithecus coquereli. NCBI lineage: Eukaryota > Metazoa > Chordata > Mammalia > Primates > Indriidae > Propithecus > Propithecus coquereli. Next base: position 526,613 of record NW_012149474.1, read on the forward strand.
CGCGGCTGTCCCGCCTGGACGACTCCTCGGCCTCTGAAGGCAGCCGGTTCTGACGCGGGCTACGACACGCAAAACACTTGGCCGCTGCTCACTGGGCTGAGATCGCACAGGGGACGCGCCGTGTGGCGCACTGATGCGAGGTCCCAAGTCGCCAGGCCCGTGGGGACGGAGAGTGGATGGCGGGTGCCGGGGCAGGGAGGGGGACAGGAGTCCGTGTGTCGCAGGGACGGAGCCTCGGTTTGGGAGGACGAGGAAGTCCTGGAGCGGGGCGGCGGTGCTGGCTGTGGGACGTGCTTAACGCCGCTGAGCCGTGCCCTCAAACGCAGCTTAGGTGGTAAATGTTACGTGTTTTTTACCACGGTGATAATCTCAAAAAGGTTTTGACACGTCTTGCCACACATCACCCCTCCTCGTGGCTGCGGCAGAGGCTGGGCCTCCTTCAGCGCAGGCACCGCGGGCCCCAGGTCTCCGCAGAGCTCAGACCCTGTGCCCACTCGAGTACGCCCGGCCCAGGGCTCAGGCTGCCGCCAGCTGCCTCCGCCACGGTGTCATTTCCAAAGTACAGGGGGCTGAGGCCTTTGGTCTCCCAACCCTCTGGCACAGCTGCGGGGGCTCGGGGGAGTGGATGCGCCAGGGGACCTCAGAACGGTCGGCCGGGCGGGCCAGGGCCCCTGCCGGGCTCTTCTCTGCTGCTGCCTGGGCACAGCCACAGCCCCTGGCGGACCCTTCTCTCCACCGCCTTCCTGCCTGCTCAGTGACGCAGTGGCACCTGCCCCCTGCCCGGATCCCCTGGCCTGCGGCTCCCAGGGCCCCTCCTGGCCTCCTCCTCCCCACTCCCGCCCATTCGGGGGCAGCCCCTCAGCCCAGCTCAAGCGGCCCGGGTGCCTCTGTGTTCCCTCTGGGGACCCCGAGGTGGCTCAGTGTCTCCCGGCCGTCCCTCCGCACCTGCAACCGGGAGGAGAGCCCCGCGGGCAGGGCCTCCCCGCCTGCCCACCTGGCGTGCAGTAGGCACTCAGTGCGCACCAGACGGGTGGGGGTGGCTGCAGCCTGGGCCCCACCACTGAGCACCTCCAGGGCAGAGGGCAGAGGGCAGAGGGCAGAGGGCAGGACAGGGCGGGTCCCAGCGGGCTGAGGCGGTGGGGCGGCCGCCACCGTGGCCTGTCAGGGTTGCAGCTATTGAGACATCCCGGATGTGGCCTGGGGAGCGCGGCCTGTTTGCGCAGCCTGTTTGCAGAGTCAGCTCTTCACAGCTGAAGGTGCTGACAACAGAAGGGGAGGGAGGGAAGGCGGACAGCGGTTCCTGCCGGGAAGGTGGGGCGGCACAGCCTCCTGGGGCGTGGGGAGGCTCCCGCCCCCGGAAGAGCCGGGAACCTGCCCTGCGGCTTTGGGCTTTGCCTGCCCTGGGGAGAAGGGGCCGCAGGCGGCCCCTGTGGGGTTGGTCCTGCCAGGAGGACCCGCCCAGGACCCCCCCCCAGCCTTCCCAGCCCTCCCCCGCCTCCCGTGGCGGTGCAGGTTTGAGGACGGGGCCGCAGGGTCCACGGGCTTCGGGCATTTATTGAGTGCTGGCTGTTTGCCCAGCTCCACGCTGGGCAGCACGGAGCACCCGGGAGGCCCAGGTCGTGGCCCTGGGGCGTCACAGCCTGGTGGGCTCTCATCTGCTCCAAGCCCACCCTGGGCAGTCCTGGTGATGAGGGGGATGGGGGTGCCACACACCAGCTGCCTCCTGCACCCCAGGGGCGCCTCCCCTCTGGGACGGGGGCTCAGCGCCCTCATGCTCCCGGTGGGTTGAGGGGCCCAGTGCGTGCCCAGAGGGCCGTGGACAGGGAGGGTGGTCTGAGCACCCAGCGCCCTGTGCGGGTGACCCAGCAGGCCCCGCCCTCCCCGGCACACTCCGGGGTCTCCTGCAAGACTTAGGGGTCTCGCGCGATCTGGACACCGGAGCTGGTGGCTGGTGGGCCATCAAGGCCCCAGACCCTGGCCTGTCCAGCAACAGGCCTCCCTGGGTGGGCCGAGTCGCCCGGCGGGGGCACATCCTGCCCCCTGAGCCACCACAGCTGAGAGGACAGCTGTGCCCATCCCCCACCCCCGCGCCTGGGCTGCGAGAAGGTGGAGCCCCCCCGCAGCACAGCCCCTGCCCTGGGCCCACGCCGTGGCCCACCCACGGCTCTGCTTTTTCCTGGTCTTCACACAGCTCCCTTTCTCTGCCTGCTCCCGCCCTGCCTGCCTGCCTTCTGGCACATTCTGAGCAGCCAGCTGTCCTGGCGCTGCCCTGGGCGTGGGGTCTGAGGGGGAAGGAGGGAGCAGCGAAGGGCAGTGGCCTGGGGGTCTGGGAGGTGCTGATTGGAGCATTTTAAGCAGGAAAACTGTAGGGCACGGTTTTTTTATTGTGGTACAAGGCATAGGACAAGAAATTTACCGTTTTAACCACTTCTAAGTGCACGTTCAGGGCCATTAAGTACTTCACAATGCGCAGCCGCCGCCGCCACCATCTCCAGAACTTTCTCATCCTCCCAGTGAAGCCCTGTCCCGTGGACACGAACTCCCCGTCCCCTCCCCAGCCCCGCACCCCCATCCACTCTGTCTCTGTGGGACCGAGGACGGGGGACCTCGGCGAGAGGCATCGGCCAGGGTCTGTCCCGCGTCCGGCTCTTGCACTCGGCGCCGCGTCCTCGGGTCCACCGCGCGGGGCTGCGTCCGCGCCGCCTTCCTCTCAGGGCCGGACAGCTTGCGCGTCCACTCATCTCTGGGGGACACGGGCGGCTGTGGATCTGGTGAGCAAGTGTCTCCCCCGGGCAGGAGGCCCCCTGGCTGGGAGGGAGCTGCTGGACCACCCGGTAATTCCACATCTAACTTCCTGAGGAGCCGCCACCGTTTTCCACGCGGCGGCCCCACTTTCCACCCCGCAGAGCACGAGGCTCTGGGGTCTCTGCGTCTCCACCGACACTTGTTACTTCCCGCTTCCTCCACAGTGGCCAGCCTCGTGGCTGGGACGTGGTGTCTCGCTGCAGTCTCGCGTTTCCTGAAGGCTGTGCTCGTTGATGCGTCTTCTTGGGAAAAACGTCCACTCATGTCCTTTGTCTGTTTTTGAGTTGGGTTGTTTTGGTTTTTTGTTGTTGAGTTTTAGGAGTTTTTATAAACATATTCTAGATATTAATCCCTTATCGGGTACACGATTTGCACATATTTTCTCCCAATCTGTGCTGTCTTTGACTCTCTTTTGACACAGAAAAGGTTTGCATTTTGATGAAGGCTTTATCTGTTGTATTCCTGTGTTTTTGCCGTTGTGTATGAGAGATCGCTGCCAAATCCAATGTCATGAAGATTTTCCCGTCTTCTTCTAAGAGTGTTTTCGCTTTGGGTCCTGTGTCTAGATATTTGATCCATTTTGAGTTTTTCTTGCAATGGGTGTAAGGGGAGGTGCAGTGGCTCCCGTATGCACGTGAACATCCGGTGTTCTCAGCACCGTTTGTGGAAAAGACCAGCCCTTCTCCGCTGAGGGTCCTGGCACATGAGTGAAAATCGCTGGCCGTGTGTGCCAGGGCTCATTCCGCGCCCTGGGTTCTGCTCCGCGGTGTTTCCTGCCTGCGGCTTTGCACTCGGTTTTGAAGTCGAGAAGTGTGAGTGCTCCGGGTTTGACTGTATTGGCTACTCAGGGTCCCTTGACGCTCTGTATGAATCTTAGCATAGATTCTTCTTTTCTACAAAAAACATCACTGTAATTTTGGTAGGGATTGCGTGAAATCTGCAGATCCCTTTGGATAGTATTCTTATCTTCTTAAGTCCTCAGACACACGGGCACAGGATGTCTTTCCACTTTATGTCTTTAAATTTTTTTTGTCAATGTTTTGTAGTTTTCAGTGTACAAATTCTTGCCTCCTTGGTTAAGTTTATTCCTGAGTATTTTATTCTTTTTGATGCTGTGTCAATGGGATTGTCTCTGCATTTTCTTTTCTCACTGCTCAGTGCTCGTCTACAGCAGCTGCTGAATACTTTAATCAGCTTGAACAGTTCTGGGTGGGATTTTAGGGTTTTCTACATATAAGATAATGTAATCGATGAGCCCAGTGATGTCCCTTCTTCCTTTGTAATTTGGGAGTCTTTTATTTCTTTTTCTTGCCTTATTGCTCTGGCTGGAACTTCCAACGCCATGCCGAACATTAATACGATGCAGGCATCGTTGATTTGTTCCTGGTCTTGGAGGACAGGGTTTCAGTCTTCACTGCCGAGTACAAGGTTAGCCGTGGGCTTTCATATGTGGCCATTACTATGTTGAGCTAGTTTTCTCCTATTCTTAGTTTATTGAGTCTTTTTTTTTAATCATGAAAGGGTGTTGAATTTTGGCAAATGCTTTTTCTGCATCAATTGAGATGATCATGGTTTTTTTTTCATCTTGTTAATGTAGGGTAGTTCACTGATTGATTTTTCATTTCTGGAGCCATCCTTGCATCCTGGGAATAAAACCCATTGATCATGGTGTGTGATCCTTTTACTCTTTGGCCGACAGTGTGGTAGTGTCGTGTTGAGGATTTTTGCATCAATGTTTGTGAGGGATATTGATCTTTGGTTACCTTTTCTCCTGCTGTCTTTGTCCAGCTTTGGTGTCAACGTCACGCTGGCTTCGTAGAATAATTGGGAATGTTCCCTCTCCTTCAGCTTCTCCGAAGAGTTTGGGAAATGCTGGTCTTAATTCCTTAAATGTTTGGTCGAATTCCACAGTGAAGCCACCAGGTCCTGGGAGGGTTGTGGTCACCGATCCAGTCTCCTTAGTCATCCTCTGTCTGTTCAGCTTGTCTATTTCTTCATGAGTCAGTTTTGTTAGATCCTGTGGTCTCAGGAATTTGTATATTTCTTCTAAGCTATCAAATTTGCTGGCATGTAAGTGTTAATAGTATTCTCTGATAATCATTTTTGTTTCTGTAAAATTGGCAGTAACGTCCCTTTTGTTTCTGATTTTAGTAATCTGAATCTTCTCTCTATTTTCTTAGCCAAATCCAGCTAAATATTTGTCCATTTTATCCATCTTTTTAAAGAACCAACTTTTAGTTTCATTGGTTTTCTCTGGTTTTTTAATTCTCGAATTTATTTATCTCTGCTGTGGCCTTTTCTCTTTCTTCCCTGTGCTCGCTTTGGGTTTAGTTTTCTCTTCTTTTTCCAGTTCCTTGCGGTGTCCAGTTAGAGAGTTGATCTGAGACGTTTCTTCTTTTTCGATGTGAGACATTCACATCCACAAACTTCCCCGTCGCCCCATAAAGTTTGGCGTGTTGTGGTTTTGTTTCCGTTCAGCTTTAAGTGTGTCGAATGTTCGTGGAGATTCCTCTTTGACCTGTTGGCTGTTTAGGAATGTGACCTTGGATTTCCATTTATTTGTGCATTTTAGTTTTCTTTCTATTATTGATTGTACTTCCATTGCTTTGCAGTTGGAAAAGATACTTTGAATGATTTCAATCCTTTAAAATTCATTGTGACTTTTTTGGGATACTAATACATCATTTATCCTCGAGAATGTTCCATGTGCACGTACGAAAAATGTGTCTTGGCGGCGGAGCGGGGCGTGTGAGCGTTCGGTCTGGCGGGTCTGCAGTGTCGTCCGCGTCCTCTGTTTCCTCACCGATTTCGTGTCCGGCGGCTCCAGCCACTGCGGAACGCGCGGCATGGAAGTCTCGGCTATTACGTAGAATCGCCTGTCTCCTCCTTAATTCCGCCATGTTTGCTTCATGTGTTTGGAGGCTTCGTTGCTGAGTATATACGTGTTTATGTTGTCACGTCTTCGTGTTGCATCGACTCTTTTATCAGTATGTAATGTCTTTCTTTGCCTCTTACAAACGCTTTTAATATAAATTGCTCCGTCTGGTAGTCTGGCTGCCCGGCTGGCTTTTGGTTCCTGTTTGCACCAAATGGCTGTTGCTCATTTTCACTGCCAGCCTCGCTGTGTCTTTGGTTCTAAGGTGAGTCTCTCGCAGACAGCCTGCGGTTAGACCCTCGGTCTTAAAAAATCGATTCTGCCAATCTCTGTGTTTTACTTCACTTTGTGTTTTATTTGTTTATGTTTTTAGAGATGGTTTCTCACCACAGGCTGGTCTCAAACCCCTGAGCTAAGAGATCCTCCCACCCCAGCCTCCCAAGTAGCAGGTTGCAGGCTGCGCCACCGCAGTGCCAGCGGAGAGTGTGGATCTTACGCTCACAGGGGTTACCGGTGAGAACGGACTTACCGCGGTCGTTTTGCTGTGTCTTCTAGCTTTTTTGTTCCTCGCCTCATCCACCGCTGCCTTCCTTTGTGTCGAGCTGGTCTGGAGGGACAAGTTTGCGTGTGTTCTACAGACATTTCCTTATGGTCACCATGGGGACTATGCGTGACACTCTGAAGCTGTAACAGCCTAAGTTAAATCATTAACAACGTCACTTGCACACAAACTCTCTTTCTGTGCCGCCCCACCCCTGCCTCTGTGTTGTTGACGTCACACTTTGCGTCTTTGCACTTCCCGCATCCGGCAGCGTCGCTCTGTGACTATTTGTGCGCGTTCGTCGTGTGTGTCCTCAGAGAACGAGGAGTGGGTGGTGACGCAAGTGCACAGTAATGCTGGCTTTGTGGATCTGCCACGCGTTCAGCTTCACTGGGAGCCTTGCTCCTGCCCACGGCGCCGAGTGACTCCGCAGGGTCCTTTCGCCACGGCTGAGGTGCTCCCGCAAGTCTCTCTGCGGGGCGTGTCTGTGGCGAGGACCCCTCAGCTCTGTGTCTGTGGCAATGTCACAATTTCCTCCTGATTTTTGAGGACGGTTTTGCCGGCTGTGCAGTCCTTGGTAGGCAGTTCCTTCTTTGGGTGCGTCAGATGTGTCACCGCTGCCCTCCTGGCCCCACGGTTTCTGGCAGTGACCCTGCCGCCCGTCTCACCGGGAGCCGCGAATGGGGCCGGTCGTCCCTCTCGTTGGCTTCAAGGTTCTTTCTCTGTTTTTATGTCCAACTGTCAAGTTCTAACGTGGCTCAACGTGGCTCTTGGAGTTTGACCCCCTGGAGTTTGTGGAGCTTCCTGGACTTGCAGATTCGTGTGTTT
>NW_012149474.1:533961-541200 GCF_000956105.1 Propithecus coquereli
ATTTCTGTCTCTCTGTCGATGCTCTCACCTGTACACGCGTCGCCTGCTGGTTTCGCTCGGTCCCTGGTGCGTGTCTCCGTCAGCTCCTGGAGCGCGTGCGGGACGGTCACTGCACAGTCGGTGTCGCGGAGGCTGAGTCTGACTGAGGGATAATTTCTGTCAACGTCTTCTGTTCTTCCGAATGAGCCGTATCTTCCTGTTTCTTTATAAGCCTCGGGATTGTGATGTTTTGTTGGAAGTCAGGGCTCTGACTATCTCAGCGCAGTAATCTAGAAGCCAGACCTCCCTTCCAGAACCTGCTGCTCTCGTCTCTCGTTTTCCTTCTTTTCCATTGCTGACGGCTGCGGTGTCCCTCGATTTTGAGACGCTTCTAAACGAGTTTTGCAAAGACTATCTCTGGTCACGTGTGACCACTGGGGTCTCTTCCTTCCACGCGTGCTCAGCCAGTGTTCGACGGGATTTCCTCGGCCGCCGGGACCTCTCCCGGCACCCACAGCTGGATCTGGCCAAGGCTCCCACCGGGACAGGCGTGTTCTGAGCCCAGGGCTCGGCCTCGGGGGAAACGTCGCCGGGCGCGAGTGCGGCTTTCCTCAGCTCCCGTGGACGTGGCTGCTCTTGCCTGTCCTCGTTTCCTGAAGACCCTCCCAGGGCTTGTGGACGCCTTAGGTGGCCCGTCGTGCCCACTCATCGTCTCCCGCCAGGCGTCTGCGGGGCTTTGGCCTCTTGAAGCTCTTGCAGGCAGCGCCCACACCTGTCTCACCGAGTTCCGCACAGGTCAGAGTAGACATGCACGGACCTGGCAGGTGTCGTCTGCTCTGCTGCTCCCGGTTTAGGGGAGACTGGCCCCTTGACGCCCCAAACCTCCGAAGCACAGGGGAGGGGGGTGCAAAGCTGAGTGAAAATTCTGAAAGCTTCCCCACCATTTTGAGGATGGATTTTTCTTGATTGGACAGTAGCTTGATGTCTGCAAACCTTTGCCTGCCTTCCGGAGCTCTGACAAAATCGGTTCAGATACTTTCTCCTTATTTTTTCAGTGTTTCTCTAGAGAATGGGAGCTTGGAGCTTCCTAGTCCGCTATTTTGCTGGCTGACGTATTTTTCTGAAGGATTTATTCTGAAATCGAGTCCATGAGTCTATACCAATGTAAATGAAAAATGAGAAATAAATAAATGGGAAAGAAGAGAAAGCTCTTTCTACCGTGGGTGCCAACTAAGCAAAGTGGAAGGAACTAGAGCCTCACCAATAGGTACTAGTGCCAATGAGGGCTCGGCCAGCTCAGGGGATGTCTACACGGTCTCCGAGCATCTCCCGCAGGGAGTTCACGGGCACCTTCCAGTGGAGACACTTGGTGGACACCCCGAACCCAGGGATGAAGGCTGATATCACAGTGATGGTCCCTCAGACACGCATGCAGCTTCACACGGCGGTGGCCCCGGCGAGGCCTGAGGAAACTGCAGGCAGACCAGGTGTGGCTGCCGCCACCACGGCCAGCCGCCCTGCCACGCGAGCCCACGGCCAGGAAGCACAGGGCGAGGCCGGGGACAGGCTCCGGACAGAGGAGAGAGGGTCCCTCTCGGGAGTGTGTCCCGCATCGAATCCTGAGGCGGGAAGAGGGAGTGACTGCGATGGACGTGGCCAGGACAGGGGCACCTGAGTCCAGCAGACGCCCGCGTACACGGGGTGGCGGGGCACCTCCTAGACGCCAGTGGTTCAGGAGAACTGTAGATGCAGAGAGAGGGAGAGACAGTAACGCACGTGGAGCAAAGCACAGGTGCTGCTGAGTCTGGGGGAAGGTGTGCAGGTCTCTCTTCTACTCTTGCAACTTACCTGAGAGTTCAAAACCACGTCAAAGTAAAAAGTTTCCCAGGAAGCTCCGGCGTGCTGCAGTTTGCAGAAGGAACCGGAGGGCGGCCAGAGAGGGGCGCTGCAGCAGCAGGACCGGGACGTAGCGGCGAGGCAGGAGCAGGGAGGGGCGAGGAGGAAAAGGGGAGACGCTGGGGAAGTGGGGGCGGCCGTCTCTGGCAGAGTCACCCCAAGCTGGCAACAGGGCCGGGGGCTTGGGACGCCGGGGCCAGGCCCACGACAGGTGCTCGTGGGGCCCTGGCCCAGCCCCGGTGAGTCTCCGCACCGCACGCAGGGCCAGGGGCTTGGGCGGTTCACGTGGTGGGCGGGCGTGGCCCGGGCAGGCAGGGAGGATGTGGGGCGGGTGTGGGCAGAGGATGAGCCAGGTTCCCCCCGTGTTTGCTCAGGATTAAGACAACGGGGGGTAGAGCACATGGGGGGGGCCGCGGTGCCCGGCCCCAGCCAGAGGGTGCCAGCGCCAGCGGGCAAACAGGCCCCCCTTCCCTCCAGGAACCCCAGCGTTGACACGGCGCCCAGGGGCCCTGCGAGCCCCACACGCTGGCCATCTTCCCTGGCGGCCTGGAGCCAAGCGAGGCTCCTGGGACCAAGGCCAGCCGGGCACCCGCACCAGCCCCCAGCCTGCAGCGACGGGAGGCCCAGGCTCCATCCATCTGCGCAGGCTACCTGGCCAGGGCCCCCACCTGGCCCCCACGTCTGGGACGGGCCCAGGCTCAGAAGGCCCGTATGGCCTAAGCAGACCACGGTCGATGCACCTGTGCTCCTGGGGGGCACCAGTCAGAGCTGCCCCAGGACAGTAGTCAGTGAACTCTGAACTCTGGGCTGTAGCCCAGTTCAGAGAAGGGGTCTGCACAGCAGGCTTCCAGGGGCAGGGTTGCCTGAAAGGCTCAGGGGGACTTTGTTTGCTGGGCCGGTGGGGGCGGTCAGACCGAGGCCTCACACCCGGCTCTGCCACGGGGACACAGGGGCTGCCTCGCCCACGGCCGCCGGCCACCTGCAGAGCTCAGGGCCCGGAGGAGGGTGGGCTCCACCCCTGCCCCTCTGCCCAGCAGAAGTGCGTGGGGTCCCTGGGTGGAGGGGCTTCTGCCCAGCTGAACAGCCCCGCCCCCGTTTCCAAGGGAGGCGCCGGGCCCCCAGCCCACGCGTCCACGTGTGCACCGGGCCAGCTCCGTGGCTGTGACTGCCCATACACTCCCGTGTGCGAGCCAGTGAGCAATTGCACTGAATTCTCCAGAAACAGTTTGCAAAACTGACCGAGCCGTCTCTGCTGCAGACACCAACTGGAGACGTGGACGCGGCCCCAGAGACAGCTGTCTGGAATGTCGCTGGAGAAGAGGCCAGGCTGGGTCTCAGTGGAGCCGCTAGGGGCTTCCTGAGCCCGGCCCAGGCCCACGTCCCGCTGCGGTGGATGGGCTGCTGGGAGCAGGGCTGCAGCATCTCGGCTCAGGGCCTAGGTGGGCTCTGCACCAGGGGCTTCTTCCTGGACCCTGTGGGGCTGGGCCAGCCTGTCGGCCACTCTCAGCAGGACGTGGATTCTTGTGGTTTGCACACAATGCTCCTGGAGCTGTGGGAGCTGGAGGGCCACCAGCTGAGGACGGGGCTTGTTTAAGGTGGGGCCGACAGGAAATTCGGACCCCGCACCAAGAGGGAGCAGCCCAGGCCCTGGCTTCCCGCTGGGGTGGATGTGGCAGAGCTGCTCCTGGGGGGCACAGGAAGGGACCCAAGTCCAGGGAGCAGAACCTTCTCACGCCAGTTTGGCCAGCTCTGCCCTCATGGCCCCTGGCGGGGTCTGGGCCTGGGGGTGGCACGTGGGGGTCGTGAGCAGAGAGAGCTCTCAGGAGGTGACAGGAACTGTCCCCCATCAGCAGGGGCTTCCAGAAGGGCCCACAGCCTGGGAGGCCAAACCTTCCTCCCTTCCTGCAGAGCCGGGGACCCAGCACAGCAGCCCCCATCCCTCACAGCTGAGGCCTGGGTGCCCTGGCTGGGCTCCGAGGGCTGAGGAGCCCCAGACTGGGAGAAGTGGGGGGCCAGGCGGCGAGGGTCAGGGGAGGCAGGGGGGTGGGGTGAGATCGCGGTGAAGGGTGCAGGTCACCCTCGGGTAAACCGAGTCACTCTGGGGGACAGTGGAGAGAGTGTCAGAGGTGAGTGTGCTGGTCCTTCCCGCCTGGGCCACACCTCGAGCCCCACGCCCGCCGCGGCCTCTCTGCAGACGCCCGCCCTCCTGCGGCCTCAGCCCCACGGTTCCGTCCCAGAAACCCGCCAGCCCTGTCTCTGTTCCGGGCTTTGGTCTTTCCTGGCTCTGCGCACTGCGGGGTGCGCCGTCTGCGCCTTTGGAACCTCAGTCGTAAATACATTTTTCTTGGGGCCCAGGACACAAGCGCTTTCTCGTGGTCACCCTCGATGATGTATTTTTTATTCTGTTTTGTGAAACGTAGAAACCTGGTAAGGCCCACGAGGTGGACTGTGCAAGCCAGACAGCGCCGCCAGGGCGGTGGCAGACACGCGGGAGACCTCGATGCGCCTCCGCCAGCCCAGAGCAACACCCGGCCTGGCCACGTGCGCCCAGCCACCTGGTCCCTCTGCCCGGGGCTGTCCCCGTCCTGCCATCCCCAACGGACTCTGACACTGCGCCCACAATCCCAGCCGCACCCCAGCTGCTGGATTCGCCTCTTTGGCTTTACTTTGCCCCATGACAGCGGCGGGTGAACTCTGCCCACCGCGCGAGGCAGGTTGCACGGCTGGGATCGGGGTGAGTCCTCGGCGCCCAGGACCCCGTGGGGCTCTGAGCAGCCCAGGCCCGGCACTGAGCCCCCAGTGGCCTCCGGTGCGCATAGGGCCGTGCGGCGCAGCACCAGGGTCCCCACTTGGGCGCCGAGTACGCGCTGGCTGGGTGGGGAGCCCTCCCGCCTGGCAGGGCGGTGCACGCCTGGCTCTGCCGCTCCAAAGGTGACCCGGATATTTGAGGACCTCCGTTGGTCCATGTCGATTCCACAGTGAGTTTGCCAACTTCCTCCGAAACCTCCAGCCACGGTCGGCCTGGGTCATGAGGAGCGTGGAGCCCCGCCTGTGTCCGTGTCCCCCGTCCCAGGCGTGGGCATTGTCTGCCCGGCGGTCATTCACCCTGGGCTTTGACGCAGCCGGAGCTGCATTGCTGCATTTTTGTGATGCTTTCCGGGGTGTTCAAGGGTGTGGGCGGACAGTGTTGATTCCAGGCGGCTCTCGTGTCCGGCTGGTGCCAGGGGCTGTCTGCACCGGTTGGGTTTTCTATATAGGTGGTCGTTGCTTCTGCAGTTTTCTGTTCTTGCAAGGTTTGCCTCTGACTGAATGTGCTCTGGGTCTTGCCCAGGGACCAGCCCACTGCGGGCAGGTTGCCAGCCTGGAAGCCCGCCCTGGTCGCCGAACACAGCCGGGGCAGGGCTGTGTGTCCAGTGCGCAGTGGGGGCCGTGCCCAGGTGAGTGGTCAGCACCTGCCAGCTGCCCTCCTCCCCCCAGGCCGAGTAGCCCTCACCCTTTGTTCCCAGGGCCCAGCTGGCTGCCCTGAGGTCACTGTGTCCCTCTCTGTGTCTGGGCCACACAGGTGCCCGGGACACCTGGCTGCTCTGGAGAAGCCGACCGGCTGCCCAGGGCCCAGGTCTGTGGCCAAAGAGCTCCAAGCAGCCGCTTGTGTGCCCCAGGACCGGGCTGGCCGCTGGGGCCCTGGCCTCAGACCAGGCCGCCTTCTCCTGTGGGTCAGGAGCAGGTGGGGCTGCGGGTTCCCGTAGACGGGGGGCGTGCGGGGCGAGAGGGAGGAGGCCGAGCCCGACCTGCACTGCACGTCACAGGCTGCCCCGGCCTCGTCTCTGTCCATCTTGCTGCTGCCTCCGGACCCTCCCTAGTCCCTTAATCTGGACAGAAGCCGCCCCGGCACGGCCCCCAGGCGTAAGTGCGACACCACGCCCATCAGATGGGCAAGTTCTGGCCCGAAACGTGCGTGTGCGGCCTCCCCATGACGTCTCCACACAGGCCAGGCTCTGGGAGGGCCTCGGGACCCCCTCCCCCAGCAGAGCCTGGCCCTGGTCTCCTCCCACCAACCCCAGTGGCGCCCAGTGTCTGGGACGAGTGGGCCGCAGGGGCCACACCCAGCTCCATAGCTCTTTCCGGAAACCGTGGCTTGCACAACCCAGGGGGGGCTGCGGTGGGGGTGGGGTGGCTGCTCCCGCCAGGGACTCGCTATCCAGTTACTTCCCGCCAGGGAGGCAGGCGGAGGGAGGCCGTGGGACCTTGCGCTCCCCAGCCCTCCAGGCGTCTCACCGGGGGGTGGGGATTAGTCAGCAGCATCCGCCCACCCTGGAGGAGGAGGCAGCTCACTCAGACACCGGATCCGGCCCGGGGGCCGTGGCGCTGATTAGGGTGGTGGCAGCAGCTGTGGGGTCAGTGGCCAACTGGTGCCGGAGCAGGAGCTCCCAGACTGTGCCCCCCGCCTGCCTAGCGGGGGTTCACGGGCCATGGCCCCCCTGCCCCACCTGGTCAGGACAGCAGTTGGGCTCTGAGGTCAGCTCTGCACCCAGCAGCGGCCACTGGGGCTGGACCTGCCAGGCAGCCCCTGGGCCTGGTCCACGCTGGAGTCAAGAAGCCGCAGGGCGGCCTGCCCTCAGGTGGAAAACCAGAGGGGGGGGGGAGGGGGGGCGGCCGCCCTCTGACCTGCCAGTGGTGCAGGCGCAGATGGGACCCTCAGGCAGGAGGACATTGGGTGCCTCTGGGGACCAGCACAGGCCTCCACCTGCCGGACTGGCTGGACGGGGTGGGAGGAGGCCAGGTCCTCCAGCGGAGCCCAGACCCCCAGGCCGCTGGGTGCTCCGTGCCAGCTGTAAAGCGCTGTCCTCCCCTCACCCAGGCCTGGCCGTGCTGAGCCCCACCCGAGCTGCGGAGGTGCAGGGCCCAGTGGTGCCGCCGCCTGGTGATGGCTGCGGGGAGCGCGGCCCCACTCGCAGAAATGGGAGGTTGGTACCGCCGCCCGCACCCAGCCCCCGGACGCACTGCGCCTGGCCTGGCTCCAGTGACAGAGGCAGGGTGGCGGGTGCCATCAAATTCCAGGAGGTGGGGCTGGGAAACTGCCCACCCAGGCGGGGGAAGTGAGGCCAGCCTGCTACGGCCACCCTGCGGACACCCCTTGACATCTGCCTGGTTGCTCCACACCCCTGCCCAGGGCCACGGTCCTGAGGCCAGGCAGGACCCGGCGCGTCCCCAGGCGGCCAGCACCGTCCAGCCAGTTGGTGCCCGCCCGGCTGGCTCCTCTGCCCTGGGGGCCACGTCCCCACCTGCCCACCCCAGGATTGGGCAGGGGGGCTCTGGAACCCCTGGGCGTTCATGTGTGACCACAGCTTCCCCTGCCCCTCCCCC
>NW_012149474.1:541900-542700 GCF_000956105.1 Propithecus coquereli
CACTCACCCATGCACTCATTCACTCACCCACTCACCCATGCACTCTCACTCACTCACCCACTCACCCATGCACTCACTCACCCACTCACCCATGCACTCACTCACCCACTCACCCATGCACTCACTCACTCACTCACTCACTCGCCCATGCACTCACTCACTCACTCACTCATTCACTCACTCACCCATGCACTCACTCGCTCATTCATTCACTCATCCATGTGCTCACTCATTCACTCACCCATGCACTCACTCACTCATGCACTCACTCACTCACCCACTCGCCCATGCACTCACTCATTCACTCACTCACTCACTCACCCATGCACTCATTCACTCACTCACTCACCCATGCACTCACTCATCCATGCACTCATTCACTCACTCACTCATCCATGCACTCACTCATTTACTCACTCACCCATGCACTCACTCACTCACTCACTCACCCATGCACTCACTTATCCATGCACTCACTCATTCACTCACTCACCCATGCACTCACTCATTCACTCACACACTCACTCACCCATTCATTTGCTCACTGAGCTCTGACCAGATGCCTCCTTGACTCGAGACTGCAGCCAGGCCCTCAAGGGCCTCTTCAGGATCATGGTCACTTCCTGGGGCAGACCCAAGATCAGGCCTGTTCTCCTCTCTGAGCCGATGGACACCCTCCCACCGCATAGACAGAGGCAGCAGGTTCCCCAGGTGGTCCTCGGGGCTGGGTCTGCCACCACCCTGTTCCTGGGCTTCATGGACAAGCTCAAAAATGCACGGAGTCCAGGAATTGCAAAATG
>NW_012149474.1:543212-543547 GCF_000956105.1 Propithecus coquereli
GCCACGTCCCCACCTGCCCACCCCAGGATTGGGCAGGGGGGCTCTGGAACCCCTGGGCGTTCATGTGTGACCACAGCTTCCCCTGCCCCTCCCCCTGCCAGCGCGTCTGGCAGTGGCTCCTGGGACGAGGGGCCAGCGCCACCCATCCTGGTGCTCCATCCTGCCGCTGCTGCATGGCCGGGGCCAGCGTGTCCCTGAGGGTGTCTGGGGCCTCCCCTGGGCCTCCGCGGAAGAGGGTGCCGGGCGTAGGGATGTGGGGGAGGGGGTGGCGGTCACGGGGAAGACCCTCCCAGCCCTGCGGAGAGTCCCTGTGCCTGCTGCGCGTCACTGGCCTC
>NW_012149474.1:545512-553435 GCF_000956105.1 Propithecus coquereli
CCCCAGGTGGTCCTCGGGGCTGGGTCTGCCACCACCCTGTTCCTGGGCTTCATGGACAAGCTCAAAAATGCACGGAGTCCAGGAATTGCAAAATGCTTAAAGTGTATTTATGAAACAGCTTGGCATTTCCTGCACCGGGGACACAGGCCCAGGGCCGAGGTAGCGTGAGGCTCTACCTCCCGGTATCCGCCATGCAGCCGGTGGCCATGTCACTGACAGTCATTCGTGAGACCCTCACGTGGTGCTTAAGCCCCAGCACGGCAGGCTGGACCCGTGGCCAGAGGAGCCCCCGCCAGCCCCAGGCTCTGCCTGAGCAGGTGTCCACAGGCACGAGGGGCTGCCCAGCGAGTGCCGCGGTGACTGTGTCCGGACTCGTCACCGGACAAGGACGTTCTCTCCGGTGGTCAGTGGGCAGGGGGCGCCTGGGCCCCTGCTCGCCGGCTCCGGCCGCCTGTCTCCTGGCTGTGTTCCTCCTCGCTCCGCTCGTGCTCCCCCGAGTGGCTGGTGTCACCTGGCGAGGGGCAGTGCTGGCCCACGCAGCCGCACTCCTCCACCACGGTGTAGCTGAAGGCCCGGCGGGAGCCGTCGGCGCAGTGCAGGGTCACGTTCCTCAGCGAGGTGCGCAGCTCCTGGCAGCACCTGCACTTGTGCTGCAGCGCGTTGGCCTCCAGCGAGTACCTGTGGGCAGGGCCGCTCAGCGCCGGGCACCACGCGGGCTCCGTGGCCTTGTCCCCACCCCCTCTGCCGGAGGCCAGCGCGTGACACCGGCTCTCATGCACGAGGGTGCGAGGACTCCCTCTGGGGCTGACGCGGGGTGGGGGCAGACACACGAGCGGCTGCAGCGAGTGACCCAGGGGGGAGCCCCGAAACCCCGGCCCCGGCGCTCAGCCCCGTCCAGACCCATCCCTGGCCTCAGACCGCGGGCCTGGGCCCCTTCCTGGCCCCCATGGTTCTGCCCCTCAGCTGCCCAGCCCCCCGAGCCCCGGGGCCGCCTCCACCCTCTGCAACCACGAGTTCTCTGGACGTTGCCCAGGAGCTGCCAGGCGGGGGCTCACGCACAGGGAGGCGGTGTCCCCACAGTTGCCCTGGCAGTAGGCCAGGCGCACCGGCTCCGCGGAGCTGCAATTGTGCTGCTGGATGAGCTGCTGCTCGTGGTGCACTGCGCAGGTCGACCCTGGGGAGCGACACGGTGGGGCAAGGGTTAGGCCACTCCCTGGACCTCCGCGGGTGGATCAGGCACCCCGGAAGACACGCGCACTTACCGGGCAGGGGTGGGGGACAGAAGAGGCAGCAGCCGTCCTCGCCCAGCTGGGCCTGGTGCTGTGCCAGAAAGAGCCGGTCAGTGCGGGGAGGACACGCGGCAGCCCAGTGGGAACAGGCCGGGAGTGGGGCCCGGCTCAGGCAGGAGCGACAGCCCCGACGCTGGAGGTGACATCCCCGTCGGGGACACCCCCCTGCCGGGCCTGGGGCCCAGAACTCACCAGAGCACAGCTGAGGCGGGGACACGCCTTCCGTGTGGTCACCACCACCAGCCCGTCCTGGCTCCTCTCACACTCGTGGGTCACGCAGCGGTTCCCGGGGTCTGACCAGGTCTCCCCAGGCTGTGAGGGAGCCGGGCCCGTGAGTCCCCCCCGCACCGCCCTCCGTCTGTACATCCATCCGCCCCAGCCCTGCGGTGCAGCTTCCCGAGCACCCAGGCCAGGACCCGCCTGCCCAGAGCCCCTGGACCAGGCCGATCCCCGACGCTGCCCAGCCGCGCGGCAGCCACTACTCACATAGAAGAGGTGGGTGGTGCTGCCACTGGTGTTGGTGACGCAGGCCACCTGCACGCAGGTGCCACAGCACTGCCCGCTCCGTGCCTGGTACTCGAAGCCCTGAGGGAGGGGGGACGTGAGGTCTGAGCCCTGGCTGGCTGCGGGGGACGGGCATGGGCAGGCCGGCGGGGTGCTCACCGTGGGGCAGTGGGTGTCGCAGATCTGGGTCTCACAGAGAACCACAGGCGTGTCTGCCTGGGGGCCACCGGCCACCTCACACCTGCAGGTTTCGCACAGTTTGGAGGACACCACCGCACCGGGCTGGGGGAGCGGGGGTGACGGCATTAGTGAGCCCGACTGGGCGTGGGCGGGGTCCGCCTCCCATCCCCTCCAGGCCCCGCCCCTGCCAGGCCGACCCGCTCCCCTGGGGGGTCCCGGGCAGAAACTCCTGGCCCAGAGACCACAGCCCAGGGGCCCCACGCTGCACCCGCAGTGAGATCACACAGCTGGGGCCCGGCTGGGGGCCTTGGCGCATTCGGGATGGAGAGGTGGGCTCCGGGCCCGGCTGGCACCATGGATGCTGAGGGGCTGGAGCCCCCAGAGCCCCGGGCCAGCCCTGGCAAACAGGCATTCACCCCTCCAGAGCTGCAGGGCCGACCTCGGGCTTCAGCCACTCCGGTGTGCAGGCTGCACTCTCAGACTCCGTCCCCAGGGCCCAGCGGGAGCGAGTGCCCCGGCCACCCCGAGTCTGCTCCGAGGGGCTGGCAGGAGACCAGGGCGGGCGGGAAGCTCAGTCCCTGTGGCTGTGGGGTCTGCGCCCCGCTGGCTCTCACCTGGTACAGAGTCCCGTTGACGCTGCAAACCGTCCAGTCTGCCCGGGGGAGATAAGCAGGCTGCAGCCGGCCTGGCAGCGACCCCCCCCAACCCGCTCGTGCCTGCCCGGCCTGGCAGAGACACCCCCCCACCCACTCGCTGCCGCCTCTGGCGCCGGACGCTGGGTGCCGGAGTTCCAGGCCCCTCCCTGCAGCTGTAGCCACAGACCCGCGGTGGGTGAGCTGCGGCTTTGCCTGGTTAAGCCCCGAAAATTCCCAGACTGGGTCCCCAGCCCGCCGCGCCCGACAAGGCCTGGTGCCCGGGTCGGGGACACTCACTGCAGTTCTGGGTTGGGCAGCAGGCCCCCTCCTCGTGGGTCAGGACCCAGCGGGAGCCGTGGGGACACTCCATGGGCCCGGGGCAGTGGCTGGCGTTGCAGGCTGTGGGCGGGAGGAGGGGGTTGGGAGTCTGCGCCCCCCCGCCCCACCTGGCCCCAGGGGTCTCCGGCAGCACTGGCCGCGGGTGGCTGGGGAGGCTCCGGGCCAGGCGTGGCGGAGGGCCCCCTCCCCCACACCGGGCTCCAGGGATGCCAGACAAGGCTGCGGCGGGAGCTGCCTCCACGCGGCCCAACCAGGACGCCCTTCGGGCTGGTGCCATGTGGCCAAGGAAGGCTGCACAGCGGAGGGGCCGGGCCATGTGTATGTGGCCAGCAGGTGTCCCCACCCAGTGCGTGCCTTACCGCAGCTGTACTGAGGGCAGCACTGGCCGGCCCCAGGGGCCGCAGGCACAGGCACCAGGCCGGGCAGGGGGCAGGCGGGGGGCGGTGGACAGGGCTTCGTCCGGCAGGTCACAGTCCAGGCGGCCCCGTCACAGGTGCACTCCTGGCAGTCGACGCTGACTGTTTGGCCAGGCTGTGGGCAGAGGACCAGTGAGCCCAGGCCGGGGCCTTCAGAAGCGCCTCCCGTGTCCAGCAGGGCAGAGGGTCCGGGGCAGGGAAGGGCGGGGAAAGCCTCAGGGTCAGCCCCACGCAGCCTCCCTGGGGCGCCGTCCGCGAGGCAGGCCGGGTGGCCGGGACAGAAGCCTCCTGAGTCCCGCTGGGGACTCCAGCAACCTGCCCTTCCCCCGACACCTAGATGTAGGCCCCGCCCCTGCCCCACACTGGCCACTCTGGGGTCTGTGTGTCGGAGCCTCTCTCCTCAGGCTCCTGGGCCCCAGGGACGGGAGGGGGCCTGAGCTTACCTCCATGGCCTCTCCGCGGGGCCCCAGGCACCCTGGGGGGAGAGGGACCAAGGTCAGCGCTGGGCAGGCCCCGGGGTCTGCCACGCCCACGCAGCCCACGCGGCCCACACCCGGTCTACGTACTGGGGCAGCCCACGGGCACACAGGCCTGGGTGCTGGCGCTGAAGAACATCATGTCCTTGGGACAGAAGCAGCCTTCCGTGATGGCCCCAGCGACCGGCAGGACCCTGCAGGGAGCAGAGGGTTGGCCGAGCCCCTGCCCCAGGGTGGAAGAGCCCGGCCGGGAGGGGCAAGCACTTACACGAGGCTGGCGTTGTTGTTCCCGTGGCAGTAGGTGGGGTCGGCCGGGCCACAGGGCTGGTACACCTGGTCGTCCGGGCAGGTGAGTGCTGCAGGGACATGGGGGCCACGCCTGAGCGGGGGAGGCTCCGCCAGGAGCGGCTCAGGCCTGGGAGCACCGGTGCCCATGTGGGAGCTGCCGCGGCCACCAGAGGTCCAGGCCGGGGGCCCCGCAGGCTCCACCGCTGCCTGACCTGACCACCGCTCCCCAGCGCCCAGGCCATGGGTGCCCCGACTTTCTCTCAGGGAAACCGAGTGTGCTCTGCCCTGGGGTCAACCCTCCTCCCCCTCCAGGAAGCCCACCCTGACCACCCAAGCCCACCCGCCGACCATCTGCCCGGCATGTCCACCCCCTCACGGCCAGCACGACCTGAGGGTGGCGGTGGCAGGGCACTCACAGCACGTGTGGTTGGTCTGGCTCCTCCAGTCAATGCACACGCCGTAGGACGCGCACAGCGACGCGTACAGCTCCAGGCCGGAGCACACCACCTCCGGGTCCGTCATGTGGCAGTGGTCGAAGGCGCAGCCCTCGTAGAACTGCCACGGGGGGATCACGGCGTGGCACGGCTCGAAGACCCTGCAGGAGGGGAGGATGGGGTGGTGGGCACAGCCCCTCCGCGGTGGGGGCTTCCAGACGGCAACAGGCATGACGCCCCTTGGGGGACCCCACGGGCGGTGGGTCTCTGGGCCTCTCCAGGACGATAGGGAGCGTCCATGGGGTCCCGCCCCCCGTGCTGGGGCGGGGCCCGGCGGCCCTCATGTCCTCCTGCAAACCCTTCCCCAGGGCCCCCGGCACCGTGACCGACGCCCCCACCAATGGGTGCCCCCGGGACAGCCTGGGCACGGGCAGGGAGCCCCTGAAGACCGCTGATCCCACCGGCACTGGGAGGGGGATCGGCGGGGCGATCTCACTGCGGGTCTCACTTGCTCAGAATCAGCTGGCAGATTGGGGACACCGGGCACACGGCAGACGGGGATGTGGGCCCCACGGTGGTGGGCCCCACGGTGGTGGGCGCCTGGCGAGGCCCGTGGCAGGACGGCTGGTCCGGGTCGGTCACGTTCCAGAGGCCGGACATCTTAGAGCAGGAGGTGGCCACAGCCCCCCCGGGCAAGCGGCAGTCGTCCTTCTGGTCATTGGTGCAGGTGCCTGGCCAGGCGCGGAGCGAGTCAGGCCGTGGACCGCAGAGCCGGCCCAGCGCACCCCCTGCCCGGGGGCTCCGCGTCCCCACACCTGGGGGCCGGGCCCTGGCGTCTCAGGGTCACCCCTCTGTGGGCTGGGGGGGCCGCTCACCCTCCGCCTGCACTGACGACCCACCACGAGCTCGGCAGGCGTGAGCTCAGGCGTGTGGCCCGCGCTGCCTGGCGTGTTCTTACAGCTCAGCCGGCGCCCACTGAGGAGCTGCCGTGGCCACCAGCGGTCCTGGCCGGGGACCTGGGCCCCGCAGGCTCCACCGCTGCCTGACCACGACCACGCTCCCCGGCACCCCAGGCCGTGGGTTCCCCGACTTTCTCTCATGGAAACCAAGAATGCTCTGCCCTGGGGTCGGCCCTCCACCCCCTCCAGGAAGCCCACCCTGCCCTCACAGCCGAGAACAGTGTCCCAGGCCAGACTCGTGCCCGGCGCTGCCCAGGGACAGCCTTGGGCCTCACCGCACTGCCCCTCGGTGTTGTTGGCGAACTTGCTGAACGGCACCTCCACGGAGAAGATGAGACCGCTGAACATGACCTGCAGGCCGATCTCGGGGATGGTCACATACATCTTTATGCCGACCCGGGAGACCACGATGCCGTTCTTCTGGAAGCCGGGGCTCACCACCTCGTTGTTGAAGATGATCTGGGCGCGCGGCGGCGGGAAGAGAGGGGCGGGCGCGGTCAGGGCCGCTCGGGGCCCCCGGGAGGCTGCGCCCCGCCCCACCGGGCACGCGTGAGCGGCGTGCCCACCTTGTTGGTCGGCACCCCGTCGACGGGCGTGCGCGTCAGCACCACACGGTCCCGCCCGTGCTCAACGATGATGGACTTGGGGCAGGAGAGCCCGTCCTCCGCGTCGCAGAAGTAGTTGTCGATGAGCACGCGGAAGTGGCCGTGCACCGGCTTGATCTGCTGCACCAGCACATACGTGCAGTTGTCCAGGAACGTGTAGTAGGTGCCGTCGAAGGTGATGTAGTGCGGGTCTCCCCAGCCGCTGCACACACCTGCCGGGCGCCACGGCCGACTCACGGGGTTGCAGGGCCTCCCCCGCCACGGCCCCCCACGTCACCAGAACACGCCCCTCTGTCTGGCAGGGGCTTGGCAAGGCCTGAGTGGGGCAGGGACAGACCCCTCATCCTCTCCCGCCCGGCAGGGCCGGCGGTTTGGGGGCCGGGCAGGGCTCCCTCAGCACCCTGGGGATCCTGCCACTCTGGAGCGCCACCCGCTCCTGCCGTGATGCTGGAAGTCCTGCCTGGCGTCCCCCGGACTCCATCCTCCTCCACCCCAGCCCCTGCTTCGCGGGCCCCCAGCTCACACTGGCACTGGTAGTGCGTGCAGCAGCCGTCCCGGTCAGCCACCTTCAGGGCCGGGTAGCCGTTGGCGCAGGTGGGCTCCTCCACCTTCGGGCACTGGCGCGGGCGCAGGGAGATGACGTTGTTCCCCTCGCAGGTGGCCTGGGAGCAGTTGGCCATAGCCCAGGTCTCCCCTTTCTGCGGAAACACAGGAAGCAGCAGGGTCTGAGCCCTCCCCAGCCTCTGGGGTCCCCTCGTGGGGACAAGGGAGGACTAGGGACCATGGCTGTGCTGCCGAGACCCCCATTCGAGCCCCGGTCTCCTGCCCATCCCCCTGATGATGTTCAACCCAGAGCCAGCTAGGGGTCTCTGGGTGGGAGCCGCGCCCTCCCTGACGGCCCAGCCAGGACGCAGCACCCGTGTCGGGCACCCGGCCAGCAGCGGCAGCCTCCACCCCCGGCCACCTCCCTGCCAGGCGGGCCCTTCAGGGAGCCCCGGGACCAGACGCCCCAGGCTGGAGCAGGGCCAGCTCCAGATGGGCGGCCGGCATCGGACGGGGCCAGGAACCTTTGCGAGACCTTGAGGCGGAAGCCCAGTTGCAAAGACATTTGAGGTCCCACAGGAGCCCCTGAGTGTCCGGAGGGGCAGGAAGGTGGACGTTACCTTTCTTGGGGGAACCGCATGGGGGCATCCCTGTGTAGTGACAGGCTCAGAGGTGGCAGTCGAAGCGGGCGTTACCGGGGAAGGGGGCGGCGTGGTGGAGGGACAGGCACTGTCAGCCCCTCTGACCACCTGGCAGTCCCAGCTGCACAGGGCGTAGTAGCAGTGGCCCGCGAGGTCCGTCTGGCGGTAGATGACGGATCCTGCAACAGGTAGGGAGGCCGTGGCCCTGAGCTCAGAGAAGGCGCCACACCTCCCAACCTGCTGGGCCTATGGCGAGGGGCCCCTTCCACCCCCACGTAAATGGGAAAATAAATCGAAAGAAGGATTGCAGCCACACAGCGTGGACCGTCAGCCTGTGCCGCAACGGGGCAGGGAACTCTGAAGCTGACAGCACGATGGCTGCCCATGGAGGGAAAGCTGTGGCCGGGGCGTGCTCAGACCAGCCCTGCAGCAGAGACACACGTACCTGCGGGATACAGCCGGTCACCTACACTGCAGAAGCAGGTCGGAGTGGAGGGCGCCACAGAGCTGGACATGGCAGAGCTGGACACGGCAGAGCTGGACAGGACCGCAGGTGATGTCTTGGCAGAGGGACTCGTGTGGGGGGCCACAGAGCTAAGGGGGCAACCGTCAGG
>NW_012149474.1:553485-558361 GCF_000956105.1 Propithecus coquereli
CACTTGGAGTGCTGAGCACTGTGACAGGGACGGTGGTCAGGGGGCAGCCGTCAGGCGTCCGGCAGCACAGCACGCGCACCTGGTAGTTGAGGCACAGCTTGTGGGCTCCCGCTTGGTCCCGGTTCCTGCACACCAGGCCCACGTCGCGGCTGCACTGCACCACCTGGCCCAGGCTCTCGAGGCCCACGTCGGGATGGTTCTCTGCACGGCACTCGAGCTTGGCGATGTCCTCGGGCCGGTGGCAGATCCTCTCCCCTCTGCTGATGATGTGGTTGTAGGTTTCGACGTCTCCACCGTGGGGCCCGGGGGCCGGATAGTCCACGTCGAACCACTTGGTCCACGCGCACCGGGGCTGGCAGTCCCTGGTCACGGGTGCAGTCACCGCGTGGGTGCTGTGCCTGGTCCTGGCTGGCGTGGGCACCATTGCGGAGCTCACTGCCGTGTGCTCTGTGGGGGTCGAGGGGACTGCTGTTGACACCGTTGTCTGCGTTTGGGCACTGGTTTCACGTGACGTGGCCCATGCAGTGGCCGAGGTCCCGGGCACGGTGGTCCCGTGGGTGCACACGTCCTCCAGCCGGCAGCACTGGATGCGGATCTCGTAGTTGTAGCAGATGGGTGGCAGCTGGTCTTTGTTCAGGCAGAGCAGCCCCTCCCTGGCGTTGCAGGTCACGTTCTGGCCGAGCTCCGCCAGGGGCGTGTCCGGGAAGCTCTCCGCCCTGCACTCCACGCTCCTGGGCCTGTCGCAGAATTTGTATCCTTTTTTTCTCAAATTCTGGAAAGTGTCAAAATCTCCACTGTTGCGTCCGGGGCCAGGGTAGCTGCCGTCAATCCACTGGGTCCAGCTGCAGACCTCCCGATGGCAGGCCTTGCTGGGCTCAGGGGAGGGCGGCTCACTCGTGGCCCCTGAGGTCCCAGGGACCACGGGTGACCCAGAAGGTGTTGTTAGGGCTGTGAGCCCCGGTGTCAGGCTGGAGGTCAGGACGGCTGTTCTCGAGGGTGTGCTGGTGCCCGGGGCAGGCATGGAGCTGGCTGTGGTCGCTGCTGTGGCAGCCGTGGAGAGCGTGGCCGGGCCGGTTGTGTTGCTGGGGGCAGGGGAGCCCGGGGCCTGGGTTGCAGCTGTCCTGGAGGCCGCCGGGGGTGTGGTCTGGGTGGGGCCGTGGGAGGTGGGGCAGGCCAGGGGCGTGCAGCACAAGACCCTGATCTGGTAGTTGTCACAGAGCCCGGATGCCTGGTCCCTGTTGTGACAGGTCAGCCCCCGCGCCAGGCTGCAGTCCACCCGCTGCCCCAGGACGTGCAGCGGCACCTCGGGGGCGTCCTCCGCCCGGCACTGCACCTCCCTGGGCGCTCGGCACACCTGGTGCCCATGGGCGCGGAGGTTGTCCAGCGTGTCGAAGTCTCCGCTGTCGATGCCCCGTCCAGGACGGCTGACGTCCAGCCACGGTGACCACAGGCACTCCTCCCCGCAGCGATGGTGGGGTGGCACAGAGGCTGAGGAAGGTGCCATCCTGGATGATGTGCCCGTGGCTATGGACTGGGTACTGCTCAGGGGACCAGCGTGCGCCGTGCTCGGGGCAGGACTGGGGCTGGTGCTGGCGGTTGGCGTTGAGCTCACGACTGTGGGCAGAAGAGACAGTGCCAGGCTGAGTGTCAGGGGCCCGTGCTCGAGCGGCAGCACCTGGCCCCTGCCCACCCTGCCACCCCCGTCACTGGCCCAGGGCTAGCCTGCTTGCCTGTCTCCACCCAGGGCAGCTGCTCAGCTCCTGCCTGGCCCCAGGCAGGTTTGACAAACAGGTAAGTTGACCTTGTTTAAGGGAAGCCAACTCCCCGGACCATGCCCTAAGCAGAACCCACACGTCTGTGCCCCTGAGAGCCGGTGCGTCCCTCTCAGAGAAGCTCAGACGATGTCTCAGGGGCCCCAAGACGTCTCTCCCAGATGTGGGTGAGGACGTGGGGGGCAGCGGACGGTGAGAGCTTCCCGCCGCCCTCCAAGGCTGGCCTGTGGCTGCCCCAGAGCTCCCGCTGACGCCAGGCCCGTGGGCTGCCTCGGAGGCAGGCGCCCTCCCACTGCGGGCGACTGGCGGGCAGGGACAGGCCGTCCCTCTGCCCAGCGCCCCACTCCCGGGCCCTTCCCGAACTTCAAGGGCCGCCACTGGTGCCCAGAGCTGGGCACAAGCCTGGCGCCCGGCAAGAGCTGTGCCCGTCAGCGGGCAGAGGGACAGCCCCCGAGGCCAGAGCCCTCTCCCGGCAGTGGCGCTCTCACCCCGTGGGAGCGTGGAGAAGGAGAAGGTGGTCGGGGGCGGGGCGCTGCTGGAGCTGCAGCCATAGACCCTCCTGTCGATGGTGCCGTTGGCCCCGCAGTGGGCGGAGATGCACCCGCCCATGCCGTCCGTTGTGTGGTAGATGATGTCGCCGGGACGGAAGTGCCGCCTGTCGTAGGTGCAGATGCAGGCTGTGGGGCAGAGCGGCCTGTTAGGGGCTGGGCACAGGCAGAGACCCCCAGCCCCCGGCCCCAAGAGGCTGCGGCCGCTCACCACTGGCGTTGTAGCTGCACTGCACGCCGCTCGCGCTGCAGACGCTGGGGAGAGGAGGGAGGGCGCTGGGCGTGTGGGGCCGGCACCCGCCCCTGGGCATCCCACCACGCAGGGCCGGGCGGGAGCCGCTGCCGCAGGGGTGTCCACAGGGTGTCCCGGCCACATCGCATCCCCAGCTGGTGGACACAGGCCCCACGCGGCCCCGCAGGCTGCACTCACCTGGTCACCCCCTCCCACTCCCTCTGAGCAGTGCCCCACGTGACTGCTGGGTGTGCCCCCGTGGAGTCTCTGGGGCTGTCTCCGTCAGCTTCCCCACTGCCCCACCTGTTGCCTGTCCCTGTACCCTACAGCCCTCCGCTGTGCTCAGCCCCCCTGGGCCTCAGGACGGGGGGAGGCAGGTCCTGGCCCCTGCAAAACTCAAGTCACGGACACCTGTCCACAGCATGGACTCCAGCAACAGGGAGGTCCCCGGTCTTGCAGCCCCTGGACCCTGAAACCCAGGCTGTGGACACCCCCAGCACCCCCCAAATACCCAGGCTGTGGACACCCCCAGCACCCCCTGAAACCCAGGCTGTGGACACCCCCAGCACCCCCCAAATACCCAGGCTGTGGACACCCCCAGCACCCCCCAGATACCCAGGCTGTGGACACCCCCAGCACCCCCTGAAACCCAGGCTGTGGACACCCCCAGCACCCCCAAATACCCAGGCTGTGGACACCCCCCAGCACCCCCCAGATACCCAGGCTGTGGGCCTGAATCCCCCCACATCCCTCTGGCCGGGCCGCTCACCAGGAGTGGCAGTTCTTGTCTGAGGGCACTGGCGCTCCGGGCTCGTACGACTTCCCGTGGACGCGGCAGGGTGGTGGCTGGGGCGGGGCCGGGCACTCGGCCACACACTGCATCTCGTCCTCGTCAAAGATGGGAGCCTCCGCCGGGCAGCTCGGGTAGCAGCCTGCACCAGAGAGGCCCAAGTCTCCGAGTCCCACCCAGACCAGCAGCCCCACCCCGGGAGTCCCCACGGCAGCCCCGTGGAGAGGCCACTGGAAAGTCAGGCCTGGCCAGAGGCCCCGGACCCAGGACGGCCCTGCCAGGCTGCACGAGCCCACCTTCGAGGCCGCGGACGTCGTGCGGGCAGTCTCCGCGCGGGTTCCGGCAGGTGCGCATGCAGGGGGCCCCGCAGGGCTGGTAGTGCCACTCGCACAGCCCCTCGGGGTTGTAGTAGTCGCAGAAGAGCGCTGCGGGAGGGAGGCGGCTCAGCGGGCCAGGCCCCAGCCCAGGCGGGCTCAGCCCCCGCGCCCCGCACGGTCCACCGCCGTTCCCCACCCTGTGTCCTCAGCCAGCATGACGGGGCGGGGTCCCCTGGCCTCTGAGGGGTGCCCCAGGGCCGCCATCAGGCTGGGGTCTCCAGCCAGAGGCACTCCCAGCTATGCCCCGCTCCCCTGGCTCCGCCTGGGCTGGGCTGGGGCCCTCTGCTGACCTCCTTCCAGAATGTTCTACCACCTCTCCTCTGTATTTTGTTCCCGGGCACATCAGCCTTTCCTGCCTTGGCCCCGCAGCCCCTGTGCACTCACGGCAGACGTCCGGGGTCCTCCAGGACACGCAGAGGCCCACTTGGTGGCAGGCCTGGGCGTAGGCGGCCACGGCCGTGCAGAAACACTCGCAGTCGCCCCCCGAGTCGCAGGCGCACGCGTCGCTCACACAGGCCTCGTAGTACTTGTCCGGCTCCACCTGAGTGAGACGGGGCTTCAGGCTCCAGGGACCCTGCGCCACGTGGCTCTGGGGTTGGGGCCACGCCGGCGTGTCAACCTGGGCAGTTCCCGCTGGAGCTCGGGGGAACAGACGGGTGGCCTGGGTGGTTGGCGGCCCTGACTCAGGCCTCAGGCTCCCTCAGTCTCCAGAGGTGACGCTCCCCACGGCCCCCAAACCACCCCGGGGCCCCACCCCACGTGGCCACACCAGCCCCTGAGGCCCAACTGCCCACACCCTTGGCGCACGGCCGTGCCCCCCAACCCCCTTCTCCCTATGGGGGCTTCCAGGAGTCGCTGTGCATCCCCTTGGCCCAGAGAAGCCCCCTGCCCAGCCCGGCGGCCGTACGTGGGCATGGCAGGCGGCGAAGGTGGCGCCGTTGATGATGCTGCACTGCTTCTGCGCCCAGGACTTGCGGTACGGGTTGGCGGTGCAGGGGTCCTTGGGCGCCGGAGCGTCCGGGCAGTTCGGGGAGAACTTCCAGCTGTTCCCGAACTCCAGGGCGTTTCCCGCCACGGACTGGCTCCGCGTGGTGAAGTCGTTGATGGCGTTGTCGTCGAAGTTCCCGCACAGGCCGCAGACCCTGCCCTGCGGGCGC
>NW_012149474.1:560324-576454 GCF_000956105.1 Propithecus coquereli
CGGGAGCCGGGGAGGCGCCGGCGCACCTGCACCAGCGTGTACTCGCAGTCGCCGCTGAAACTGTAGCGCTGCCCATCGAACGTGAGGTAGTGGCCGTCCCCGTACACGGTGCAGGTGGCCAGGCAGGGGTCGTCCGTGCACCGCCACAGCCTTTTGTCGCAGGTGCTGGCGGGGCGGCAGGAGTCAGGCCAGAGCCTCCGCGGGCACGGGACGGGCGTGGGACGGGGCGGGGAGTGCACGGGCTTCCCAGGGGCTCCTGTCTGGTGGGTGCAGCCGCCAGGCCCCCCAGCAGGACCGGGCACCACAGATGCCGACGGGTCTCCCTG
This sequence comes from Propithecus coquereli, assembly GCF_000956105.1. Taxonomy (NCBI): domain Eukaryota; kingdom Metazoa; phylum Chordata; class Mammalia; order Primates; family Indriidae; genus Propithecus; species Propithecus coquereli. The sequence continues at coordinate 560,651 of NW_012149474.1, forward strand.
GCTGGGGCTGGGGGCATCCAGCCTGACTCTGTGCCGAGCGTCCGCCCAGGACGGGAGCCCGGGGCGTGCGGCCGTGCCTACCAGTTGTTGCAGCCCACGCGGATGGTCTGGCCGGCCTGGTAGCTGGCCTCGTTGTGCACGCAGGGGCAGTCCTCCACCGCAATGCAGCCGCCCTCGCCGTCCGCCACCAGCCCGTCGGGGCACACGCAGCCGGGCACGCACTGGGGGCTATACTGTGGGGCGGCAGACACGTGGAGTGACGGGCGTGGCCGTCCCGGGGACAGCTCCGCCGCACCCCTCAGGAGGGATCTGCCTGGGATGCGCCAGCCGTGGACCGGGCACCTCCAGGCCACGGGCCGCCGGGCGGCCTGGGGACCCTCCTGTGCGTTCAGGAGCTGCCCCCACCCCAGGAGCAACCGCGCGGGGCCGCGGGTCTCCACGGGTGCCCTCAGCCGGGGCGGGGGGCTCTGGGGCGGTCGTGGGGCTTACGCAGGCCATGTCCAGGGTGTCGCAGCTCTTCTGGCAGCCGGCCCCAGCGGCCCCAGGCGTGGCGTTGCGGCAGTCAAAGTAGACCATGGGCTCGGCGCACACTGCGGGGAGGGGGCCGTCAGGGGACCCGCCACCCCCGCCGGGCTGGCTCCAAGGGACACGGGTCGCCCCGGTGCCTGGACCCACACGTGCAGGGAGGGCGTGTCTGTGCCGTGTGCGTGTGGGGCGCCCACGCCCCCCGTCCCCACGGCTGAGCCCAGGGCTCTCGCCACGCCTGACATGGAGAAACCGACCAGCACCCCGGCCCCGTGCACTGGCGTGGGGCTAACCCTGAAGCCATTTTCCAGGCTTCTCAGGGACACTGCGGCCGAGGCCACGTGCCCCCCGACTCACCTGGCGTGGGGGCGGAGCCCCCGATGCAGCTCAGCGTCCCCCGCGTGCACGTGCTGCAAGGAGAGGGCGGTCAGGGCGGCGCTGAGGCCGAGCCCTGGGGACCCCCGGCCCAGCAAGGCACTTACCAGACAGCCCCGCTGTCGTGCACCGACTCCCCGCTGGGGACCACGGAGCCCCTGTGGTAGCAGGGACAGCTGGCGGCCGGCACACACTTGCCCGCGTCGTCCAGGAAGGTGCCCTCGGCGCAGGTGCAGCCGTCCACGGGCACGAAGGGGACGTGGCAGGTGACGTCCCCCTCGCTCAGAGCACGGCAGGTGGGCTGGCAGGTGCTGACGTGGTAGTGGTAGGCCATGGACTCGGGGCAGGTGGTCGTGGGCTTCGCTGCGGCGCGGCAGGAGGGCACGCTCAGGGCTCTGGGGGCTGCCCGCCGGCCGGCCCAGGCCTCCCTCCCCTCCCCTCGGCCCCGCAGCCCCTGAGCCCGGCGCAGCGCCCCTCACCACAGACGCCGTCCCTCCAGCCGCGGAGCAGCACGTCCTTGGCGGCGCAGGCGCGCACGTAGGAGGACAGGGCGGCGCACATGCAGTCCTCGCTCTTCTCGCAGTTGCACGTGTCGAACATGCAGTTCTGGGGGTGGGGCCGGCGGGCGTCAGGGCCTGGTCCCGGCGGTGGGCACCCCGTGCTGCGGCCCTGCGGCCCGTGGCCCTGATCCGTGGTCCAGCCCTGCCCTCTCAGGTCAGCTCAGCTGCGGCCCTGACGCAAGGCCAGGGCTCCAGAGGGACTTGGTGAGCGGGCGGAGAACGGATGCGCCGGTGGGCGGTGGAGACAGACTCGGCTGGGTCCCAGCCCCCGCACCCTCCCACCCTCCCTCGGGGCAGCCTTAGGCTCAGGGTCAGGAGATCCCCTGAGGAGGGGCCGGGCGGGCGTTACCGAGTAGTAGGTGTCCGGGCTCACGGCAGCGTGGCACTGAGCGAAGGGGCCGTGGGTGTCAGTCAGCCGCGAGCACCAGTGCTGGGCGTACTTCTCTGCGGAGGAGAAATGGCCATCAGCGGGATCCTTGGCCAGCTCCGCGCCGGCCTGGGGACTGGGCGTCGGCCCCCCTGGGCGGGCGGGTGTCAGGGCAAAGCCTGCCACGTGCTGCGTGGTCCCCCGCTCGGCCCCCAGGGCTGCCGCCTGCCAGGGGCGCTAGTGGCTACCACCCTGGGCAGAAAAGCAAGGCCCTTCTGGCCCCGTCTGGGCGCGCAGACCCCTGCGTCCTGGGCCACAGGCAGTAGGGGAGGAGCCCAGGCCCAGCCGAGCCTGAGGACCCCCTCATGCCACTGCCCAGCCAGGGGCCGACGGGCAGGGTCAAAGGTGAGTGAAACAGCCTCGCGCCCTGTCTTTTACCCACGAGCAGGGGCAAGTTCACGACCTCCGTGGAGAGCAGGGGGTCCCCCCGGCCCCGCGTGGCACACGCACCGTTCTCCACGCTCAGGGAGCAGGGGTCCTCGAAGCTGTTCCTGACGTTGGGGCAGGCGGCCTGGGTCTTCCAGGTGTTGGCGAAGGCCGCGGCCGTGCCCTCCACCACCCCGCTGAGGGCCGTGAAGTCGTCCGCCTGGTTCTGGTTGAAGTTCCCGCAGAGGCCTGGGGGCGGGAGGCGGTGAGGCCCCGCGTCTGGCCCGCGAGGGTGGCTCGGGGACCCCGGGAGGCGGCAGCTCTTACCGCAGGTCAGCCCGCGGAGCTCGGGCGCCAGCCGCACGAACAGCTGCATGGCAGGCACCAGCTGTATCTCCAGCTGCAGCCCCAGGCTGGTCTGCGCGATGATGAAGAAGGTGGAGGGTCTGAAGACGGTGACGTTGGCTGTGGACAGACAGGTGAGGGTTTGGCCGGGCAGCGGGGGCGGGGCCCGGGCGGCGCAGGGGAGGGGAGGCGCCTCACCTGCAGAGACCGGCAGCTGCGTGTAGATCTGGTTCACGAACACCTTCCCGCTGGCCGTCACCACGACCGCCTGGGGCCAGGGGACAGGGCTAGCGTGGGCCAGGCCTCCGCTGCGCCCCGGAGGCGCTGGCCCTGGGGGACACCCCGACCCCCCTCCCGGGCTCCCCCTCAGTCCCGCCGGCCACACCCACCGTGTGCGCCCCGTCCAGGCTCAGCGTCACGCTCTTCAGGCAGGTCTCGCTGTCCGTCAGCCCGCACCTGCGCAGCTCGGCCAGCACGGTGAAGGCGGTGCTGTTGCAGGACTGCGGGACGGCAGGGGCCTCACACTCCGCCCACCCAGCCGCCATCCCTGCCCGCTCTGGCGCCCCCATCCCGCCACCACCTGGGGGCTTTGTCCTCATAACCCCCAGAGGGGCGCTCTCAGGACCCCCGTGGGGACACCCAGGCACACACTGAGTGACAAATCCGAGAAGGTGGCCCTGCGCGACGCCAACCCGGCGACCGTGCGGGGAGGGCGAAGGCGGCCAGTGCCTGCCGGGGCGGGGCAGGGACCCAGCTCTGTGAGACCCTGCAGTGTGGACACCAGACACTGCGCATCCGTCCAAACCCACGGAACGGCAACGCCGAGAGCGAGCCCGGGCGTCAGCCACAGGCTCCAGGTGGCACTGGTGCGTGGGCCCAGGCTCACCGACGGTGACAACACCCCGCGCACGGGTAGGTCGCTAACAGCAGGGAAACAAACCGTGTGCTGGGGACGGAGGGACGTGGAATTCTGGTGCTTCCTCCCCGGTTTGTCTGTGAGCCTGGAATTGCTCTAACAGCTATTGGTCGAGACCCAGGCCGCAGCACAGTCAGGCTGGCGCCGGCCGTGGGTCCCCCAGTGCCGGAGGCCCCAACCAGCAGCCTGAGGGACCCACGGGGACGCACACTGGGGAGCCGGGGTGTTTCCTCGCGGTCTCAGCCTCGCAGACCCCCGGCCATCCCCGTTCCCGAGGGGCGTCTCAGGCCCCGGGCGGCCCGAGCCGTACCTTGGCCAGCACGTAGCTGCAGTCCCCGTGCACCGTGTACTGCTTCTCGTCGAATGTGGAGAAGTGGGCGCCGCCGAGCACGGAGCAGGTGCCCGGGCACGGAACCTCCCGGCAGCTCCAGCGGCCTCCGGAGCAGGTGCTAGGAGCAGCCAGAGGCCCCCGCTGAGTGCGGACCCCGAGCACCCGACGGTGACCTGGGGGCCGGGAGGGAGGCCCAGACCTACCAGTTGGCGCAGTCGGTGGTGTAGACGGCGCCTGGAGCGTAGGTGGCCCTGTTGTACGTGCAGGCGCACTGGGACGCGGGGACGCAGCCGCCCTGCCCGACGTCGTCGAGCACCGTCCCTGCGGGGAGCAGCCGTGTGACAGGTGCCGGCACCGCGTCCACACAGTGGCGTGCAGAGGGGCCGCGGCAACGCAGCCCCCTGGCACCCAGGACGCATCCACGTGTTTCCCTGCCTGGGCGGGGGGTGGGGACGCGCCTCACCCTCGGGGCAGAAGCAGCCGGCGACGCAGTGGTCCTCGCAGGCACGGGAGTGCTCCAGGTTGGAGCAGGTGTCCTCGCAGGGCGAGCGGCACTCGTGGTACCGCATGTTGTCGGAACACGTCTGGGCTGTGGGGACGGCAGGGAGACGGGTCCACGTCACGTCCGGCCGGGCCGGCCTGGGGCAGGACGGCGTGGGCAGGGGCTGGGACGGGGCACTCACGGCAGAGGTCAGGGCTCCGCCAGTCCTGGGGCTGGCCCCCGGCGTGAGCGCACTGCCGCGAGTACTCCGCCAGGGTGTCGCACATGCAGCTGAGCGGGTCGGCGCGTGCGCAGAGGCAGAGGTCCTGGCGGCAGGCGTCCACGTAGCTGCCAACGTCCACCAGGGCCGTGCAGCCCGCGAACAGCGGGCCGCCCAGCAGCTCCTCGCAGATGCCCTGGGGCAGAGGCCGGGCCCAGCTGAGTCCGGGCTCAGGGCCACACGCAGGGACGTCTGTGGCGTCCCGGGTCACAGCCCCTCCCCCCCACGGCCCATCCACCCGAGCCTTACGAAGCTGGTTGAGCAGTTCAGGGGTGCAGGCGTGGGGTCCTGGCACCGCTCCGTGGGGCCGTCCAACTTCTGCAGGTTCCCGAACTCCAGGGGCGTCAGCTTGGTGTCTGCAGAAGCACAGAGCCAGCTCTGCCCGCGTGTCCCCGTCCACACCGCCGGGGGACACGAGGAGCCAGCACAGGGCATCCAGGGCCCAGGGGTGGTGGCCTGAGGAGTCAACTGATCCGGGACTGGGAGCCACCTGACTGCCAGGCTGGGACGCCACACGGGGCCAGAGCCTAAACCCCAATCCTCCCGGCCCTAGGAGACGCCACCCTGCGCTGGGCCCGCCTGGGCAGGGGCTGCCGCACGCTCGGTGGCTCCGTCCCCTGTGGCCGCACGCCCTGCACGGGGGCTGTGGGAGCTTCGCGGGCTTGGCACCCGGAAGCCGGGCCAGGGCTGGCTGGGGCAGGTCATGTTTGCAAGGCCACTGCTTGGCGGCAGACAGACCCAAGGACCAAGCAGGTGGCAGGTCCGTAACTTCGTGGGGCTGCGGGTCAGGGGTGGCTGCCCAGAGCAGCCTCTGAGAGCAAGGGGCCCGACCGGCGGTTCGCTCCCCCTGCACCCCCGTGGCCTGTGCGGTGCCGGGATTGCGTGTGTGCGTGTGTGTGTGCGTGTGCGTGTGCGTGTGTGTGGAGTGTGTGAGAGCGCATGCGTGCACAGCCCGGGACTCTGGGAGGTGAGCCCTCGCGGGAGCAGTGGGGATGGGTCCGGCACTGGCACCAAGGTCCTTACTGCGGGAGAGGAACTCGCCGACCGCCGGCTGGCCGTTGAAGTCCCCACACAGCCCGCAGGTCTGGTTGGCATACTTGGCGTCCAGCTCCAGCTGGAACGGAAGGGGACTCAGACGCCGTCCCCGCCAGGGGCGCCCCGGATGTGCAGGACGCCCAGGACCCCAAGGAGGCCTGGAAGCCCACGGAGGGACACAGGCCCTGGGTCCCTCCCGGACCGCGCGGAGCGTGAGCCTGAGCAGGGCTGGCCCCACCTGCAGGCGACGCACGGGGCCTCCGAGGGGACGCAGACCCCAGGGCTCCTTCTCTTGCCTGCTGTGTGGGGCGGGCTCTGGCACCCCCACCTCCGCAGAGCACTTTCTGCCCTCTCTGGGGCGGCCAGGGGGTGGGGGGAGGCACCCAGCCTCACCAGGAGGCCCGTTCCCCCGTCCCCACCCTCTGCCTCCATCCACCCTCTGCCTCCATCCACCCTCTGCCTCCATCCACCCTCTGCCTCACCCTCTGTTCCCCGTCCCCACCCTCTGTCCCCATCCACCCTCTGCCTCACCCTCTGTCCCCCGTCCACCCCAACCCCGTCCCCCCGCCTCACCAGGAGGCTGTCGTCCTCGTTCCATGTGAAGACCAGGCCCAGCCTGGCCACCACCCTCACGTGGCCACCGCTGTGCTGGATGAGGACCCCGGAGTGGCTGAAGGGCAGCCGGACCCTGCAGAGAGAGGCCGGGCGGAGCTACTGAGGCGCACAGCCAGGACGGGGCCCCCGGCGGGGAGGGTCCCTACAGCCACGAATGTGACCTGTGACACATTCACTGTGACCATGGGACAGGCACGGGGGCCCCGGAGCTCCGAGTCACAAAGGGCGGACGAGGCAGGGGCAGATGAGAGCCAGGGCTGAGGGGATCGCCCCCCACCCACTCTCGGGGCTCGCCGGTGACCCCACGGCCCCTCCGGACCGCGATGCTCCGCTGGACCCCAGCACTGACCGAATGCCAACCCCACCCGGCGCTGCCGCGGTTCGGCCCTGACTCACGGGCGGCCGTCGACCAGGACGGAGCTCTTGGTCAGCTCGACCACCAGGCCGTCGAGCTTCATGGTGACCCGGCTCAGGGTCACGTTGGTGCCGTTGGACTCCTGGCCGCGGCGCAGCTGGATGTTGAAGTCCTCGTAGGCGGCGCCGCAGTGCGCGGAGAACACATAATTGCAGAGGCCGGGGAAGCGGAAGACGTCCCCGTCGAAGGTCTTGTAGTGGAAGTCGCCCCAGGTGCTGCACACCCGCCCGCTGTGCGCCGGGTTCCGGGCTGCGGGCCAGAGCGGCGAGGCCTCAGGAGGCGCCGTCCGTCTGCGCACCCCGCACACCCCGCCCGGCTGTGCCCTGGGACGCACTGCTGCCCCCAGGCCGGGCATCTCGGGGCCCTGGCTGCACTTAGGAAGCCCTGGGAATGTGCTCGCTGAAGCCTTGGACCCTTCCTCAAGCCTCCTCAGTGTCCCTCCCGGAAGCTGGGACCCCCTTTCCCGCGGGCACCTCCGGGTCAAGGGAGGGAGCTAGGCAAGCCCCACCCTCCCCGCCAGCCCCAGGTTCGCTCACCTCGGACCACGGAGACGGCCCTCAGGGGCAGTAAGGTCGTCACCCCGCGGAGTGGGTCACCTGCAGAAACAGGGCTCCTGGGTGCACGCACGGCTTTGGGTGGGGGACTTCAGGGTCAGCCCAGGCTACATGTCGGGGCGCCCTGTCTGACCGTTACGTGCACGAGGGTGCAGCGAAGACTTCCGCGGGGGCCGCCCAGCCTCTACGGCTCTTAATTCCTCTGGGCTGCCGCCTGCAGAGAGCCCTGGGGGCTGTCGGCTCACACAGCCCTCCCCACTGGGCCCAGGATCAAAAATGCGACTCATGCCGGCGCCGAGGCTCACGCCCGTAATCTCAACACTGCGGGAGCCCAGAGGTGGGAGGATCACCTGAGACCTGCCTGAGCAAATAGCAAGACCCCATCTCTAAAAAAATACAAAAATTAGCCGGGTGTCATGGCGCACACATGTAGTCCCAGCTACTGGGGAGGCTGAGGCAGGATCTCTCCAGCCGGGAGTTCCAGGCCACAGTGAGCTGTGGTTGCGCCAATGAGCTCCAGCCTGGGTGACAGAGAGAGACTCTGTCTCGAGAAGGAAAATAAATGCCTGAGTCAACATCAGCAGCCCAAGACAAGCTCTTGGGAGCTGAGACTAGGCCCTCCCTGCTTGGCCCAGTTTGGGGCATACACCGGTTTACCCCTTGGCCCCGCGCTCGCCCCGCCCAGGGCTGTGCCAGGGAGGAGCAGCCAGGAGCCAGGCCCAGAACACGCGTGTCACTGAAACACCCAGAGTCAAGCAGGGAGAGAGGAAGGCAGGAGCCCGGCACCACGGCACCCGTGCACTCGCTGGCCTGGCAGGGGACGTGGGGCGCGACCAGCCTGTCTCCCCTCTCCACGGCAGCCTCCGGGGCCCGGCCTGAGCCTCGATGGCTGTGGCCGCTGAACGCGGCTAGGTGGCAGAGGGAAGGGCGCCAGGACCAACGGGGACCATGTGTGTGGAGTGTCCTCCTGCCCCTCCGAGCTCTGATCCCTCAGCAGTGGCCGGCTGGGGAGCCGCTCCAAGAGCGGCGCCCTGGGGACCCTGTGCCACGCCGGGCAGGGGCAGGGGCTGGACGCCGAGACTCACCATCGGACCCCCAGGGCACAGGAGTGAGGTCAGGGTGGTGCTCATAGCTGCGTTGGGAAGAGCCGTCATGGGCATGGCCTGTGGGACGAGGAGCTGGTCTGAGCCGCGGGCGCCCGGGCATCTCGGGCTGCCACAGACAGCGCAGGCCAGGGGAGGGACAGAGGGCCCAGGGCGAAAGGGGGTGGCCGGGCGCTGGGGGACCTCTGTCCACGCAGGCCGGGTGTCTGAGGTGGCACCCCGGGCCCTCCCAGAGGCATTCACTCATTCCCAGTCGTTCACGCACACCGAGTGTCTCCATGCTCGGGGCTCCTGCCTGGGCAGCGACCCCCAAGGGATCAGATAGTAAAAGCCATGGTCGGTCACAGATTGTCACCAGGTCACCAAGGCTCTGGGGGGAACCCCCCGTGGGTGGGGGACCTGTGGGCCAGGGGTGGGGTGGGGCGGAGGGACAGGTGGTGTCAGATCCAAGGCTAACCGGAGGACTGGGCTGGGCGGCAGGTTTCTGGGGTCCGCAGAGCCTGTGCCGCGTGAGCAGGGTGTCTGCAGATACCAGCCCCACGCAGCCCCGCGCAGAGCCAGCCTGGTGACAGGGCGTCCGCCACCCCCAGGGGACCCCGAGAGGGAGTCTTGGGCCTCTACTGGGAGCCTAAGCGTCCCAGTTCTTGTGCCTGTCTCTGGGGTCCTCGGGCCAGGCTGGGACCCCCACCCCCCACGCTCCTGCCCCCAGCAGGGCCAAATACCTCGAGCCAAGGGACGGGCGTGTTAGCGCCTGCAAGCCCCGGGTTCCCGAGGGTCACCAGGGGCCGGCGGTGGGGAGAGGCTGCCCACCTCACTCGCCCCTGCCCCAGCCCTGCCCCATCTGCCCCTGCTCGGTGCAGCCCTGGGGGAGAATTCCAGCCAGAGAGGGGGGCCTGGCTTGGCTGAGAAGAGTGATTCCCAAGGAGAGGGGGTGCAGGCAGCTCCGGCTCAGATCACACCAAGCAAACAGGGACGGGGTCTTCCTGGCCCTAAATCTGGCCGGAGGCTGGGCCAGGGCTGTGTGAGCCGGGCGGTCGGGGAGCCCAGGCACCTCACCCCACCCCGGCACCTCCTCCTGGGTCCAGGGCCCAGCGGCCTGCTGGGAGCAGAGGCCACACTGTCCACCTCCCATGGAAGGCAGAGACCCCGGGAGACCCCCACTGAGGCCCAGTCGGGGAGCGTGGGCTGGAGAGCTGGGCGTGTGTGGGGGTGTCCCAGGGCAGGTGCCCAGGGGCTGTGAGCCCCTCTGGCCAGGCAGAGATGGGGGCTCCTGCCTCCCTCCTCAGGGCTCTGCCGCCCGGAGGGTCCCCCAGCCCCACAGGCTGGGAACTGCTTGTCGGTGGCCGAGCCACAGGTCGGGGCTCCGTGCCTGGGAGCCGCTTGCAGACACGCGAAGTCTGCCCAGGGCCCAGGGCCGAGACCGAGCTGCCGACGCCCACCTGGGCCGTGGTGAGCAGCTGGGGCTCGAGTCCTACCTGTGTGCCGGGCGCAGGCCAGGGCAAGCGCCAGGCCCCAGAGTGGGGCCAGCTTCCTCCTGCCCATCCCCATGTGGGTCTTGGGAGGTCCCTGGAGGCCTCTAGAAGGGACCCAGGCGTCAGGGGCCTTTTGTAGCCCAGCCCCGGGCCCCACGTGTGTGGGCGGGGCTGGGCTGTGGTTCCCCTCACCCAGGGGCACTCACGTAGCCAGCAGCCCCGCAGGCAGAGAGGGGCGTGTCTGTGGGCAGGGCCTGCTTTCCCAAGGGCCCCCAAGCCCTGGCCGGCAGGCACCCCCCCCACCCCAGCCCCCAGCCCAGACTTGCCCCGGGCGCTACTCCTCACCGGCAGCCTGGTGCCTGGAGAAGCCACCACCGCCCCGAGGATGCCAGGTCCTGCCCGAGGCTCCCCAGGCCAGGCCTGGCTGGCCCACCTTGCCCTCCGGGAGGGGGACTCAGGGGCAGCAAGCGGCAGGACCCTCCCCACAGCAGCCCCTAGCCCAGCGCTGCGTGAAGCCAGCTAAGCTTCGCCTGCTGCCCCAGGCGGCGGTGGGGGGGCAACTCAATCCACGCGCGGCCTCTGGCTGCCGGTGCTCAGGGTGCCCAGGCTGGGGAGCTGCTGGCCGGCCCCAGCCCGGAGAAGTCCCACTGACCGAGCCTCCGCCCCGACGGCTCCAGCAGAGAAGGCGCCGCCATGTGATGAACGCTTGCCCCAGACCCTGGGTGTGGTGTCCAGCCCTGTCTGGGCCCCAGGACACTGGGGCTGGACTCTCCCTCCCCAGCAGCCACACAGCCCCCAGCCAAGGTCATCAGCTCCATCGCCACAAGGTGGGTCCCACCCAGAGGAATGGCAGGAAGTGGGGAGGTGGGCTAGGCCCGTGCCCCGCGGGGAGGGCTGGGGTTGGGGAGGTGCCTGGAAGCTGTTGTGAGTTTTGCTTGTGGCTCTCCTGGGGCCTGTCCCCAGCTCCTTATCACACCTAGTTCCACTGCTGTGCCCCCTTTAGCCCCAGTGCCTGGGAGAGAAGGCACTCGACACAGGCAGGTGTGCGGGAGCAGGAGCACTGGGGCGAGGGGAGGGAAAGAGTGAGTGAGTGGATGAGTGAGGGAGTGTGTCAATGAGTGGATGAGTGAGTGAGTGTGTGAATGAGTCAGTGAGTGGATGAGTGAGTGGAGGAGTGGATGAGTGAGTGTGCGAATGAGGGAGTGCATGAATGGATGAGTGAGTGGATGAGTGAATGAGTGGATGAGTGAGTGAGTGGATGAGTGGATGAGTGAGTGAGTGATGAGTGAGTGGATGAGTGAGTGGATGAGTGAGGGAGTGTGTGAATGAGTGGATGAGTGAGTGAGTGTGTGAATGAGTCAGTGAGTGGATGAGTGAGTGGAGGAGTGGATGAGTGAGTGTGTGAATGAGGGAGTGAGTGGAGGAGTGGAGGAGTGTGTGAATGAATGAGTGGATGAGTGAGTGAGTGTATGAGTCAGTGAGTGGATGAGTGAGTGGATGAGTGGATGAGTGAATGAGTGGATGAGTGAGTGAGTGGATGAGTGAGTGGATGAGTAGATGAGTGAATGAGTGGATGAGTGAGTGAGTGGATGAGTGAGTGGAGGAGTGAGTGGATGAGTGGATGAGTGAGTGGATGAGTGAGCGAGTGGATGAGTGGATGAGTGAGTAGATGAGTGAGTGGATGAGTGAGTAGATGAGTGAGTGGATGAGTGAGCGACTGGATGAGTGAGTGGATGAGTGGATGAGTGGATGAATGAATGGATGAGTGAGTGGATGAGTGAGTGGATGAGTAGATGAGTGGATGAGTGGATGAGTGAGTGGATGAGTGAGTAGATGAGTGAGCGAGTGGATGAGTGGATGAATGAATGGATGAGTGAGTGAGTGAGTGGATGAGTGAGTGAGTGGATGAGTGAGTGGATGAGTGAGCGAGTGGATGAGTGGATGAGTGAGTGGATGAGTGAGTAGATGAGTGAGTGGATGAGTGAGTGGATGAGTGAGCGAGTGGATGAGTGGATGAGTGAGTGGATGAGTGAGTAGATGAGTGAGTGGATGAGTGAGCGACTGGATGAGTGGATGAGTGGATGAATGAATGGATGAGTGAGTGAGTGAGTGGATGAGTAAGTGAGTGGATGAGTGGATGAGTGAGCGAGTGGATGAGTCAGTGAGTGGATGAGTGAATGAGTGGATGAGTGAGTGGATGAGTGAGTGAGTGAATGGATGAGTGAGTGGATGAGTGGATGAGTGAACGAGTGGATGAGTGGACGAGTCAGTGAGTGGACGAGTCAGTGAGTGGATGAGTCAGTGAGTGGATGAGTCAGTGAGTGGATGAATGAGTGAAGGAGTGAGTGAGTGGTTGAGGGAATGAGTGAGTGACCCCCTGGGAGAGCGCTGTGCTGCAGGTAAGTGAGCCGGCAGCTGGTGTCCCAGAGGTGTGACCTGACCAGCACAGCCAGGGATCCCGCCCTGGGGTGGATGCCAGGTGCCAAGGAGGGCAGAGGGCTCCGGTCGGCATGTGGACAGTGGACCCGCTAGGGGCAGGCCCAGCAGGTCGCTGGCTATGGAGGGCTGTGTGGCCTTCGTGCCCAGCACAGTGGGGCTGTAGGGACACCAGGAGGGTCTGCAGGTGGTGACCAGGACCCAGGCCGGGCACGTGTGAGTGGCCTCAGCCTGCCTCACGCCCTGGGAAAGGCAGGGAGGTGGCAGGTCAGCCAGTGTCCACGCTGTGGCCCCTGACCTGTCTGAGTCACCGGCCTGGCCCTCGGAGGACACCTGCGTGTCTGAGGCGGGGGCTGAGCCCGGGCAGCTGGCCATCGGCCACCCAGACCCTGCAGCCCTGGCCGTGCTGGGCTTTCTCTGATCCGAGGGACATGGGCCATCAGGCCAACCACCTGGTCCCATGAGAGTCCAACCAAGCCAGATGCCTCGGGAGGCCAGGGCCTGTGGCTCTAGGCAGGGTTCCTCGGACCCAGAACCTTCCAGAAAGCCCACCTGGCCTTGTTTCTGAGTCCTGTGGGGGCTCTCTGTGTGTCCCCGGAGGCCAGTGAGGTCCTGGAGCCCCCCAGGCACCCGAGCCATGCAGCCACTGCAGACCGCCGAGGGGGGTCCTGCCCAGGGGTGCAGAGGCAGGGCTGGCCCAGCGGCCTCGTCTGCCAGGACCCTCCCTCCACACAGGTGCCGGAGCCCCACCCACCCCGAGGGCGGCAGGTGGCCCACCCTGCACCGACCCTCCAGTGCCCCCCCTCAGGCGGAGCCCTCCCAGCCTTGGGGGCCGGAGTCAGCTTGAGGCCAGCAGCCAGGACACTGCAGGGCATGACTCGTTCTCAGGAGTGAGGGTGACTCTTCCCCTGAACCCCGAGTGCCCTGGCCGCCTGCCTGCAACGCCGTCCACTTCGTGGACGTGGCCAAGGATGAGCCGCAGGACTCCAGGTGGGGCTGTGGCAGGGGCACGGGGCTGGCAGCCCGAAAAGCAGGTGCACCCTTTAAAACAGACCCTGCCCCACCCCCCGGCAGGGCAGGACCCACCCCCACCCCAGACGCTCCATGCTCAGGTCAGAGGCGGCTCAGGGAAGCGCGTGGCCTGGGACCAGCTGCTTCTTGGAGCCTCAGTGTCCTCATCTGGGAAGTGGGTCTGTGAAAATCCTCCCAGGAAGAGGCTCATGGCGGGGACGGTGCCCACCGGGAGGACGCACAGCGGGGTGCTATGCCTGGGGGCCCCAGGTCCCGGGGCCCACAGCTCTGGCCGGGGTGTCACTGGCGCCCCTCCCTCCCGGATATAACCGCGATGGTTTGCTGGAACCCAGGAGTGGAGAGAGGCAGGGTTTGGCCTTGACGGGGTGTCTCCTGGTGTTGCCACGGAGACAGGAGGAATGCGGGTGGGGTCGAGGGAACAGGGTGGGGCCCGTGTCTTCGGGCCAGCGACCCTGCCTCCTACCCCTCCGACTTGGGACAGGAAGCAAGGTCAGGGGCCTTGCGTGCCGCGTGCCGCGGTGACTGTACCGCTGACGCAGTGGAGATTAAGCCCAGGACAGGACTTCTGGGGAAGGGCCAAGAAGCAGGGCAGGGAAGGGGCTTGAACCCGCAGAGCGGGGGTTCGACCCGGGTGACAGGGAACTCCACAGACCCCTCCACTCTGTCCTCAGACCCCCATCAGGGAAGGAAGCGGCCACCAGGCTGCCAGGAACACAGGCCCTGCCCAGCCCTGCTGTCACCGGCTGCGGGGAGCAGGGCCAGAGACGCTGCAGCCCCAGCGCTGGGACCGCTCGCCCCCTCAGCTCCTGGGTGTGGCGTGGGGGGACCGGCAGGGCTGTTGGGCTCAGCCAGCTCTGGCTGGCAGGACCTGGGGAGGCCATGCCCCACCGCGACTCTCAGGCCGCCGGACCTCAGCGTCCTTGTCCTGCAGGAGGCTGCCCAGGGTGGGGGCTGGGGCTCTATCCTGGGGAGGCCGGGTGTGGCTGGCGTTTTCCCCTGGGGGGGAATCTGGGCTGTGGTCCCCCCATCCCCGCTGTGTGTCCTGGGCCAGTGCATCACCCTCTCTGAGCCTCAGGGTCCTCCTCTGTGAAATGGAAAATCTTGGGACCCGCTGCCCGAGGGTGACCTGAGCTATGCGTCAGCTACAGCATCCTCCGAGCTGGGCTGGTCCCCAGGACGTGCTGGGAGCCACCTGCCACCCGCCACCCGCCTCGGGCCACCCCTGAGAGCCCGAGGGCCAGGTGAGGGGCCTCGCAGAGCCCCTGCCCCGTGCGGAAGCAGGTGCTGCCGCCACGTCCTGCCGCCCCCACGGCTTTCTTGCATCTGACGTCACGCCCGGCGGAGGCAGGACCGCCACAGCTCAGCCCGCATCGGGCGCGGGGGTCCAGGGCTGCGCCTGGCCCCGCCCTGCCTGCTGACGCTCTGGGGGAGGCAGAGGCAGGAAGCCGCCCTGTGGGGAAGGGGCCGCGTGTCCCGCCTTGACGGGCCGTCTGAGAAAGCGGGAGAATATTCCAGGAAGAGGCGGCGGAGTCCCTCGCGGCGGAAGCAGGAAGTGGGATCCGGCTTTGGGGGAGGCCCCGAGGGCCGGGCAGGGGACGGGGACGCTGACCGGAACTGTCGGGGCTGTTGACAGAGCAGGCTTGGGCTGCGGCGTCTCCACGCCAGGAGCCCCTGGGATGGGGAGGGAAGCGTCTTCAGCCTCCCCTGCTTTGCCTGGAGCCTGAGGAGGGCAGTGGGGGGCGGTGTCCGTGGGGAGTCGAGACCCTGCCTGGGCTCGCGGGGCAGGGCAGGGGCTGCGCCCCGAGCGCGCGGGACGGGGGCAGAGCAAATTTGACTTTCTGGCGGGGCGCTTGTTTGTTTTCTCTGAGTCACTGGGCACACGGGCCCCGCCCAAGCCCTGGCCAGAAGGCCTGTCCCGAGACGCATGGCTCTGGCCACGGGGTCGGCCCCTGCCCGTGTGCACAGCAGGGACCACACTGACCGCTGCAGGGCGGCCGCCGTCCCGGCCCCCCGTGCACGCGATGTTGCGAGTGATTTTGGGGGGGGGGTGCTGCAGGGTCACAGCCTGGGGCAGATCCGCAGACCCCAAAACCCCCTCTGAGGCCATCGCCTGGCAGGTTTCCTCGGCCCTGCCTCTCCCACAATCCCAAGAGCCCCGAGGGCCCGTGACAGTCGGGGACACGGTTGCCATCACCTCCCCAGCTCCACCGCCCACGCGCTGCCTGCCCTCCCTGGAACGCCACCCAGGTTGGCCAGGGGCAGGAGAGGACCGGGCACCCTCACCGCGGGCCCCGGGAGGCCAGGCCTGAGCGGGGCGTTGGGGCACGGTCAGTCCCTCTGCCCCCAGACAGCAGAGAGGCATCGGCGTGGGGTGGGGATGTCCACCAAGTAGGGTCGGCGCATTTAGAAGGTATTTTTCGAGCACCTGTAGTCCCAGCAACTCGGCAGGCTGAGGTGGGAGGATCGCTTGAGCTTGGGAGTTCAGGGCCAGCCTGGGCAATGTAGCAAGACCCCATCTCTAAAAGTAAAAATAAAT